>NC_133372.1:9283803-9606721 GCF_049309525.1 Garra rufa
ATTGATTTTTCTTTTATGTCAAAAATCATTAGGAAATTAAGTAAAGATCATGTTCCATGAAGATTTTTTGTAAAATTCCTACTGTAAACCTATCAAAATGTAATTTTTGATTAGTAATATGCATTGCTAAGAACTTAATTTGGACAACTTTAAAGGTGATTTTCTCAGTATTTTGATTTTTTGCACCCTTAGATTTCAGATTTTCAAATAGATGTATCTCGGCCAAATATTATCCTATCCTAACAAACCATACATCAATAGAAAGCTTATTTATTGAGCTTTCATATGTTGTATATATCTCATTTTTGTAATGACTTTTGTATGACTGGTTTTGTGGTCCAGGGTCACATATATATAAAAATTAAAGAAATTTTACAAAATGAAATTCTGGCTTCCTTTATTTGAACACAAATGCAGATATTTATGCAGAATGTCCAAGCTGCTCTTTGTCATACAATTAAAGTAAACGTTGACATAAGTTTTTTTGGTCATTTTTGGATGAACTACTCTTTTAAAATTAATTCTTTTTAAAATTTGTATTATTATTATTTTAGTTCTACTAGTGTTGTGTTAATAGTGTTGAACATCTGTTAACCAAAGCATAAAAAAATCTTTAATAAAGTAATCTTTAATAAAGTTTGACTCTAATAAAGTTTGACTGTGTAATGAGGGTGTAGGCCAAATGGTAAGATAGTTTCTTAATAATAAACAAATAGAATGAAATTAAAATAAAATAATTAAAATCAAATATGAAATATGAAATAAAATATTTTTTACACTTATTTTATTTCAGATAAAGTTATTTCAAGTAACAATGGTTTTATTGTTTTAGTTTTATTTATAGTTTTAGTTAACACTGGTTGGAATACAGCACTACTGAAACTTGAAATTTTACAAAATGAAATTCTGTAGTAATTCAGCTTCCTTTATTTTAACATGAATAGAGATATTTATACAGAACGTCCAAGCTGCTCTTTGTCATACAATTAAAGCAAACATTGACATAAGTTTCTCATTTTTGGATGAACTACTCTTTTAAAATTAATTATTTTTAAGTTTGTATTATTATTATTTTAGTTCTACTAGTGTTGTGTTAATAGTGTTAAACATCTTTTAACCAAAGCATAAAATATATATTATTTTTAACATGGTCAGCTTGCTGAATAATCTTTAATAAAGTTTGACTCTAATAAAGTTTGACTGTGGAATGACGGTGTAGGCCAAATGGTAAGATAATTTCTTAATAATAAACAAGATAAAATTGCAGGCTGAAATGAAAATATTTTGCAAAACTTTGAGGCCGGACCGAGAGCAGGTTTGGTTTAGATCCCCAGAGCACACAAAGGGCGCAAGTCAGGAAAAGACAGTGGCTCCCAATTTTCCGAAGAGGTGGAACATTATTCGCTACTTGCCAGACATTACAAATCAACCCAGATGCATATTTTCTCCCTCTGGCATGAGAAATAAAAACAGGTATTTATCCTGGCATGAACATGGACATGCTGATCCAGATGTGGATCTCTGTGGATTGGAATGTGGACCCTGTTGATCAGCGGCCGGTTGTTCTTAACCGTTCTCAAGCAGCAGTTAAAGGCTTTATGTATTGTAATTGGCTCATTTTGTTTTGCTACATTCTGCTTTTGCGTTTTTGCTGATTGCTCATTTGTTTGCTCTAGATCGAGGAATTTTGGACAAGATCCCATTGGAGCTAAAACAAGACACAAGGAATGAGCTGTGGGTAGAAGTACTGCAGACACAGGTTTGAAGTCATACATCTGTTTTTGTTCCCTCATTTCAATAAATCGCTCGAGCGTCTCTGTAATATGATTGCTGAAAGGGCAGAGTCTTCCACTGATTTGTCTCTGTGACATTCACGGTAAGGAAAACAACTAAAGCTATTTCCTTAACCAATTAGCAAAGCGTTTACAGATGAGGGCAAATTTTAAGTGTCTTCTCTACGAGGCAGATGTGGAAGAAACCAAGGTGCCAGATGGATTCTTGGAACATTGCGATCATTTTAAGATGGACAAATCCAGCTGTTCAGTGATGGCACATGTGGTGCATGAATTTTGAACAGCAGCATGATTGTGCCATCGTTTCAGTAATATCCTAGAAACATTAGAAAACAAACAAGAATACATAATTGCTCTAAAGATCTTAAGTACTAAGAAGATACGTGTGTTTCTGTCACGTTAATCCTTAAAATGTTAGAAAACTAAAGCCTGAATCACATAAAATAGCTATCAATTTCACGTAAATAGGTCAGGAAGTTTGCTAGAAATAACTCCTGCTGTTAACCTTTATCCTCTGCATGGCCACAGGCTGAATCTTTGGTTTGAAAGCGAGAGACGTGCAAAACCCACCATTTGTTCTGCAGCCCAAAATTCCACCCAGCCATGAATCTTTCACAAATCAAATGTGGTTCACCACATTCACATAAAAATGTCAAGGCTTTGAAAACGATCCCCCCACTTCTACCGCCTGGTCCACCAAACAGAATGCCAATGTGGTGTAGTGCGGAGGGGTCAAGAAGTATGAGAGAAACCACAGGTTCCCATGGACTACAACAAGGCTGATCTTGGTCACTTGAACAGGGCTACTTCTAAAATTCACGGGACCTGGGACCTTAGTGGGGCCTGAACGATGTTTTGGGCCAAAATACGAGTCCATAATTCATAATAAGGCTTCCTTCAGTGATAAAGTCTTTCCCCTGTTGTCCTCTCACATCAAAATCCACAAAAGTGTTTAGTTTAGAAGTGTTTTAGACTGTTTAAACAGTGCTTGATCTGTGAATATTTCTCTCCTGATTTAGACGAGAAAACTCTTTCACTGGGGAAGGCAATATTATGGATAGAGGGCTTGTATTTCAGCCAAAAGCAGTGATTTGAAGTTAAAATTGTCTAGTCATGTGGATCATTGTATGTTTTTATCAGCTGTTTGGGCTCTCATTTTAACGGCACCCATTCACTGCATAGGATCCATTGGTCAGCAAGTAATGAAATGCTAAGTTTCTTTAAATTTGTTCTGATGAAGAGTGAGTAAATATTTTTTGGTGAACTATTCCTTTAAAAACATTTCTGTCATAACAGCTCTCTGAAGATTTTAGCATGGTAATGGATATGACAATTTTAATGGTCTTGGCGGAATAGATCTACTACGCTGCTAAATTGCTGCTGCTGTTGGTTATTGCTGTTGTTGCTGCCGCAAAGCAAGTACTTGCTACAGCCAAATACATTCGCAGATACAGTGCTGTGAGTATTTAAGACGTACAGTGCCTTGCGAAAGTATTCATACGCTTTCATTTTTTTACAGTTTATGGTGCTGCCTTATGTTAAACTGCTTTAAATTACTTTTTTCCACAACAATCTACGCTCTATACACATACACAGGTTTTTGACATGTTTGCAAATTTATTATAAAATTAAAAAATGGAAATGATTCCATTGCATAAGTATTTATACTCTTATCTGGGAAGGTTGAAATTTAGCTCAGGAGCATACATATTGATTGTAGATGTTACTACATTTCGAGTGAAGTTAACCTGTGGCTAATTCAATTGAATGGGTATGATTTGGAAAGGCACACATGTCTTAATAAAAGTTCTAAAAACTGCCTGTAGAGCTCAGATACAGGATTGCATCAAGCCACACATCTGGAGAAGAGTTCAGAAATAAATTCTGCTGCATTGAAGGTTCACAGAAGCATGTAGTCTCCGTTACCCTTAAAGGAAGAAGTTTGAAACAACCACGACTCATCCTAGAGGTGGCCTCCTGGCCAAAGTGAGGAATTGATTTAGAAGAACCTTGGCTAGAGCCATGGCCAAGAACCTGATGGTCACTGTAATTGAGCTCCATGATCAAATATGCAGGTGAAAGAAACTTACAGAAGGACAAACATAACTGCAACACTCCACTGATCTGGGCTTTAATGTGGTGTGGCAAGACTCAATCCTTAGCAAAAACTCATCTAAAGGACCCTCAGACTGTGAGAAACAAGATTATCTGGTCTGATGAACCTCAGTTCCAAACATTATGTTTGAAGGAAACCACTGCTCATCACCTGCAGAGTACCATCCCAAAAGTAAAGTGTGCTGGTAGCAGCCTCGTGCTGTGGGCCTGTTTTTCAGTGGCAGGGACTGAGAAACTCAGAGTAGAAGAAAAGCTCAGTGCACCAAATGAAAACCCAGTCCAGAGCATTCAGAACTTCAGACTGGGTAGAAGGTTCACCTTACAACAGGGCAGTGACCCTAATAGACAAATCTGTGAATGTCCTTGAGTGGCCCAGCCAGAGACTGGACTTGAACTCAATCAAACATTTCTGGAGAAACCTGAAAATGTCTGCCAGACCCCATCCAAGCTGAATGGCAGTTAGTTGCCAAATGTTGATGTGCAAATCTTGTTGCATCATACCCACAAAGACTTGAGGCTGTAAAGGTGCTTCAGCTAAGTACCGAGTTAAGGGTATTAATACTTATGCAATGTACTACATTTTTTTCTTTTTTTAAATAATAATTTTTTGAAGTTGTGACAATTCTGTTTTTGCTTTGTCATTATGGCGCATGGAGTGTAGATTGATGTGGAAAAAAGTACAGCAGTTCAACATAAGGCAGCAACATAACAAAACTTAAAAAAAATGAAGGGGTATGAATACTTTCGCAAGGCACTGTACTGCTGCTGTACAAATAGCATATATAATAACCTGTAGCACATATATACAGGTGGAGCTTGTGCCAAGTAGTTAGTGTCATTTGAGTTCTTATTAAGATATAAAAAGCCTCTGCCTAACGTTTTCATGTAATTAAAGACGAAATATGCAGCGAAACATTTTCTTCACTTAAACGGAAGCCACTAGCAGAACATTATGTTCAGTACAGAATGGAGCATTTTCTTCCAACATCTACTGCAGCTGTCAGAATAAACTGTTGGTTAGAGATTGCAGAAAGAGAAATAAATGGAGCGCCACAGACATATGAGATTCATTTTATAAATGGGAAAGATAACACCGTGATCCCATTAGCACCTATGTTTGAAATAATAGTAGTGTACAACCACGAGTGTATTGACATAAGCTGGCCTATTGTATTTAACTCTGAACATCAGGCATTGGAACTGAATTTCATACATTATTCAGAAAAAAAGAATCGGTGTTAGAACTCATTAGAACATTCTGGTCTGCATCATTCTTTCTGGATCTCATGTATTCATCAGCCTCAGGGCTCTGGGGGTCAATAGGACAAAGACCTGCGTATGAAGGTCTCGCTTAAGGCCACATGAGACAACTGAAGGCTTTCAATGGCAAATCAATTGAAATCTAATTGTGCTTTCAGCATACTCTTAACCCTTTGCTTTCAAAGACTTAAGAGTATGCTGGGTTAGTTCACCTAAAAAAGAAAGTTCTGTCTTTAATTACTCACCCTCATGACATTCCAAACCCGTAAGACCTTTGTTCATCTCGGGAACACAAATGAGGATATTTTTGATAAAATCTTGAGAGCTTGGTGAATGAGTAATTGATGACAGAATTTTAATTTTTGGGTGAACTCACGCTTTATAGAAATAGTTCAAATTTGCTGAGGATTTACTCACCCTCAGGCCATCCAAAATGATTTTGTTTATATTACAGTTTTTCTCATTTGCTAAAACACTATAACCAGTCTTTTGAACTAAAATTTCAAAACTATAATGCCATTTTTGAAAAAGCACACCCATTTCCTTAAACTATAAACACTATTCCCTGCTTTGACACATGAGTTATATTTGGTGAACTGTTACTTCAAAACTCTACACACAAATCCCTACATTTCTCAGTGCTTACACCATGAGGTCATTTAGAAAGCACAAGCATTCAATATTGTTCACTCAAGTCTGCAAAGTTTGAGCTCAATTAGCACACAATTACCCAACTGGAAACACTAGGAGTCAAAATTTAGCACACACCAATCAGAACCTTCGATGGAGATAAAAGGATAAACGTTTTTCTCAGTCACTTTGGTGCATTTCTCAGATCAGAAATGAAATATACATTTGTCTGCAGTTTCCTACATTATCAGTTGCTATTGTCATGTTGCTCAAAATGTATTATATACTGTAGTTCTCTGTGCAATAGTCTTACCCCTCAAAACATCAAGTCATTAGCTCATCGTATAAATCACTACCTAAATGCAAAATTTTTGATCTAGTTGTCCTAAACTGTCAATCATATATTCTACACATTTCTATTAGACTTTTTGTAAATTTGCCATGAATTATTCAAGTGAATCTTGACTTTCACTAATGAAGATAATATAGATCAACCAATGATAAAGCAGTTCTCTGAAATAGATCAAAGGTACATCTCATGAACCTTCCATTGGAAAGCATATAGACAGAGGACAACACAGGAGTTACAAATTCTGACAGTGGACTTTCTTATTTTTATTTTCACCTTTGTGCCCATATTTCTTTTTTTTTTTTTCTGTTTCACAATGACGTTGTGTGCTTTTATTTTAATTTTTTATTTTTTGTCAGACCACTAGTACAAGTGTAACTGTGAATCCTATCCAGTCTTTTTCAATCAATATCCCACATACAGTAATGTGTAATTTTGAAGAGGAAGAGTAGGAGGTGAAAGAGGAAGAGGAGGAGGAGAAGGAGGACGATGACGACAACAACATGGAAGAGACAGAGGAAGAGCAAGGGCAAGAAGACAAGCAGTCTCATATATTTTAGTTGATGAGTGCCAGGGTTGGATCAGGCATGCAAGAGAATTTTACCCCTGCTGCCTGGCCAGGGCTAATTTAGCCTGTGATGCTGAAGAGGTTCTTTGGCCTGTCCCAGACCAAAGACAGGATGCTAGGCAGAATAATTATTTTGTTGTTTTTTGCTGTTTTGTACTGTACTCTACAGTGCATTAAATTAAGGAATAAAACACTTGCAAAGGAATAGATTTGTTGTGTTCATCATGTGAAAAGTTTTTTATTTGTATTGTTTTTGTAGTATTGTTTTGAATTTATCTCATCAGTGTGTAAAACTGTGTTGTAGTGTGTTTGTTTTTGAGGATTTGTGTGTCATGTCTGAAAGCAAAGTTTGGGTTTTCAGCAAGATTGAATTGTTTTGAGTGGAGAGCTTCATTTTGACCTCAATATAGGAAGTTTGGGGAAATGAGTTAGGAGTTGTGGATTTGTGTTTAGAGTTTCGCAAATAAGAGGCATAATTTCAAGAAATGTGTTTAAGCAATTGAGAAAAACTGTAATCAGAACAGATTTGGAGAAATTTTGCATTACATTACCTGCTCACCAGTGGATCCTTTGCAGCAGGGCTGTTAGATTTTGGCTGAAATCATAATCACGATTATTTTGGTCAATATTGTAATCACGATTATTAAACATGATTATGACAGGGTCCAAAACTTTATATTAGTGATTAATTTAAAGATAGCAATACAGCAAAAAAAAAAAAAAAAAAAAAACTGCTTTTAAAAAAAATACTGAACACTTTTATGCAAGTCTAAAGTAGTCTAACACTACTACAGAACTTAAATGTAATTATTTGAATGTAAAATAAAACGGCGTCTTCACTGTAGGAATTAAACATTCTTTGCTTCTTATTAAAACTACAAAAGTCCTTAATTTAAGAGCAGTGAGTGATTTTTCTCTTTGTATTTTTACGTTTTATTAATATTAAACACAGAGACGCCAGAAGGAATATTTGTTGCTGCTTTAAGTGCCACACGGATCCAATATACTGGTACACATGTATTTTCATTCTCAACTGTTTAGGATAATTTAAGACATAACTGACAAGGGCTTTCATGAATAATCACCAAGCACCTTATTTTGAAATATTTTTGCTTGTATTTGACCGTTTAGGCACGCACCTTGAGCTAAAACATAACTTTACGTCTCTGAGCACATACACAGAACAGCGCAAGTTATCTTATGCGCTATTAAAAACACAACATCAAAGAAACAATAAATCAATCACGCCCCGTTTTATGAAAGTCACGTTACATAATTTTGCTGATTTGCATGTGAAATCAGGCTTTTATGGACAAGCAAAAGCGCACCACTAGTAAGGTGGGCGGAATGGGGCGCAATAATCGTTTCATCTCGATTACTGCATTTTCATGATCGTTTGAAGCAGAAATCGAAATCGAAACCGAATTTCGATTAATTGCACAGCCCTACTCTGCAGTGAATGGGTGCCATCAGAATGAGAGTCCAAACAGCAGATAAACATCACAGTAATCCACACAACTGCAGCCCATTAGTTAACGTGTAAGAAACAAATCCATTATTAAGATATTTTTAACTTCAAATCATTGTTTCTAGTTGAAAAACAAATCCTCTATCCATAATATTGCTTTCTCCTTCATAAGATATTTTTTCAGTGAACTACACTGTAAAGCCCAAGCAACAGACATGCATCCTCTAGTATTTTGAGTTTTAAGCTATGCAGAAGATGGCTTTTCGTAAGGCACATGTTTTGCAGTTGGCAATATTGATTGAGTATTGGCTCTGTTGCCAAATGGTAAATAGGTGTTGAACACAGATCAATTAATGGACTTTTCTCACAATATATTCTGTCACTTCAGCTGATTTACTGTTTGCTGTTAAGTCCGAATGGCTTAGTTTGCGATACTGAAGTTTATGTCTCACTTCATGTTGGCATCTGTTTTATCTGCCTGTGAGTTCTTCAAAATGGCTGTTAGAAGAAATCTATTTACCTAAAATAAACAGGATTGCGGAAAACCTGCTTTACAGCTGTATAACTGAATAACATTTTCTAAATGACTCAGTAGAAATAGTGATTAATTTTAGTAATAAAATGCTGGCTGAGCAACAGTGATAATGTGTGGGTATAATGTTTCTACAGTATGTGATAAATAACTTGCAATAACAACTCTCAGTCCATTACACACTGGCAATAACAGCTCTTGCTCCATTAGTTTTGCTGTAATTTGTAAGACTGTCACGGGCTGAAAATTGAACATATGGTTGGTGGGTGGTGAGAGGACCATAATTACATTGGGAATGATGTGTAAGAAGATTCATGTATTGGGGAACATCCATACAGTCAGCATGAATCAGACAAATGACCTCTATATACATGTTTCCAGTTAGATTACAGAGTGAACACGGTAAAGCATAAACACAAATAGACTCTCTCTCTGAGGCTGTCTAATAAATTAATGATGGTTTATACATGCTTTTGTGTGAGGTTGACCTCACATAAAACAAGTCAACAAGCACCACACTAAAAAAAAAACTCAAAACATTAAGAAGCATCATTCTGGCTATATACAAAAGTTACCCTTGCAAGGTTTCAAAGCTAGGTTGTTATTATAGCCAAACATGGTTAAGCACTTGACGTCTGATATTTGAGTTAATCAAAGCCACTTCCTCTAGTCTGGAGGTTATGATCACATGGCTAAATATTGAATTTCCCCAGGTTGAAAAACAACCCACTGCATGTATTGAAGGCAAGAACAATGAAGCGACAGATAATTATATTCTGCTTTTGAAGTCAAATAGTGTACAGGTGCATGTGTGGACCAAGATATATTAAATCTGATACCGAACAACCTACTCATGAACAGTCTTAAGCTTTACTGTTTTACAATATAATGCGAGAAAGAGCGTTACAGGCATGTATTAGTACAATTGTGTGATATTGCTTTAAATCAACAGTTAAATAAACAAAAAGATAATATTGTACTGTATAGCTTATTATATAGCTTGTTTTTGCTCCATCAGTGAAATAAGTTCCAGCATGTTGTTGCAATGCACCCTCATGGCAGTTTGTGACAATTTTATATTTTGGTTGGTTGGTTGTATAAATTGTAATGTTCTGCTTAAGACTGTTATGTTTAGGGGTGGATCTTCGTGCTTCATGCCTTTTTTTTTCTTCTAAAAATCATATGTTTTTGTACAAATCACATTCATACAAAATCTCCACCCTCGTAAATACAGTGCCTTGCGAAAGTATTCCTACCCCTTAATTTTTTCTCATTTTGTTATGTTGCTCCCTTACGTTAAACTGCTACAAATTGCTTTTTTACTACATCAAATTTTTACATCTTTGCAAATTTATTAAACATTAAAAATTTAGCTCAGGAGCATTCATCTTGCTTGTAGATGTCACTACACTTCAATTGAATGAGTATGATTTGGAAAGGCACACACATATCAGAGCAAAAACCAAGCTCTGAGGTAAAAAAAAAACTGTCTGTAGAGCTCAGAGACAGGATTGCATCAAGCCACACATCTGGGGAAGAGTTCAGAAAAAAATATGCTGCATTGAAGTTTCACAGAAGCATGTAGTCTCTGTTACCCTTAATGGTTTAAAGTTTGAAACAACCACAACTCCTCCTAGCTGGCCTCCTGACCAAACTGAGCAATTGGTGGAGAAGGGCTTTGGTTAGACTGGTGACCAAGAACCTGATGGTCACTGTAGTTGAGCTCCATGATCATATGTTGAGATAGGAGAAACCTACAGAAGAAAAAACATCGCTGCAACACTCCACCGATCTGTGCTTTATGGTGGTGTGGCAAGACTCAACACTCTCCTTAGAAAAGACTCAGAAGAACAAACTTGTAATTTGCAAAAAAGCACCTAAAGGACCCTCAGACTGTGAGAATCAAGATTCTGTTGTCTGATTAAACTCAATTCCAAGCATCATGGTTGAAGGAAACCAGGCACTGCTCATCTCCTGCAGAGTCATGCCTCATCCTGTGGGGCTGTTTTTCACTGGCAGGGACTGAGGGACTCGTCAGAGTAGAAGAAAAGGTCAGTGCACCAAAATATTGATAGCCTTAAAGAAAACCCAGTCCAGAGCATTCAGAAACTCAGACTGGGCAGAAGGTTCACCTTCCAACAGGACAATGACCCTAAGCACTCAGCAAGAGTGGCTTATAGACAACTCTGTGAATGTCCTGGAGTGGCCCAGCCACAGCCTTGACTTAAACCTAATCAAATATTTCTGGAGAAACCTGAAAATGTCTGCCAGAGCTTGAGAGGTGAAGAGGTGAGGCTAAGAATGGCAGATAATTGCCAGATGTTTATGTGCAAATCTTGTTGTATCATACCCAAAAAGGCTTGAGGCTGTAAAGGTGCTTCAGCTAAGTACTGAGTTAAGGGTATAAATACTTATGCAATGTTCTTATTTCAGCTGTTTATTTTTTTTAATACATTTATGAAGTTGTGACAGTTCTGTTTATTATGGTGCATGGAGTGTAGATTGACGTGGGAAAAAAGTAATTTAAAACAGTTTAACATAAAGCAGCAACATAACAAATTGCTTTGAAAATTGAAGGGGTATAAATACTTTTGCAAGGCACTGT
Source organism: Garra rufa (assembly GCF_049309525.1). Classification (NCBI taxonomy): domain Eukaryota; kingdom Metazoa; phylum Chordata; class Actinopteri; order Cypriniformes; family Cyprinidae; genus Garra; species Garra rufa. Next base: position 9,295,124 of record NC_133372.1, read on the forward strand.
AGTAACGTTTTCTTATGAGGTTGGGTCAAGTGTCAATTCAGTGTTTTAAACGATGTTGTTGAATGAATGATTCAGTGATGAATTCCAAACAGCGTTTTTGTGCTGTTTAAGTGCACTTCCAGACAAGAGTGAACAAGTGAATTCCTTCTTGAAAGACACTTCAATAGGTCTGCTAGAGAAGGGTAAATGCAGTGGTCACTTCAGAGAAGTAATTTTATTGTTTATGGTCATGTGAGCCAAGGTGGCGAGTTCTTGTGATTCATGTTAAAGCTAGATGGTGGGAGAGTTCGAGCTTCTGTATAAACAGAATATTTCAAGTTGTTTGGGTTTGTTTCTAATATATACAGTCAGTATGACATGCTGATGTACAGTAAACTGCAGAAATACCCACTATTCATGCAAAGACTAACTGTACACAGAAAGGCAGAGAGATGCAGTGCATTGTATTTTTCCTTGGAAGTGAGGCTTTAAGAACAAAATATAGTAGCCTGTATTTGCTTAAGAAGCATGTTATTAAATGTAATTTGTGAAAAAGTTCTTTTACGCCTTGCATGCAGTATGTATACGTCATACGGTGCATCATACGGTTCACTTCCGATGCTTTGTTGTGAATGGAGGCTTGTGCTTTGAAATAGTTCAAACACAGAACAAATATTGTGTTGGGACGGATGAGACCTTTCCAGCTGTCTTTAACATCTTCCCTGCATGAGAGCAGAAGACATCTGGAAGGTTATGTGTGTGAAAGGGTTGTTACCAATGGTCATTACTTGGAAAGACCTTTTTGGAGTTTCAGCCCCCTGTGGTATTACATAATAATATAAATAGATCAAACTTTACTTGTTCTGCCCCTTCTGTATAGCAGGGGTCTTCATTAGGGGCCTGCGACCCTAGGTGGTCTGTGGCGGTACAGTAGGGGGTCAGCCAATTATTGTTTGATCTCAGACTAATATTAAATGCAAAATACTATATGTTAACAACCAAAGCTGAAAAACGTATGAGGAAATACATGTTAGTTTAGAGGATTTCCTGTTTTTATGGTCTTTGGTCATCCACAGCTGTTGTTGCTGGTATATCAAATTACAACTGTAGAGAATCGAGACTGTGAATAAACCGATTTTAGTATTTTTGGGAAATCTACTCGAATCTACTCCCTAAATAGATATTACAGGACCTCCCATTTAATATTGTCAGCTTTGAGGATATGGGTATTTTGTATTTTATTAGTCCAACCTCCCTGATGAGCTTTAGCTACAAATCACAGTCTGAGTGCATATAATCCATTATCAAAACACTGCTGTAAGGAAGATTTTTGAGCAAACTTGTTCCTCTGTTTCGTAAAAAAAGGATTTGGAGCAGGATTTAATAGCAGAAATATGACGCATGAATTCTTCTGTTGAAACATACACTGTAAGGATAAGAAAAAAATATAGAAAAAGGATAATATCCTGGTAGAAAATGACCAGTTTATGGACATTTCCTTCAACTCTAAAACTCATGATGTGAAGACAAAATTCAAAATTCAAGTTAGATTGAGCTGTATTTGTACTGACTTTTCTTTGAATATACTGTAATTTCATCATTTTTACAGTTATTTTCGGGTTGTTGAGATTTCAGTCATGTTCTCATAGCAATAACATTTTAAAATAGCATATAATCAATCACAAAAATGTTAATAAGCAATTTCTCACACTAAAATCATGTTAACACACATATTGTTCATATACACTACCAGTCAAAAGTTTTTAAACAGTAAGATTTGTATTTTTTTTTTATTTGTAAAGAATTCTTTACTGCTCATTAAGCATTTACTTGATCCAAAGTACAGCAAAACAGTAATATTTTGAAATATTTTTACTATTTAAAATACATTTCTTTATTTGAATATATTTTAAAATGTAATTTATTCCTGTGATCAAAGCTGAATTTTCAGCATCATTACTCCAGTCTTCAGTGTTTCATGATCCTTCAGAAATCATTCTAATATGCTGATTTGCTGTTCAAGAAACATTTATTATTATTATTATCAGTATTTAAAAGAGTTTAATACATTTTGATAAATAGAAAAGGCTTTTGTAACATTATACACTATACCTTTCAAAAGCTTGGAGTCAGTATAATGTTTTTTTTGTTTTTGTTTTTTAAAGAAAGAAATGATAGAAATTAATACTTTTATTTAGCAAGGATGCTTTAAATTGATCAAAAGTGATGATAAAAACTTTTATAATGTTACGTAAGATTTATATTTCGGATAAATGATGTTCTGAACTGAAAGAAAGAAACCTGAAAATTCTACTCAGCTGTTTTCAACATAATAATAATAATAATAATAATAATAATAAATGTTTTCAGCAGCAAATCAGAATATTACAATGACTTCTGAAGGATCATGTGACTGGAGTAATGATGCTTAAAATTCAGCTTTAAAATCACAGGAATAAATTGCATTTTACAATATATTGAAATAGAAAACAGCTATTTTAAATAGTAAAAATATTTTAAAATTGTACTGTTTTTGCTGTACTCTGGATCAAATAAATTCAGGCTTGGTGAACAGAAGAGACAATAAAAAAAAAAAAAACAATAAAAATCTTACTGTTCAAAAACTTTTGACTGGTAGCGTATTTATACTTTATAAGTCAATATTTTGCTTTTAGCTCTATCCATGCCTCGGCCAACAAATATAACCTTAATTAATACCAAGAATTGCACCTTGAATGCGTAAATTTCTTTGGGTAAAATAATCTGCCAAATGCCTAAATGTATCGTTTACGCTTTTACCATATTCACTTTCATTGTAAGTGACTTAGTATCACCCAGCCAATAATTTTTGGTAATCAAATCTATGCCACAAATGCTGCCAAACTTGTACTGAATCTTGCATAGTCCTTTAAAGGTTCTCTGTCTCTCTGAGCTTCAGTGTTTTACTGCTCAGGCAATAATAAGCCTCTCCGCTGACTCTTTAATTGACTTTATATGTGAGAATTCAGCGGTGAGGTATAGTGTCCACAGGCTGCCATGGCTTGGGTTGTTTTTCTTCCTGCTTGACCTGAATGAATTCCTGCTTTAATCTTCTTTACCAAAAGCAGAGTTCACATTCACATGGATTACATATCCATAAAGGCAGCAGCTGCTTAATTCCTCTATATTTCATTCTGCCAAGTTTAACACGTAGGTTTTCCTTTGAACTGCATTCCCAACTGTTTGGATCTGAAAATGACAAGAAGATTCAATCCAGAAGATTGAAATATTTAGTGTGAACTGCTCACATACCCTTGCTTTCTGACAAAAGGATCAATGCAAAATGAAAATCTAATACATTGTACATCCCACACAACACCTTAACTACCATTCGCCCTCTGATTAATGTCTGTAAATGCAAAAGATACTTTTAGTCTTTTGACAAGATGGTAGAAATACGTCCTCATGGGGTCCAAAAGTCTAAAAGCATATTGAAAATCAGTGATTTAAAATCCCATTTAAATCTCTATATGAAAGTTTCAGGATAACAGATTTAAAAGAAAGAATGGTTATGACACAAATGACATGAAATATCCTGCAGTATTTTTAGGTTACCGATCAAATAAGAAAATACATTAATCAGTGAACTCAAAAGGTCAATCTTAAAGGTCAAGCATATAATTTCTGTGTCACTGACATCACCAAATCAAACTGCACAATTATTGATTGTTTTCAGACAATTTCTCAAACACAACCCTATGTCTTCTATTGGTCAGAAAAACAGATGACCCCACTCACAATCACACCATTGGTTGACCCAGTTTTGTGTTTTCTGGTTTATATTATATTATAAATATTTAATAAACAAAAACACATAAGTTTGAGCACTTGTAGAGTTTTGTGAACGACTGGTGGAGTAGATAAGAACTGGGATAAGAGAAAGTATTTAAACATAAAAAAATGACACATTAATAGGTAATATATTGAGAACAGACCAAGTAAACTCATGTCATTAAAATCTAGTCTTACACTGTTTTGCATCTGGAAAAGGTTGTGACCATGTTGTGAACAAAACACTATTAGTTCATGTCTCTGGCACACACGATGTATTTCTCAACGGATTTGATCTTTCCGGAGGCTCTGTGTTCTTTGAAGACTCCTGAGAAATGAAAAGCATGTCCAGAGCTATTAATCACGAGTGGACGTACATCTCCAATGTAGGACGTTGAATAAAAGTGAGATGATGAGAGATCGTCTCATAACTCATCTGAATTTGACGGAGATTGTGAGTTCTTCGTAGAATAAGCACACAGCGGTGTTCTGGGTTGGGTTTGCAGTTACGGTCAGTCTGTGCTCCTTAAATAAAAAGCAAAGGTCTTTGTCTCCTCTGAGACTGAGGTCTATTGGAATTACAATAAACGTGCAAAAAGAAAAAAAAAGTGCAGATGGTTGGTTAATGGAGGACTGGAGCAGTTATGTGGCCTTGGTGAAGAAACTCATTCAGAAACTTTCTATTTTGTGCCTAGTGTTTTTTAAGTTTTAGAGGCACAACTTTTAGATATGTTATGACTAGATATGTTATATAAACCATCATCTAACACAAATAATTTGGTATGAATGTTTATTTTAATGCATTTTTCATTATGCATTTTTAAAGGATTAGTTCACTTCCAGAATATAAATTTCCTGGTAATTTACTCACCCTCATGTCATCCAAGATGTTCATGTCTTTCTTTTTTTAACTGAAAAAAAATTAAGGTCTTTGAGGACACAATCCCAGCCAAGGAATAAGGGTCTTAGTGAAACGACTGGTCGTTTAAAAAGAAACAATCTTGCACTACCTTGACTTCATGCACTATGTAATAACATTGGAAATGTTACACATGTTAATGTAACACATTTATTTAAAAGAATATAAAAGCAGTTTCAAAAGTTGTTCTGTAGCTTTACCAGATTCTGGAATCTGCAGAAAAAGAGGAAGTCAGTGTGAGAATCAGTCAGTGAGAGGGAAAGAGGAAAAAAAAAAAACTGGAGAGAAGGTTAGGCAACGTTTCAGAAACATAACAAAACAAGCCTCCAAACAAACATCTCTGGATTATTATTGACCTTAAATGGTGAGGTTCATTATGCAGAACAAAAGATTAAGATTTTTAAGAAAAACATTCCTGGATTTTTCTCCATAGTGGACTTCAATGGTGACCAACAGTTTGAAGGTCCAAACTGAAGTTTTGATGCCTTTTGATTCCAGCCGAGGATTAAGGGTTTTAGTGAAATGGCTGGTCATTTTCTTAAAAAAAAAAAAGATATACTTTTTAACCACAAATGCACATCTTGCGCTACCTCGACTTCACGCATTATGTAATAACATTCCTGGATTTTTATCCATAGTGGACTTCAGTGACCAACGGTTTGAAGGTCCAAACTGAAGATTTGATGCAGTTTCAAAGGACTCTTCACGATTCCAGCCGAGGAATAAGGGTCTCAAAAAAAAAAACTTTTCTCGACTTCACGCATTATGTAATAACGTTGGAAATGTTACGCATGATTTGTTCTTCGTCTGTGTACTAAAACATTTCATTTTCTCTGCCAACTTCAAAATCATCCGACATTGTTGTTTTACCTTTTTTTGTAAAGGCTGTTTGACTTTCTGCTTCCACCTTCCAAGTATCTTTTCCAACGTGACTATGTAATGTGCAAAGTCAAACTAGTGCGAGATGAGCATTTGTGGCTAAAATATATAGAATTTTTTTACTAGATAAGACCCTTATTCATTGGCTGGGATCGTGTAGAGCACTTTGAAGCTGCATTGAAACTGCAATTTGGATCTTCAACCCGTTGATCCCCATTGAAGTCCACTACAGTATATGCAGAAAAATCCTGGAATGTTGTCCTCAAAAACCTAAATTTCTTTTCAACTGAAGAAAGAAAGACTTGGATGACATGGGGGTGAGTAAATTATCAAGAAATTTTAATTTTTATGGCTAGACAAAAGCAAATACATACATACATAAAACACCTATATAATATTTTGCTGGACTCCTAAGGATGACAATTAAAGGGGTCATCCGGTGCCACATGCACTTTTACAAGCTGTTTGAACTGAAATGTGTTAGGAGTGTGATATGTACACAACCACCCTGGAATGACAAAGATCCGCCCAGTAGTTTTCTTTTAATTTAGTAAAATAATTTGCCCCTTCTCATATCGAGCTGTTCTCAGATGCCTATTATTGTGGCGTAACACCGACAGAGGCCGCTCCTGATAGTTGATAGACAGTAGTGTTTTAGCATAGACCCGCCCCGAGTGTAAACTGACAGCACTGAGGGAATGTGACCGCCGATCTCCTAAATGGGTTCATGTTTACACAAATCATTTCTCACCACACTGCTTTATAAAGGAGGGTCAGTATAAAGCTTAGCTTTGTAACGCTAGATGGTTTAAAACGGTGTCTGTTAATGATTAAGATGTAACCTTAACGCAATACCTGCAAACGTGTTTACAGCCCGCAACTGCACATGAGTAAAGACTACAACACTCACATTTATGTATTTCAATATAAGGACGGGGTAAGTTATGTTACCCGATCACTTTTTTGCTCTTGTTCAGTCAGCTATGCCTCAGTAAACACACCGCGTTCGTCTCTTTACCACAGTAAACACACCGCGTTCAGCTCTGTACCACAGTAAACACAGTAAACACACCACGTTCGTCTCTTTACCACAGTAAACACATCGCGTTCGTCTCTTTACCACAGTAAACACACCACGCTCGTCTATTTACCACAGTAAACACATCGCGTTCGCCTCTTTACCACAGTAAACACATCGCGTTCGTCTCTTTACCACAGTAAACACATCGCGTTCGTCTCTTTACCACAGTAAACACACCGCGTTCAGCTCTGTACCACAGTAAACACAGTAAACACACCACGTTCGTCTCTTTACCACAGTAAACACATCGCGTTCGTCTCTTTACCACAGTAAACACACCACGCTCGTCTATTTACCACAGTAAACACATCGCGTTCGCCTCTTTACCACAGTAAACACATCGCGTTCGTCTCTTTACCACAGTAAACACATCGCGTTCGTCTCTTTACCACAGTAAACACACCGCGTTCAGCTCTGTACCACAGTAAACACAGTAAACACACCACGTTCGTCTCTTTACCACAGTAAACACATCGCGTTCGTCTCTTTACCACAGTAAACACACCACGCTCGTCTATTTACCACAGTAAACACACCACGTTCGTCTCTTTACCACAGTAGTCACACCGCGTTCAGCTCTGTACCACAGTAAACACATCGCGTTCGTCTCTTTACCACAGTAAACACACCACGTTCGTCTCTTTACCACAGTAAACACATCCCGTTCGTCTCTTTACCACAGTAAACACACCGCGTTCGTCTCTTTACCACAGTAAACACATCACGTTCGTCTCCACAGTAAACACACCGCGTTCAGCTCTGTACCACAGTAGACACAGTAAACACACCACGTTCGTCTCTTTACCACAGTAAACACATCACGTTCGTCTCTTTACCACAGTAGTCACACCGCGTTCAGCTCTGTGCCACAGTAAACACATCGCGTTCGTCTCTTTACCACAGTAAACACATCACGTTCGTCTCTTTACCACAGTAAACACACCACGTTCGTCTCTTTACCACAGTAAACACACCACGTTCGTCTCTTTACCACAGTAGTCACACCGCGTTCAGCTCTGTACCACAGTAAACACATCGCGTTCGTCTCTTTACCACAGTAAACACACCACGTTCGTCTCTTTACCACAGTAAACACACCGCGTTCAGCTCTGTACCACAGTAGACACAGTAAACACACCACGTTCGTCTCTTTACCACAGTAAACACATCACGTTCGTCTCTTTACCACAGTAGTCACACCGCGTTCAGCTCTGTACCACAGTAAACACATCGCGTTCGTCTCTTTACCACAGTAAACACATCACGTTCGTCTCTTTACCACAGTAAACACACCACGTTCGTCTCTTTACCACAGTAAACACATCACGTTCGTCTCTTTACCACAGTAAACACACCACGTTCGTCTCTTTACCACAGTAAACACATCACGTTCGTCTCTTTACCACAGTAGTCACACCGCGTTCAGCTCTGTACCACAGTAAACACATCACGTTCGTCTCTTTACCACAGTAAACACATCACGTTCGTCTCTTTACCACAGTAAACACACCACGTTCGTCTCTTTACCACAGTAAACACATCACGTTCGTCTCTTTACCACAGTAAACACACCACGTTCGTCTCTTTACCACAGTAAACACATCACGTTCGTCTCTTTACCACAGTAAACACACCACGTTCGTCTCTTTACCACAGTAAACACATCACGTTCGTCTCTTTACCACAGTAAACACACCACGTTCGTCTCTTTACCACAGTAAACACATCACGTTCGTCTCTTTACCACAGTAAACACACCACGTTCGTCTCTTTACCACAGTAGTCACACCGCGTTCAGCTCTGTACCACAGTAAACACATCGCGTTCGTCTCTTTACCACAGTAAACACACCACGTTCGTCTCTTTACCACAGTAAACACACCGCGTTCAGCTCTGTACCACAGTAGACACAGTAAACACACCACGTTCGTCTCTTTACCACAGTAAACACATCACGTTCGTCTCTTTACCACAGTAAACACACCACGCTCGTCTATTTACCACAGTAAACACATCGCGTTCGTCTCTTTACCACAGTAAACACACCGCGTTCGTCTCTTTACCACAGTAAACACATCGCGTTCGTCTCTTTACCACAGTAAACGCATCGCGTTCGTCTCTTTACCACAGTAAACACAGTAAACACACCACGCTCGTCTCTTTACTACAGTAAACACACCGCGTTCGTCTCTTTACCACAGTAAACACACCGCGTTCGTCTCTTTACCACAGTAAACACATCGCGTTCGTCTCTTTACCACAGTAAACACATCGCGTTCGTCTCTTTACCACAGTAAACACATCGCGTTCGTCTCTTTACCACAGTAAACACAGTAAACACACCACGCTCGTCTCCTTACTACAGTAAACACATCGCGTTCGTCTCTTTACCACAGTAAACACACCACGCTCGTCTCTTTACTACAGTAAACACATCGCGTTCGTCTCTTTACCACAGTAAACACACCGCGTTCAGCTCTGTACCACAGTAGACACAGTAAACACACCACGTTCGTCTCTTTACCACAGTAAACACATCACGTTCGTCTCTTTACCACAGTAGTCACACCGCGTTCAGCTCTGTACCACAGTAAACACATCGCGTTCGTCTCTTTACCACAGTAAACACATCACGTTCGTCTCTTTACCACAGTAAACACACCACGTTCGTCTCTTTACCACAGTAAACACATCACGTTCGTCTCTTTACCACAGTAAACACACCACGTTCGTCTCTTTACCACAGTAGTCACACCGCGTTCAGCTCTGTACCACAGTAAACACATCGCGTTCGTCTCTTTACCACAGTAAACACACCACGTTCGTCTCTTTACCACAGTAAACACACCGCGTTCAGCTCTGTACCACAGTAGACACAGTAAACACACCACGTTCGTCTCTTTACCACAGTAAACACATCACGTTCGTCTCTTTACCACAGTAAACACACCACGCTCGTCTATTTACCACAGTAAACACATCGCGTTCGTCTCTTTACCACAGTAAACACACCACGTTCGTCTCTTTACCACAGTAAACACACCGCGTTCAGCTCTGTACCACAGTAGACACAGTAAACACACCACGTTCGTCTCTTTACCACAGTAAACACACCACGCTCGTCTATTTACCACAGTAAACACATCGCGTTCGTCTCTTTACCACAGTAAACACACCGCGTTCGTCTCTTTACCACAGTAAACACATCGCGTTCGTCTCTTTACCACAGTAAACGCATCGCGTTCGTCTCTTTACCACAGTAAACACAGTAAACACACCACGCTCGTCTTTTTACTACAGTAAACACACCGCGTTCATCTCTTTACCACAGTAAACACACCGCGTTCGTCTCTTTACCACAGTAAACACATCGCGTTCGTCTCTTTACCACAGTAAACACATCGCGTTCGTCTCTTTACCACAGTAAACGCATCGCGTTCGTCTCTTTACCACAGTAAACACAGTAAACACACCACGCTCGTCTCCTTACTACAGTAAACACACCGCGTTCGTCTCTTTACCACAGTAAACACAGTAAACACACCACGCTCGTCTCTTTACTACAGTAAACACATCGCGTTCGTCTCTTTACCACAGTAAACACAGTAAACACACCACGCTCGTCTCCTTACTACAGTAAACACACCGCGTTCGTCTCTTTACCACAGTAAACACAGTAAACACACCACGCTCGTCTCTTTACTACAGTAAACACACCGCGTTCGTCTCTTTACCACAGTAAACACAGTAAACACACCACGCTCGTCTCTTTACTACAGTAAACACATCGCGTTCGTCTCTTTACCACAGTAAACACACCGCATTCAGCTCTGTGCCACAGTAAACACAGTAAACACATCGCGTTCGTATCTCTCTCAGTCAGTACTCTACCCTGCCAGTACATATAAAGATAAATCAAAGTGACATTAAAAGTTTACTAACCATTCAGACACATCCAGTATAAGCCGTAATTGCCGAACTTCTTTGCGGGTGTCATCTTGTTTCTGTTCCAACTCCGGTTTTTAAATTAAATTTTAAATGGATGGGGTTGTACAGTGTCTTCAAAGCCCCCCAAGTGCCATTTCCCCCCAAACTATACAACTATACCCCCAACTGTTGTCTAGCGGTTCCCAAACAGGGGTCGCGACCCACTAGGGGGCCTCAGTGATCCTCCAGGAGGGCCCTTATCCCTATCTTATTTTTGCGTGAAATTTCAAACATTTGCCTAGTTGTCCAAATTATTGTCCTGTGAGTGTTTTATAATGGATGCTCACCCATCAGAAGAGGAGTGAGGCTCGGTGTTTATGAGCATCAGGCGCGCAAGGCAGGGCCGGATTTAGCCAGCCCCATTAGGGGGTGCATGTAGAATATTGGGGGGGCAAGTGTGGGTGAGCTTCTCTAATTATCTATGCAAAGAAAACTATACTAACTATGCTGTCATCATATCAGTCCACCTATCCATATCTCTATCTTCTCCTTTGATCCATTTGATTTGTCTTATAGGTTTTATGTTTGATGCCCTACCCTCTGCATTTACCCGGGCTTGGGACCGGCACAAATATGACACTGGCTTTACTTTTTTAAATCAATCAATCAATCAATCAATCAATCAATCAATCAATCAATCAATCAATCAATCAATCAATCAATCAATCAATCAATATCATCTATCTATCTATCTATCTATCTATCTATCTATCTATCTATCTATCTATCTATCTATCTATCTATCTATCTATTCATTTGTTAGTCTTTTTATTTTATTCATATATTTTTTTATTTCTTTTTTTGTGTATTTTTTTTACAAAATTTTTTTTTTAAAGCATCAGTCGTCTGCTTTTCTGTGCAAAAAGACTAACAAATGCATGCATATCTATAGGCCTGTGGTTATGCCCTTCTCCTGAGCCAGAATAACTACATTTCTTTTTCTTTCATGTAGCAATAGTGCGGCGGAAGGGAGTAAGAACACGAGACAAAGTGGAGAAAGAGCTTTAGCATGATGGAGATGATATTCCAATCACAAGGGAGGATACATACATGCGATGGAGCTGAGGAAATGCATTCTTATACCCGTCTAGATATTTGCAAACGGTAGAGAGGTCTTTAAACTCTACATTGCCATCATCATCAGTCTTTTTAAATTCTTTTCCAGTCTTTTTGCATTTCAGTTTTCACAGGCACTAGTCCATATCGCGATTTGAATTAAGTGACAGAACAACTTTGGATTTATTAATCCAAAAATCGACGAATTCTGTGGTATTCCGCACTATAGTAAAGTCGTTTTTTATGAATGGAGTGCGAGATCCCGTCCGTGTTTTCGCAGAGGAGACATTGTAAACGTGCGATCATGTAGAGACAGAATTGACATACCTTCGTGTAAATAGGATAAATAACATAAGGCTATTTAGTTTGTTTGTTTTATGAAATTCGGAATTTTGCATGCCTTTACGTTTGGGGGGGCAGTCACAGCATTTAGGGGGGCATTGCCCCACCTTGCCCATGCCTATGTCCGGGCCTGGCGCAAGGACAGAGTTCACTGATCCCGTCGGTAAAATGAGTGTTTTTTTACACTACCATAGAGAATTTTTAATCAAAGTATATTACAAACTTTTCATTAGGACCCTAAAGCATCATATTAACTTGTGGAAAATGGGCATCGGATGACCCCTTTAACATTTTCTGGTGGGTAAACACACTCTTTCATGGAACATTTATTTAAAAGAATATAAAAGCTGTTTTAAAAGTTGTTCTGCAGCTTTACCAGATTCTGGAATCTGCAGAAAAAGAGGAAGTCAGTGTGAGAATCAGTCAGTGAGAAGAGGGAAAGATAAAAAAAAACTGGACAGAAGGTTAGGCAATGTTTAAGAAACATAACAAAACAAGCCTCCAAACAAACATCTCTGGATTATTACTGACCTTAAATGGTGTCTAGAGGTTAATTATTCAGAACAAAAGATTAAGGTTTTTAAGGAAAACATTCCTGGATTTTTCTCCATAGTGGACTTCAATGGTGACCAACGGTTTGAAGGTCCAAACTGAAGATTTGATGCAGTTTCAAAGGACTCTTCACGATTCCAGCCGAGGAATAAGGGTCTCAAAAAAAAATATATATATTTTTTTTTAAATAACGTTGGAAATGTTACGCATGATTTGTTCTTCATCTGTGTACTAAAACATTTCATTTTCTCTGCCAACTTCAAAATCATTCGACGTTGTTTTACCTTTTTTGTACCTTTCAAATGTGACTATGTAATGCGCAAAGTCAAACTAGTACGAGATGAGCATTTATGGTAAAATTATATAGATTTTTTTTTTTTTTTAGAAAATGACTAACCGTTTCACTAGATAAGACCCTTATTCATCGGCTGGGATCGTGTAGAGCACTTTGAAGCTGCATTGAATCTGCAATTTGGATCTTCAACCCGTTTACCCCCATTGAAGTCCATTATATGCAGAAAAATCTTGGAATGTTGTCCTCAAAAACCTTAATTTCTTTTCGACTGAAAAAAGAAGGACATGAACATTTGGATGACATGGGGGTGAGTAAATTATCAGGAAATTTATATTTTTTACATACATACATACATAAAACACCTATATAATGTTGGAACTCCTAAGGATAACAATTTTCTGGTGGTCAAACTCTTTCAAGGAACATTTGTTTAAAAGAATATAAAAGGAGTTTCAGAAATTGTTTTGTAGCTCACACAGTGTGAAAATCAGTCAGTGAGAGGGAAAGAGAAGAAAAACTGGAGAGAAGGTTAGGCAACATTTAATAAACATAACAAAACAAGCCTCCCGACAAGCATCTCTGGATTGTTATTGGCTTTAAATGGTGTCTAGAGGTTCATTATTCAGAACAATTCACACACTCATAGATTCCGTTTGTTCATCACAAGTTTCTTCTCAGAAAGCACACTTTGTTGTTGTGTTTTCTCTTGTAGCTTTAAAAGGAAAGCTATTTGATGTTTTGTTTACTGTTGCTATATAAACTCAAAAGACTCAAAACCCAGATGCACCTGCTAGTTACAAATATATATAATCCTTTTCTCTCCAAATGCACTTATATTTCCCAGAATCTCTGTAAAGGTAAGTGCAAGGGAATGTAAATACAGAAAAAATGAATCACAACCAATGAATGAGTCAGACACTTGGACGAAATAAACTATCTGTTTGTCATTGACCATAAACTGCTGTGAATGCCAAAGAGTATTAGATTGACCTTCTTCATGTGAATGAGGTTTGAAGTATTTTGAATTAGTATAAGAACCATTTTTAAACATATTAAAGTGATAGTTCACCCAAAAATGAAAATTCTGTCAGTAATTACTCACCCTCATGTCGTTCCAAACCAAGACTTTCATTTTCGGGAACACAAATTAAGATATTTTTGATGAAATCTGAGAGATTTCTGAGCCTGCATAGACAGCAACATAATTACCATGTTCAAGGCCCAGAAAGGTAGTAGGAATATCGATAAAATGATGCACTTTGAAGACTGAAATGGTAAAATGTTGAATAAAGTAGTTATTTTTGTTTTCTTTGCACACAAAAAGTAATCTCGTAGCTTCATAACATTACGGTTGAACCAGTGATGTCACATGGACTATTTTAACAATGTCCTTACTACCTTTCTTGGCCTTGAACGTGGTAGTTGCTGTCTGTGCAGGATCGGAAAGCTCTTGGATTTCGTCAAAAATATCTTAATTTGTGTTCTGAAGATGAACAAAGGTCTTACAGGTTTGGAATGACATGAGGGTGAGTAATCAATGACAGAATTATCATTTTAGGGTGAACTATCCCTTTAAAATCTGCAGCAATGAGTCCATCGCACTTTCCGAATATTTTGAACATATTCATGAGGAAAACTGAGCTGCAACTTTGAGAGAAATTTTTTTTTAACAAACAAATAAACCTTGTACCATATGCTTGTGACACTCATTTCAACTTTATTCTGAACTGCTACTAGCAGTGATCAGATTCTTTCTCTCTTTCACTCTTCATGAAGTGTTGAGACCCTCTGCCTGGATTTGTCATTGAATCAGTCTGCTTTAAAAATAGCCCATCTGTAAGTCAATGCGGTGGCTGGACCGTCAGAGAGGCCAAACATCAAACAAGGAATCATCTGGAAATTTATTCAGACAGTGCACTCGCTGTCTAGGATATTATTATAATAAATATTCAGCCTCATATTGTTACGTGTGCTCACATGAATTATATGCTGAGAACATTCCTCTCAATCAAACATGTGACTGAATCTTTCTGTATTGAGTGTTTCGTCTTTTCAGACAACTCAGATCATCTTTCATAAAAGTGTGGTGGTACAACAAGCCTCAGGATATTTTTTCTTTTTTTCCTTATTTTCCTACATATCATTTTTATATAAAAGCTAGAGTTTTACATGGAACATAAAATAGCTTTTATCAAAAATGTCAATTGACAATGGACCGAGTTCTGTTAAATAGGTCATTGCGTTCAATCAAAAAAGATTAAAGTCTTAAAATAATAATAAAATATAAGGATATAAATATAAGGATATTAGTAGTACATTTAACAAATGTGTTTGAAATGATGTGCACAAACTGGTAAAACATTACTCATCTGGAATGTTTTATTTCACACACTGATGTTTATTTGTTTAGTTTTAATTTTCTCCTGCATCAATATTTAGCTAATCTGAATATTTTGGCTCCTGATAGTTCTCTTGAGGTTTTGCAAATTCGTCCTCTTTTCAGGGTCAGGTTTGTGGGGACTTGCCAGAATAAATTGATTACTGTTAGTAAATCATGTGTCACACTGAATAAACTTCATAGTTTATGCGTCATTGTGGATTCATCAGTCGCCCACATCTGATGGAAATATTGAGGAACAACTGAAAAAGTGCAGACCTTTTTTTATTTTACATACAGTCCACAAGAAAAAAAAAAGTTGAATTCATAAAAATTACCCCGTTCAAAAGTTTACATACACTTGATTCTTAATACTGTGTGATACTTGAATGATCCACAGCTGTGTGTTTTTATTGTTTAGTGATAGTTGTTCACTAAAGTCCCTTGTTTGTCCAAAACAGTTAAACTGCCCGCTGTTCTTTAGAAAAATCCTTCAGGTCCCACAAATTCTTTGGTTTTTCAGCATTTTTGTGTATTTGAACCCTTTCCAACAATGACTGTATGATTTTGAGATCCAGCTTTTGACCCTGAGGACAACTGAGGGACTCATATGCAACTATTACAGAAGGTTCAAACACTCACTGATGCTTAAGAAGGAACAACCATGCATTAAGAGCCAGGGGTGTAAACTTTTGAACAAAATGTAGATGTGTACATTTTTCTTATTTTGTGTGAATATCATATTTTTTTATTTAGTACTGCCCTTCAGAAGCTACAGAAGATGCTTACATGTTTCCCAGAAGACAAAATAAGTTAAATTTATCCTGATCTTCAAAAAGTATAATGCTTAATGCATTGTGTCTTATTTTGAAGCATCAGTGAGCGTTTGAACCTTCTGTAATAGTTGCATATGAGTCCCTCAAAAAGGCTCTCAAATCAGTTATCAAAGTTTGGTAAATGTTGGTCACAGACATGGAGATTTACTTTACATTTCATTAAACTGATTACTCACTAAAACCTCCCTCAGATCATGTTTTAATGCCATTTTAAGTCTTAGTCTGACAAAGTGGTTATATCTAAGTGTGTGAGTTGTTTACTTACTTTTTAAAATTAGTCTTCCCATTAATGATATTATTTAGTTTATTCAGACTGATTTGCGAGGTGGGATTTATTGTATGAACCAATCACGCCCGATCAAAACCAGTTATATCCAGTCATAATGCACTTGAGGCATTGCCTTCTCTCACGTGACTTTCCCCATTTATTCTCAATTACCCCCCACCAAATTCACGGCATGCTTTAACCCTTAAAGACCTAGAACATTTTTGGGGCACCTGAGGCACCTGTATATTTCTTTGTTTTTTCAGACCTATTCTAGCAGTCAGCATCAATTGTCATATATCATTATAAACATAAGAACTTGAACTTTATGTCTAGCTAATTTAAAATTACAAATTTCCTTTTGTTTTCTCTAAAAATTAGTGAATTTCCAGAATTTTAGGAAAAAACGCTACCAACAATTGGGTGTTTTTTACTGTGTACTAGGGATGAGCGAGTACAGCATTATCTGTATCTGTATCTGTATCTGTTAACCATTTGAATTATCTGTATTTGTACTCGGAGTGGGCGGGGCCTAACCCGGAAGTGGGTGGGATTTAACCTGGAAGTTGGTCATGTTGTCTTGAAATGGGCGGGGCTTTAACCGGTATGTTATTTTAAGCATGCAATTGATATGGGTTGATCAGAAATTGTTATATTTATTGCTGATTAGAAAACTATTTACATGACAGCATCAGCATTGAGCTTCAGATCAGTGGTTTTGATCATGATAACAAACGAACCATATACAGAACAAGTTTTACAACAATGAATACAACACATGCGGTTGCAATTATGAAGTAAAATGTAATGGACAAGAGTTTTCATTTCAACATAACTTTCTTTTTTTAACCTTGAGCAGTGTGATTTTTCATTTATTTATTTATTTGGTTCTTTTTTTTCCCACACCGTGTGTGTGTGTGTGTGTGTGTGTGTGTGTGTGTGTGTGTGTGTAGCTTATTCATTTGTAATATAGTTTTTTTTTATACCACTACTTCGAACCAGCAGAAGGTTTAAAAAAAAAAAAAAACTCAGATGAACGGCAGAGAGAGGGAGAGAGTGTGTGGGTGTGTAACTAATTAATTTGTAATACCACTACTTCCTTTTTTTATTTTTTTATTTATTTATGAAATACAAAAAAGAAAGTGTCAGGCACTCAGTGAGTGAAGTAAAAAAAAAAACTGGTCAGAGCCAATTGACTGTTTAAAAAAGAAAAAAAATTATCTGACAGGCAGAGACGCGAGTCGCTTTTACCAAGCACCACGTCTGAACAAACCCCGCGTTTACCAAAACTCTACTGGTTAAGTAAGTACTACAAACAAACCAAAGTAAAAAACAAACCTGAAGCTGAAGAAACCCTAAACGTTAACGGAAAAAACCCGCAAACCTAAGTGACTGAGGGAGAGAACGAGAGAGAGCGCGCTGTTCTCTTCTCTTCTCAGTGTTCTGTGTGTGTGTGAGCAGAGCGGGACCGTTCACATGTCGCGCCTAAAAACGTGTGGAAAACGCTAGGCACGCCGCTTTCTTCCTTATCAACAAAGCGCTCGGGCGCTTGCGCTCCGGAAGCATCTGCCGTTTCTAAGCAACCATCAGCTGCGCTCTAGCTCCAAGCTTCGGTGCGCTTGCTGCATTCTGAAAAGTTGATTTGTTTCGCTTCCATTATGTGCGCGCAAGCCGCGCGTCTACATTTAAAATAACGAATTTGAGCACGCAAAAGACGCTACATGTGAACGGCCCCTAAATCTGTATGTGTGTAGGGGAGGGACGCTGTGATTAGTCTATCACAGAACGCAGACACAGTAAACTACCCAATGAGAATTTTTATTCAATCCGAGCACAGATATTGACTCGTATTACTCGTATGATACTCGTACTCGGCAAAAGTGCTTTATCCGTGCCGGATACTCGTTTCAGCCGAGTATCCGGCTCAACTCTACTGTGTACTCAAACAAAAACTCCTGAAGTTTAGATTTTTTTCTTTAAAAATTTGTATTTAGGTGTTTTACACTTCCAAATAAAATTTTGTCTATATATAACATTCCCCAAGCAAGTTATAGCCAATTATTACAATATTATTTAGGTGCTTTTCAGTGAAAAACAGGCCCATTTCGTTTATTGACAATATAGATCTGTCCAAAAACGTTTCAGGAGTAAAGTCATTGCAGAAACAGTGTTAAATAATAGCAAAACACAGTAAAAAATAATTTAATATATTCTTAATCCAAAAGATGAACAATAAACACAAATAGTGTAGAAAGTAGCACAAGAAAAAATGCACAAACTGTCTTGTGCAACAAAAAAATAAATAAACAATCCAAATTATTCACAAACTACACACAAAATGAGAGAGAAATATACAGAGTGCAACCGAAAAAATAGTACAAATAATCTTTAAAAACTATATAATAATTAGTTACATAATATAACAACCAAATAGATGGATCTGCTGGCTGTAGTCTGCGTCGGAATCTATTTTACCGGGACATCGCCTAGTGACCGAAAACCCACATTCCAGTGCTTTATCCGATATCTACTGTTGTTTCATCCTTGTTTTTGGTTTGTTTTATGTCAAAGGGCTCTGTCGTGAGTATTTCTGTACATTTTCAAAGAATGCTGTCATGCAAATGTGTTATTTTGCGTTTGTTTTCATGCACGCAAGACGCACTTTGCTTTCACTTTGCGTCTGTTCAGATCTGCAAAGAAACATATGCTGCGTCCCAATTCGCCTACTTATACTATGCACTAAAAGTATGTACTCTTTTTGTGAAGAAAAAGTACATACTTTTGAGTATGTAGCAGAATAGTAGGCAAGCTTCGGGACATACTACTTCGTCATAACTGCTTCTTTAACGGACGCTCTGTTGCGTAGTTACCTGAATCCTGTCACTGTTTAAACTGCCCTGTCAATCATCACAGTTAATATTTATATACATTTGTTTAATTTAATTTCCTACCGTATTAGAGAGAAATTAAGGCACTTTCTTTCACGGGTCTTTCATGCCGATAACTCTCCTCTTGTGTTTGCATAATTATGCATTTAAACGTTAATGACCAACCCTATCATTATAAAAGTTCATAATGTTACTGCACATGAAATATAACACGGATAACATTAAAAAAATATGTTTAATCAGGTTACACATTGATTATTTATCACTAAAACCCCTTTCTCTACCTGTCCGTTGGTCGCGCATATCCGCCATATTTGTAGTTTTTTAACACTTTTTATGCGTGTTTGTAGTTCTAATCGAATCCTCGTTCACCGCGCAATGTGTTGTGGGCAATATTAAGCCGTTAGAGTGTGCATTGATCCGCACTTCGAATTCTGAAGTTAAGTAGTAGACCATCCGGGAATCTTTGGAATACTTTTTTAAACATACTACGATTTGGGACATACTAATTCTATTTTCGAATACTATTTAGGACGGATAGTATGCGAATTGGGACGCAGCAGTACTAATCGGTGGTTCAAAAGACCAAAACCTATGTTTATTGGTTGAATAGATGACAGTTTGAACCAATCGGGGCACAGGGGTGGGACTAAGCATCAACAATCGTTCCTGTTTGGCTCAGAGGACCAAAACGTGTTGATTTCATCTGACGAATCAGTGCTGAGGAAATGTGATGACGTAATCACGCTTACTACGGAGCCTCTGAATATCCAAATGAGACAAATGCGATATCACTGAAAAGAGCAGACTCTGTACTTTACGAGACTTTTTAAAGCATTCAAATTGGATTAGCGGTTCAAAAGTTATTAAACATTTAAGACCAATAGTTATTTTTAGCCGCCGGCGGCTGTCTCGGTCTTTGAGGGTTAAAGAGGCGGACTTCTGCTGTAACTTTATCTGCTGGTGTTTTTTTTTTTTTTTAGAAAAACAAGTGGTTTATGCACTTTTTAATTTGATATATTTATAGGTTTATGTGAACAGGATTTGTTTGGTTGACTTATATCTTATATAAGACTGAATCTGTCCAGATAATATTTTTTACCTGACAAAAGTGTCTTCAGACAGAAGATTGCATGTCCTGTTTGTTCTTCCGAAGGTCTGTGATTTTATAAATAACTGAATAAATAAAAGTAAATAAGGAAATTGAAAGTCAGCTAGTGACTTTAACTAGTGTTGGTTTGGACTGAGCTGTAAATAGGGATTCATAACACAGCTGAGGGTTTTACTATTGCCCCTTTATTAACACTGCTATGTAACTGGCTTCCTCCTCTTTTCACCTTTCTTTCCGCTCATACTGTCATCACATGGGTTATTTTTATAGAATGTCCTCTTCCATCTACTCTTTTTGTCTTTTTGTCTGTCACGTATTAATTATTCTGTGCTGTGACTAACTGTATATTGAGCATGGTTCTGTACCTGGAGCTTAACAGCATATGAAAGTGACAAAAAATTCTGTATATGATAATATATATATATATATATATATATATATATATATATATATATATATATATGATTCCACATTGTGAATTTTTAAAAATTAATTCAGTCAGTGTTGACATAATTGGAGATTTTTATATTATTACAAACAAGTACACCCTCGTAAGTGTAAAAAAAAAATATATATATATATGGTAATCATTTTACCAAATAATAGGGATCATATAAAAAATGTGTTTTTTTTTATTTAGTACTGACATAAATAAGATATTTCACATGAAAGACATTTACATATAGTCCACAAGAGAAATAAAGTTGAATTGATAAAAATGCAAAAATTCAGTTCAGAAGTTTGCATACACTTGATTCTAAATACTGTGTTATTACACCTGAATGATCCATAGCAGTTTTTTTGTTTAGTGATAGTTGTTCATGAGTCCCTTGTTTGTCCTGAACAGTTAAACTGTCCGCTGTTCTTCAGAAAAATCCTTCAGGTCCCACTAATTCTTTGGTTTTTCAGCATTTTTGTGTATTTGAACCCTTTCCAACAATGACTGTATGCTTTAAAAACTGAGGGACTCATATGCCACTATTACAGAAGGTTCAAACACTCACTGATGCTCCAGAAGGAAACACAATGCATTTGGTTTTTTGAATTATAGATCAGGTTAAATTTAACTTATTTTGTCTTCTGGGAAACATGTAATTATCTTTTGTAGCTTCTAAAGCGCAGTACTAAATGAAAAAAAAAGAAGAAATTTAACAAAATAAGAAAAATGTACACATCTTCATTCTGTCCAAAAGTTTACACCCCTGGTTCTTAATGCATAGTTTTTTGTTTTGTTTTGGACCATCAGCGAGTGTTTGAATGGTTTGTAATAGTTGCAGTCCCTCAGTTGTCCTCAGTGATGGATCTCAAAATCCATCGAGTCATTGATCGAAAGGGTTCAAATACACAAAAATGCTGAAAAACCAAAGAATTTGTGGAACCTGAAGGATTTTTTCTGAAGAACAGCAGGCAGCTGAACTGTTCTGGACAAACAAGGAACTCTTGAAAAAAAAAAAAAACAAGTGTATGTAAACTTTTGAGCAGGGTAATTTTTCTAAATTCAGCTATTATTTTCTCTTGTGGACTATATGTAAATGTCTTTTATGTGAAATATCTTATTCAGGTCAGTACTAAATAAAAAATAACATGCATTTTGTATGATCCCTCTTATTTTAGTAAAAAAAAATACATTCTGCAGATTCTGCAAGATGTATGTAAACTTTTGACTTCAACTGTAATTAATAATATAATTCTGACACTGAACTTGAGATGCAGATTACATAAACCTGCGGTGAGTCATTTCCAAATCAATGGGTTAGTTTCCCAAAAGCATCATTATGGCAACTATGGTTGCAAGTTTCATTGAACTCTATTGGTAATAACTTTCGACCATAGTTGCTTTTGGAAAACACACCCTTGATTGATTAGAGAAAAGAAAAATAAACATGCTCACATGACAGCTGAAAATATCCTTGAGAAACAATGTCTTCAGTTACATGATGTGAGAGGAACAGCTGAATATATCCATAATATTAACAACCTGTCAGTGTTCTCTGTGATCTACCAGATAATACAATACATGAGTGATTTTAAGAAAAGCTATGCCATTTATCAAGCAGTTGAAACATCCTTTCGTATGAGATCATCTTACCTGAGCTTTGGCAGTATCTGCTCCAGACAGATCCAGTCGTGTCATATGAGAGTCCACTCCAAATGCAGAATCACTGTGTCATCAGTAGAGGAAACCAAAGATGCAGAGAGCAGCCAAGCGGAAAACATTTTGTTCCCATAGCACGACAAGCATTCGAACAACAATCAAATCAAAATGAATTCAGACACCTTCAACATTTCTCACATTATCAGTTTATTCGCTACAACTGTTAGTATGACAATATTTACATAACTATCAATATTTTGTTGACCGATTACCAAACAATGCTTAATGTTGTTCTCTCTGTGGTGTAAAAAGATCGCATTAGCAATTGAAGAAAAAAACACTTACGTGTCTGAATAATTTTTGGTCCAAAATTTTATCAGTTTTACTGGTAGTCACTTTATGAAGAATTTTTGGGTATAATATGTCACAGTTTACTTTATTTTGCTATTCTCACTTACATAAATGAACTATAGTGTCCTGCACCCACTAGTAAAAAAATATCAAAAATTATATCTGGTGTCTAAATGATTTTTGGTTTGACCGTACATCATCAGATACCAGGAATTGTAAACTGAACTGTCTGCGAAGCTATAAATCCAGAAAATAATGCTAAGATTTTCTCTTTCTGATGTTGTTTCTTCACTGTGGGTTTGTATTGACTGCCAAAGCTGATGTAAGTTATCATACACTTTATTCATTTATCATGACAAAAAGTTAAATAAAATAAAGAACCGTTATTCTTTGAGGAACATCCATTGAATAAGGTTTTAAAGGATATATTGTATAAATTATCCTTATTTTTGATGAACATTCTGAGGCAGCTGAAGATGGAAAAAACAAAAAAAACAAAAACATGAGTTCATCTGCAATGAGAAACGGCTCCTCGGAGAGCTCTGATTGCAAAGCCGCAAGTCGTGTGAGAAACCGTTCTCACTTGCCAAACCTTAAAGTTTATAAATCATCTATCAAGGATTACAGGCCTCGTTTAAATTGAGAAGAAGGTTTGGATTCTTTACTGTAAGTCAATATTGTCATTTACTGTTTTAACCAAATTCCCTTTTCTCAGGCCTTGTGGACTTATTTTAGTGTCTGGCTTAGCCAGTCTGTTGTACTTTGAAAAGGCTGTTCAAATAAATTTCTTACGACTATAAAATAAACAGAAGATTCTGAAGATTCCAAATGTCGTATTTTAAGTCTCTGAACATTTCATTCCAATTGCAGATTTGGTCTCAGGACCTAACATGACTTAAAGTGATACACTCTTAAAAATAAAGGTGCTTTACAGGGGTGCCATCGAAGAACCATTTTTGGTTCCACAAAGAACCGTTCAGTCAAATGTTCTTTAAAGAACCATTTCTTGCTTACTTTTTTATAATCTGAAGAACCTTTGTTGCCTCAAAGAACCTTTTGTGAAACTTTTGACCAGGGTTCATAAACGGGATCATATTACTCCAGTTTTTCAGTCCTTACACTGGCTGCCTGTGCGTTACAGAGTAGATTTAAAAATTTGACTCATTGTTTGTAAGTCACTACATGATATGGCTCCATCATATATTTCTGATTTATTGATTGAGCACAGTGTAACCAGATCCCTCCGGTCCTATGACCAGAGACTTTTGTTCATTCCCAAGACAAAGCGGAAGTGTAGGAAAGTGCTTCAATTGCCCCAAGACTCTGGAATGATCTTCCCACTTTTATTAGAATGGCTTTGTCTTTGGCTGTTTTTAAGTCTAAATTAAAATCCTATCTGTTCAACAAGGCTTTTAATTCTGGTTGAAACACTTTTTTATCCTTGTCCTATGTTGTGATGTTCCTTCCTCGTGATTTTACTCCTTTTTATTTTTATTTTTTCATTGTGTTATTGCTGTTTTTAGTTTTCTATTGTAAAGCACATTGGTCAACTCTGGTTGTAGGAAATAAAAAGGTTCTTCACAGCGATGCCATAGAAAAAACATTTTTGGTTCCACAAAGAACCATTCAGTCAAAAGTTCTTTAAAGAACCATCTCTTTTTTACCTTTTTATAATCTGAAGAACCAATTTTCACCACAAAGAACCTGTTATGAAACAGAAAGGTTCTTCAGATGTTAAAGGTTCTTTATGGAACCTTTTAGACAAAAATGTTCTTCTATGGCATCGTGAAGCACCTGTATTTTTAAGAGTGTATAAATAAAGTTGCCATTGCCATCTCTTTCTTACATTTCTATAATCTGAAGAACCTTCTTTCACCACAAAGAAACAGAAGGGTTCTTCAGATGTTAAAGGCTCTTTATGAAACCTTTTAGACAAAAATGTTCTTCTATGGCATCGTGAAGCACCTTTATTTTTAGAAGGGTATAAATAAAGTTGCCATTGCCATTGCCATCTCTTTCTTACCTTTTTATAATCTGAAGAACCTTCTTTCACCACAAAGAAACAGAAGGGTTCTTCAGATGTTAAAGGCTCTTTATGGAACCATTTAGACAAAAAGGTTCTTCTATGGCATTGACTTTTTTAGAGTGTAGTTCACCCAAAAATGTAAATTCTGTCATAATTTACTCACCTTCAAGTTCAGCTTCAAACCTGTATGAGTTTGTGTATTCTGTTGAACACAAAAAATACATTTTGAAGATAAGTAAACAGCTGCTTGTCCCCATTGACTTCCACTGTATTGGAAGTCAGTGGGGACCAGCTGTTTGCTTAACAACATAATTCAAGACTTCTTCTTTTGTGTTCAGTAGCATAGAGGCTTGGAACAACTTCAGAGTGAATCAATGATGAGATTTTTCATTTTTGGGTGAACTATTTCTTTAAGGTCAGTTCATGACTAAATTCATGACCTTCCATTATACAAAGCCACAGCATCTGCAATATTTATCTTTGAGTGCATTCAAAATGCTGTTGCTTGAATTGTCTTCAATGCTGAGGTCTTTTTGCTGGCTCCCAGTGTCTGTTCTGGGCTGACACTATTCTCAAGGGTTTGGGGCTTCACTCCTTCAATCTTCTATCAAGCATCCAGTTCAGCCTCCTCTTGATGTATAGCCCACATTGATCTCTATACGTAAGGGGCTCTTGCAAAAAACACTGCGTTGTTGCACTGGTAAGAAAGCACCTTGGTCATTCTAATGCCAGTTGTGCTGGATAATTTTAAGATTTCTTTTAATAATTTCTTTTGAAAAGGTTACTGCTGACCTTTCCATTCCCATTTCAGGTCCAAAGTATCATTAAAAATGATGTCAGAAAAATTAAACTGTAATTTTAATGGGGAAAATATCATGGCATAATGGGACTGAACAGAAAGTGCAGTGGCACAAAAATCTCCTAGACAATAATATAAAGGGAAAGTATGATACTTTAAATAAAATTTTGGTAAATGGTCTACGATATTAATGTAAAATGCCTGAACAGTGTTTTATTTTACATAAAAAATACTATATATATTACACTATAGCTATAAAAGCCACGGATAAAATAATATAAAATTATAAAGTAATTTTTGGTTTAAAGGTTCAATAAACTTCAATGTAAAAAAAGCCATAAAAGCTTCAAATAAAATAAAACAAAATAAAATAAATTTAGGTCTAAAGGTTCAATAAACTTTAGTGTAAAAAAAAATTAAGCCATAAAACCCACAAATAAAATAAAATTAAATAAAATAAAATAATTTTTGGTCTAAAAGTTTAATAAAATAAAATGAAATAGTGTTTGGTCTAACATTTCAGTACACTTCAGTGTAAAAAAACAAAACAAACAAACACAAAAGCCACAAATAAAATGAAATGAAATAAAATAAAATATTTTTTTGTCTAAAGGTTAAAAAAACTTCAGTGTAAAAAAATAAAGCCATAAAATCCACAAATAAAATATTTTTTGTTCAAAAGGTTCAATAAACTTTGAAGTAACAAAAGCCATACAAGCTACAAATAAAATAAAGTAAACTAATTTTTGATCTGAATAGTAATAAAATAAAATTTGGTCTAAACGTTTAATAAAATAAAATAATTTTTGGTCTAAAATTTCAATAATCTTCAATGTAAAGCAAGACACAAAAACCGCAAATAAAATTAAATGAAATAAAATAAATAGTTTTTGGTCTAAAGGTTAAAAATATTTCAATGTAAAAAAGCCATAAAAGCTAAAAAATAAAATAAAATAAAATAAAATAATTTTTGGTCTAAAGGTTTAATAAACTTCAATGTAAAAAAGCCATAAAAGCCAAAAATAAAATAAAATTAAATTAAATAAATTAATTTTTGGTCTAAAGGTTTAATAAACTTCAATGTAAAAAAAAGCCATAAAAGCCACTAATAAATTAAAAATAAAATAAAATAATTTTTGGTCTAAAGGTTCAATAAACTTAATTGTAAAAAATGAAGCCATAAAAAGCAACAAATAAAATAGAATAAAATATTTTTTGGTCTAAAACGTCAATGTAAAAAAAGCCATAAAAGCCACAAGTAAAATAAAACAAAATAATTTGATTATTTAGGTCTAAAGGTCTAAAACTTCGAAGTAAAAAATAAATAAATAAAACAAATAAATAAAATAACATAAAATAAAAAAAAATCAATGTAAAAAAAGCCACAAGTAAAATAAAACAAAATAATTTGATTATTTAGGTCTAAAGGTCTAAAACTTCGAAGTAAAAAATAAATAAAAAAAATAAATGTAAAAAAGCCATAAACCACAAATAAAATAACATAATTTTGGTCTAAATGTTCAATAAACTTCAATGTGAAAAAAAAAAAAGCATCATATGAGTTTGTATAAATCCAGGCTCTCTCTAATCAGAACTACAGCTAATGTAAAGCACATAATAATTCAGTTTGTCTTAACAGAACAGCCTGTTTCACAAGCACTCAATTTCCTCATTCTCGTTTGCTCTCTGAAAGGAGCCTTTATTCATGTAGGAGCTCCATAAAGGTGTCTGTCCAGTCTATATGTCCTGTAATTAACATCTCCCAGCACAGCTGCTTTACACAGACTCCTCACTGTGGGAAGCAGACCGAACTCTTGAAACAGGAGGCTTTCATTTACACAGGAATATAGCATTAGCAGACCTCAAGAGTGAAAAACAGCCATAAAAAAGTGGAAAAGGAGAGCAGCTCTGGGAATATCAGTGTCTTATTATGTCTCCGATACAAGAGACACAAATCGTACGCTGAATTTATTGTGTTGAAGATTCAATAGAGCACAGAAGCCTATAAATGACCAACAAAGTAGTAAATAGATTCAAAGTCTTTATTAAGTGGTTATCAAATGCAGGTATAAAAAGCTCAATACTGCATTTAACTCAATTATTTTGCAAAGATAACAGCGTGTTTGATTCAAGAATGATTGAATGAAAACCTTGCAAAACCTGAGACCAAGAAAATGGTGAACAAACCTCACATATCACATGAGAAATAATGCATATGGAAATGTACGTTTTCATATACAGTCTGGAAAGTATTTAATATTTGCTGTTGGAGTATTAAAACAGCCTTTACTCCAACCAGACACTGGCACAGTGTTTTACAAAGACAAATACACAAGTACATGTTATAGAATCACACGGTTGACTAATTTAACAGGTACTGTTAAAAGTATAGAAAAAAAACTGCTCCTGAAAAATGAGTTAGTAAAAACAAGACATATTAAAGTCTCATTTTAGTGCCTGGATCACTTGACGAGGCCTGCAGAAGTAGTGCTGGTTTCTATTTAAAAACATCCGTTTTATTGGCTTTTTTGGCATTGAAAAAACAGGTAATTGTAAGAAGCACCGCTTTCATAATCCTAAGTACTATATTAAAACGTAAGAACAATAACTTCATTTCAATGACCAAACGCTGGTCTACACAACTTTGTTCATAAAACAATAAAACCTTACTTAAAACGAAACACTTTAAGTACTATTTCAAACGTTAAGTACAACAGGTTTGAAATTTTGTTCATCAAGAAAACAGCTAAAATGTAGGAACACATTATAAACAGTGAGATGCAATAAACAGTAAAATACATTCAAAATATCCCAACCACGCCACTGGACAACACCTGACATGTTAAAAAAACCTGTGGTCAATCTCTTTCAGTAGTGTCTTACAAAAAATCAATGAAATTTAGGACGAAATCCACATCACAGTTGACAGTCAAGGTCCAGGTAATAAAGCTATACTTGTAATTAAAAAGTCAGTGTAGTGTGATTGCATAATTTTGAAAAGAAAGACCACAGCAGATAGAGCATCTAGACGGCCTGAGGGCCAATGAGCAGCGGTGCCTCGCTGTGACTGAGAGGAGGCTGCGGTGATGAGCTTGAGGCTGAATCCTTCTTCAGCTTGAGGATGTGCTGTTGTAGGTGGATGACCCAATCTTCTTGTATGGAGAGCGGTCCTTGGAAAACCTCCTCACAAAACCTGTCAAATCAAACAGAGATGATCACTTATTGTTCTAGTCTAGTTTTATTTTAAAGACATTTAATTATAATGAAATCAACTTGATTCAGATGCAGAACAGATTCAAATTCTATAAACTTTTTTAAAAGGATATAAATTGTTTTGTTTAAAGATCACTTTTTTTACAATTTTTTTTTCGTGCAATTGCGAGAAAAAAAGGCCAAATTGTGAGATGTAAACTGGCAAATGTGAGAAAAAAGTCTGAATGTGAGATGTAAACTCACAATTTCAAAAAACAAGTCAGAATTGCAAGATGTAAACCCGTAATCGAAGAAAAAGTCAGAATTGTGAAGTGGATCAAAAAGTCAAAATCAAAGTTCTAAGACAAAAAGCGGTATTGATTTGGTTTTAGAACAACTTTGATGAAAGGTTTTGATTAACTTCAAATGTTGACTACTGTAGTCCCTCAGTTGTCCACTGTGTAAAATGGATCTCAAAATCATACAGTCGCTGTTGAAAAGGGTTCAAATATGCAGAAGACGCTGGAAAAGCTAAAAAAGTACAGAATCTGAAGTGGGCAGTTAAACTGCACATGAGTAGGGTCGCAAAGGGGTGAAACACTGCTAAAATTCCAAAATTCTTTGAGAGGTTTCAGAAAATTTCCAGCCTTTTTATTAACTTTTTTAAAAATGATATCAATTGTTTTGTTTAAAGATCAGAAGAAAAGATTTTTTTCATTTAGTACCCTTCAAAGCAAAATAGGATGCACATTTCCTAAGACAAAATTATTGTATTCAAAAAGCATCAGTGAATGTTTGATTTTTTTTGTACTAGTTGGCAGAATAAAGTCCCTCAATCTCACAGTCGTGAGAATCATACAGTTGCTGTTGAAAAGGAGAATGTGCAGAATCTGAAGGATTTTTCAGAAAAAAACTGGGCAGTTAAACAACTTAGGACTAGGGGTGCAAAGGGGTGAAAAATTCCTTAAATTTGCCCAAAATTTCTGGCCTTTTTGCAACCCTACTCAAGACAAATAAGGGACTCCTGAACAGGTATGCGAACAGGTATGAGAAATCATCCCGTTTAGGACACACAATGTAAAGAATTAAATGATATATACAATGTAACATGTTTATTAAAGTTTTATTAAATTCAGCTATTTTTTCTTATATGTAAACATCTGTTAAAAATGTATGGAAGCTTGTTTCTGCAACTGAATATAAAAAAGGTAATTGTGTCTTTTTCAGTCAATTCTGACTTTTTTTCCCTCGCAGCTGCAAGTTTACATCTCACAATTTTTCTCATAATTGCAAGACATAAATGGAATTCTGACTTCATGTCGAAATTGTGAGAAAAAAGTAAAAATTGCAAGATTTAAACTTGAAAATGCAAAAAAAATTTGAATTGTGAGATGTAAACTTGTAATTGCAGGGAAAAAGTCAGAATTGTGGGATGTAAACTCGCAAATGCGAGAAAAAGTCAAAATTGTGAGATGTAAACTCGTAATTGTGAGCAAAATAGTCAGAATTGTGGGATGTAAACTTGCAAATGCAAGAAAAAGTCAGAATTGTGGGATGTAAACTTGCAAATGCAAGAAAAAGTCAGAATTGTGGGATGTAAACTCGCAAATGCAAGAAAAAGTCAGAATTGTGGGATGTAAACTCGCAAATGCGAGAAAAAGTCAAAACTGTTAGATGTAAACTCGTAATTGTGAGCAAAATAGTCAGAATTGTGGGATGTAAACTTGCAAATGCAAGAAAAAGTCAGAATTGTGGGATGTAAACTTGCAAATGCAAGAAAAAGTCAGAATTGTGAGATGTAAACCTGCAAATGCAAGAAACATCAGAATTGTGAGATGTAAACTTGTAATTGCAGGGAAAAGTCAGAATTGTGGGATGTAAACTTGCAAATGCAAGAAAAAGTCAGAATTGTGAGATGTAAACCTGCAAATGCAAGAAACGTCAGAATTGTGAGATGTAAACTTGCAAATGCAAGAAACGTCAGAATTGTGGGATGTAAACTTGCAAATGCAAGAAAAAGTCAGAATTGTGAGATGTAAACTTGTAATTGCAGGGAAAAAGTCAGAATTGTGGGATGTAAACTCGCAAATGCGAGAAAAAGTCAAAACTGTTAGATGTAAACTCGTAATTGTGAGCAAAATAGTCAGAATTGTGGGATGTAAACTTGCAAATGCAAGAAACGTCAGAATTGTGGGATGTAAACTTGCAAATGCAAGAAAAAGTCAGAATTGTGGGATGTAAACTCGCAAATGCAAGAAAAAGTCAGAATTGTGAGATGTAAACTTGTAATTGCAGGGAAAAAGTCAGAATTGTGGGATGTAAATTCGCAAATGCGAGAAAGTCAAAACTGTTAGATGTAAACTCGTAATTGTGAGCAAAATAGTCAGAATTGTGGGATGTAAACTTGCAAATGCAAGAAAAAGTCAGAATTGTGGGATGTAAACTTGCAAATGCAAGAAAAAGTCAGAATTGTGAGATGTAAACCTGCAAATGCAAGAAACATCAGAATTGTGAGATGTAAACTTGTAATTGCAGGGAAAAGTCAGAATTGTGGGATGTAAACTTGCAAATGCAAGAAAAAGTCAGAATTGTGAGATGTAAACCTGCAAATGCAAGAAACATCAGAATTGTGAGATGTAAACTTGTAATTGCAGGGAAAAGTCAGAATTGTGGGATGTAAACTCGCAAATGCAAGAAAAAGTCAGAATTATGAGATGTAAACTTGTAATTGCAGGGAAAAAGTCAGAATTGTGGGATGTAAATTCGCAAATGCGAGAAAGTCAAAACTGTTAGATGTAAACTCGTAATTGTGAGCAAAATAGTCAGAATTGTGGGATGTAAACTTGCAAATGCAAGAAAAAGTCAGAATTGTGAGATGTAAACCTGCAAATGCAAGAAACATCAGAATTGTGAGATGTAAACTTGTAATTGCAGGGAAAAGTCAGAATTGTGGGATGTAAACTTGCAAATGCAAGAAAAAGTCAGAATTGTGGGATGTAAACTCGCAAATGCAAGAAAAAGTCAGAATTGTGAGATGTAAACTTGTAATTGCAGGGAAAAAGTCAGAATTGTGGGATGTAAACTCGCAAATGCGAGAAAAAGTCAAAACTGTTAGATGTAAACTCGTAATTGTGAGCAAAATAGTCAGAATTGTGGGATGTAAACTTGCAAATGCAAGAAAAAGTCAGAATTGTGGGATGTAAACTTGCAAATGCAAGAAAAGTCAGAATTGTGAGATGTAAACCTGCAAATGCAAGAAACATCAGAATTGTGAGATGTAAACTTGTAATTGCAGGGAAAAGTCAGAATTGTGGGATGTAAACTTGCAAATGCAAGAAAAAGTCAGAATTGTGGGATGTAAACTTGCAAATGCAAGAAAAAGTCAGAATTGTGAGATGTAAACCTGCAAATGCAAGAAACGTCAGAATTGTGAGATGTAAACTTGCAAATGCAAGAAACGTCAGAATTGTGGGATGTAAACTTGCAAATGCAAGAAAAAGTCAGAATTGTGAGATGTAAACTTGTAATTGCAGGGAAAAAGTCAGAATTGTGGGATGTAAACTCGCAAATGCGAGAAAAAGTCAAAACTGTTAGATGTAAACTCGTAATTGTGAGCAAAATAGTCAGAATTGTGGGATGTAAACTTGCAAATGCAAGAAAAAGTCAGAATTGTGAGATGTAAACTCGTAATTGCGAGAAAAAAGTCAAAATTGTAAGATGCAAACTGGCAAATGCGAGAAAAAGTCAAAATTGTGAGATGTAAACTCGTAATTGTGAGCAAAATAGTCAGAATTGTGGGATGTAAACTTGCAAATGCAAGAAAAAGTCAGAATTGTGAGATGTAAACTCGTAATTGCGAGAAAAAAGTCAAAATTGTAAGATGCAAACTGGCAAATGCGAGAAAAAGTCAAAATTGTGAGATGTAAACTCGTAATTGTGAGCAAAATAGTCAGAATTGTGGGATGTAAACTCGCAAATGCGAGAAAAAGTCAAAATTGTTAGATGTAAACTCGTAATTGTGAGCAAAATAGTCAGAATTGTGGGATGTAAACTTGCAAATGCAAGAAACGTCAGAATTGTGGGATGTAAACTTGCAAATGCAAGAAAAAGTCAGAATTGTGAGATGTAAACTTGTAATTGCAGGGAAAAAGTCAGAATTGTGGGATGTAAACTCGCAAATGCGAGAAAAAGTCAAAATTGTTAGATGTAAACTCGTAATTGTGAGCAAAATAGTCAGAATTGTGGGATGTAAACTTGCAAATGCAAGAAAAAGTCAGAATTGTGAGATGTAAACCTGCAAATGCAAGAAACATCAGAATTGTGAGATGTAAACTTGTAATTGCAGGGAAAAGTCAGAATTGTGGGATGTAAACTTGCAAATGCAAGAAAAAGTCAGAATTGTGGGATGTAAACTTGCAAATGCAAGAAACGTCAGAATTGTGGGATGTAAACTTGCAAATGCAAGAAAAAGTCAGAATTGTGAGATGTAAACTTGTAATTGCAGGGAAAACTCAGAATTGTGGGATGTAAACTTGCAAATGCAAGAAAAAGTCAGAATTGTGGGATGTAAACTTGCAAATGCAAGAAAAAGTCAGAATTGTGAGATGTAAACCTGCAAATGCAAGAAACGTCAGAATTGTGAGATGTAAACTTGCAAATGCAAGAAACGTCATAATTGTGGGATGTAAACTTGCAAATGCAAGAAAAAGTCAGAATTGTGAGATGTAAACTTGTAATTGCAGGGAAAAAGTCAGAATTGTGGGATGTAAACTCGCAAATGCGAGAAAAAGTCAAAATTGTTAGATGTAAACTCGTAATTGTGAGCAAAATAGTCAGAATTGTGGGATGTAAACTTGCAAATGCAAGAAAAAGTCAGAATTGTGAGATGTAAACTCGTAATTGCGAGAAAAAAGTCAAAATTGTAAGATGCAAACTGGCAAATGCGAGAAAAAGTCAAAATTGTGAGATGTAAACTCGTAATTGTGAGCAAAATAGTCAGAATTGTGGGATGTAAACTTGCAAATGCAAGAAAAAGTCAGAATTGTGAGATGTAAACTCGTAATTGCGAGAAAAAAGTCAAAATTGTAAGATGCAAACTGGCAAATGCGAGAAAAAGTCAAAATTGTGAGATGTAAACTCGTAATTGTGAGCAAAATAGTCAGAATTGTGGGATGTAAACTTGCAAATGCAAGAAACGTCAGAATTGTGGGATGTAAACTTGCAAATGCAAGAAAAAGTCAGAATTGTGAGATGTAAACTTGTAATTGCAGGGAAAAAGTCAGAATTGTGGGATGTAAACTCGCAAATGCGAGAAAAAGTCAAAATTGTTAGATGTAAACTCGTAATTGTGAGCAAAATAGTCAGAATTGTGGGATGTAAACTTGCAAATGCAAGAAAAAGTCAGAATTGTGAGATGTAAACCTGCAAATGCAAGAAACATCAGAATTGTGAGATGTAAACCTGCAAATGCAAGAAAAAGTCAGAATTGTGGGATGTAAACTTGCAAATGCAAGAAACGTCAGAATTGTGGGATGTAAACTTGCAAATGCAAGAAAAAGTCAGAATTGTGAGATGTAAACTTGTAATTGCAGGGAAAAAGTCAGAATTGTGGGATGTAAACTCGCAAATGCGAGAAAAAGTCAAAATTGTTAGATGTAAACTCGTAATTGTGAGCAAAATAGTCAGAATTGTGGGATGTAAACTTGCAAATGCAAGAAACGTCAGAATTGTGGGATGTAAACTCGTAATTGCGAGAAAAAAGTCAAAATTGTAAGATGCAAACTGGCAAATGCGAGAAAAAGTCAAAATTGTGAGATGTAAATTCGTAATTGTGAGCAAAATAGTCAGAATTGTGGGATGTAAACTTGCAAATGCAAGAAAAAGTCAGAATTGTGAGATGTAAACTCGTAATTGCGAGAAAAAAGTCAAAATTGTAAGATGCAAACTGGCAAATGCGAGAAAAAGTCAAAATTGTGAGATGTAAACTCGTAATTGTGAGCAAAATAGTCAGAATTGTGGGATGTAAACTTGCAAATGCGAGAAAAAGTCAAAATTGTTAGATGTAAACTCGTAATTGTGAGCAAAATAGTCAGAATTGTGGGATGTAAACTTGCAAATGCAAGAAACGTCAGAATTGTGGGATGTAAACTTGCAAATGCAAGAAAAAGTCAGAATTGTGAGATGTAAACTTGTAATTGCAGGGAAAAAGTCAGAATTGTGGGATGTAAACTCGCAAATGCGAGAAAAAGTCAAAATTGTTAGATGTAAACTCGTAATTGTGAGCAAAATAGTCAGAATTGTGGGATGTAAACTTGCAAATGCAAGAAAAAGTCAGAATTGTGAGATGTAAACCTGCAAATGCAAGAAACATCAGAATTGTGAGATGTAAACTTGTAATTGCAGGGAAAAGTCAGAATTGTGGGATGTAAATTTGCAAATGCAAGAAAAAGTCAGAATTGTGGGATGTAAACTTGCAAATGCAAGAAACGTCAGAATTGTGGGATGTAAACTTGCAAATGCAAGAAAAAGTCAGAATTGTGAGATGTAAACTTGTAATTGCAGGGAAAACTCAGAATTGTGGGATGTAAACTTGCAAATGCAAGAAAAAGTCAGAATTGTGGGATGTAAACTTGCAAATGCAAGAAAAAGTCAGAATTGTGAGATGTAAACCTGCAAATGCAAGAAACGTCAGAATTGTGAGATGTAAACTTGCAAATGCAAGAAACGTCAGAATTGTGGGATGTAAACTTGCAAATGCAAGAAAAAGTCAGAATTGTGAGATGTAAACTTGTAATTGCAGGGAAAAAGTCAGAATTGTGGGATGTAAACTCGCAAATGCGAGAAAAAGTCAAAATTGTTAGATGTAAACTCGTAATTGTGAGCAAAATAGTCAGAATTGTGGGATGTAAACTTGCAAATGCAAGAAAAAGTCAGAATTGTGAGATGTAAACTCGTAATTGCGAGAAAAAAGTCAAAATTG
The DNA here is from genome assembly GCF_049309525.1 of Garra rufa. Taxonomy (NCBI): domain Eukaryota; kingdom Metazoa; phylum Chordata; class Actinopteri; order Cypriniformes; family Cyprinidae; genus Garra; species Garra rufa. The sequence continues at coordinate 9,330,943 of NC_133372.1, forward strand.
TAAGATGCAAACTGGCAAATGCGAGAAAAAGTAAAAATTGTGAGATGTAAACTCGTAATTGTGAGCAAAATAGTCAGAATTGTGGGATGTAAACTTGCAAATGCAAGAAAAAGTCAGAATTGTGAGATGTAAACTCGTAATTGCGAGAAAAAAGTCAAAATTGTAAGATGCAAACTGGCAAATGCGAGAAAAAGTCAAAATTGTGAGATGTAAACTCGTAATTGTGAGCAAAATAGTCAGAATTGTGGGATGTAAACTTGCAAATGCAAGAAACGTCAGAATTGTGGGATGTAAACTTGCAAATGCAAGAAAAAGTCAGAATTGTGAGATGTAAACTTGTAATTGCAGGGAAAAAGTCAGAATTGTGGGATGTAAACTCGCAAATGCGAGAAAAAGTCAAAATTGTTAGATGTAAACTCGTAATTGTGAGCAAAATAGTCAGAATTGTGGGATGTAAACTTGCAAATGCAAGAAAAAGTCAGAATTGTGAGATGTAAACCTGCAAATGCAAGAAACATCAGAATTGTGAGATGTAAACCTGCAAATGCAAGAAAAAGTCAGAATTGTGGGATGTAAACTTGCAAATGCAAGAAACGTCAGAATTGTGGGATGTAAACTTGCAAATGCAAGAAAAAGTCAGAATTGTGAGATGTAAACTTGTAATTGCAGGGAAAAAGTCAGAATTGTGGGATGTAAACTCGCAAATGCGAGAAAAAGTCAAAATTGTTAGATGTAAACTCGTAATTGTGAGCAAAATAGTCAGAATTGTGGGATGTAAACTTGCAAATGCAAGAAACGTCAGAATTGTGGGATGTAAACTTGCAAATGCAAGAAAAAGTCAGAATTGTGAGATGTAAACTTGTAATTGCAGGGAAAAAGTCAGAATTGTGGGATGTAAACTCGCAAATGCGAGAAAAAGTCAAAATTGTTAGATGTAAACTCGTAATTGTGAGCAAAATAGTCAGAATTGTGGGATGTAAACTTGCAAATGCAAGAAAAAGTCAGAATTGTGAGATGTAAACCTGCAAATGCAAGAAACATCAGAATTGTGAGATGTAAACTTGTAATTGCAGGGAAAAGTCAGAATTGTGGGATGTAAACTCGCAAATGCGAGAAAAAGTCAAAATTGTTAGATGTAAACTCGTAATTGTGAGCAAAATAGTCAGAATTGTGGGATGTAAACTTGCAAATGCAAGAAAAAGTCAGAATTGTGAGATGTAAACCTGCAAATGCAAGAAACATCAGAATTGTGAGATGTAAACCTGCAAATGCAAGAAAAAGTCAGAATTGTGGGATGTAAACTTGCAAATGCAAGAAACGTCAGAATTGTGGGATGTAAACTTGCAAATGCAAGAAAAAGTCAGAATTGTGGGATGTAAACTCGCAAATGCGAGAAAAAGTCAAAATTGTTAGATGTAAACTCGTAATTGTGAGCAAAATAGTCAGAATTGTGGGATGTAAACTTGCAAATGCAAGAAACGTCAGAATTGTGGGATGTAAACTTGCAAATGCAAGAAAAAGTCAGAATTGTGAGATGTAAACTTGTAATTGCAGGGAAAAAGTCAGAATTGTGGGATGTAAACTCGCAAATGCGAGAAAAAGTCAAAATTGTTAGATGTAAACTCGTAATTGTGAGCAAAATAGTCAGAATTGTGGGATGTAAACTTGCAAATGCAAGAAAAAGTCAGAATTGTGAGATGTAAACCTGCAAATGCAAGAAACATCAGAATTGTGAGATGTAAACTTGTAATTGCAGGGAAAAGTCAGAATTGTGAGATGTAAACTTGTAATTGCAGGGAAAAAGTCAGAATTGTGGGATGTAAACTCGCAAATGCGAGAAAAAGTCAAAATTGTTAGATGTAAACTCGTAATTGTGAGCAAAATAGTCAGAATTGTGGGATGTAAACTTGCAAATGCAAGAAAAAGTCAGAATTGTGAGATGTAAACTCGTAATTGCGAGAAAAAAGTCAAAATTGTAAGATGCAAACTGGCAAATGTGAGAAAAAAGTCAAAATGTGAGATGTTAACTCACAAATGCGAGAAAAAAAGTCAGAATTGCGAGATGTAAACTCGCAAATGCAAGAAAATTTTTTTAATTGTGAGATGTAAATTTGCAATTGCAAGAAAAAAGTCAGAACTGAGACAAAAAGTTGCAATTTATTTTCAGTGGAGGTAAAACAAATGAGTAAATGAGCAAACATCCCTTTAAGCTCAAAGTACACTTGGGTCATTTTTTATGGGTACGTGCACAATTAAACACAAACCCTTTTCAAAACATACTTAATTTGATAGTGTGCATGAACACAGGGAGTCGACATACACACTAAACATATTTTTCTTGTACAGTGTCTGTGTCTTTTCTCTCAAAATTTTATGAGCGAGAAACGTGTCTGTACTTGTTTAAACTACAGTAGCGGGTATCTTTTGACTCCCTCACATAAGCACTCGTCTAAAGCCAAGCGTGTACAGTGCTGATGACGAAATTCATGGCATGTGCTCTGTTCACATAAAAAATGAAGTAAACTTTAAAGTTTGCAGACCCCTGACCTAGAACCATTTGAAGTGTAGAGAGCCAAGTGAAAGGAGAACAGGATCAGGCCATGATTCTGGCTGCTTCTCTGTGAGCACACAATTTTCACACAGCCAAATTTCATTAAACACAAACTAATTAGTTGTTTGAACTCACCTGCACTTGAGGGAGTACATCTTTCCTACCAGCTTTACTAAGCTATGCTCCGGTGGTCTCGGCACCAAGGATGGAATGTTTCCAGCCCGAGAAGGCTTTGAAGGTTCAGTTTCCCCTGATACACTCTCAGAGTGCGATAAATGCTTCGGAGGACGCCGTTCACAGCCTAAGACAAGGACAGTGATTCTCGTTATGCATATTAAATGTTCTTTATTGGTGAAAACAAGTAATACATATATATCCCTTACCTCGAGGTGAACGAACGTTCAACTCACTACGGGCTGTGGGAACCTGGATCAAGCTGTTTGAGGATAGTTCATATGATGAAGACCGTTTCTTGTGTGACGAGGAAGAGTGGCTCATCCCTGCTTTGCCCTCTCTAGTTGCTTTGGAATGCTGGGATACCTGCAGCTGACCTGCAGTGTCTTGAGTTGCTGATGAAGCTTTGTGAGAACCAAGACGGACAGACTCAGAATCTGAGGAAAAATATGGAGATGAGGTTCTTCTGGAGGCCTAAATCAGAGGGAGACAAAGAGACATTTTGTGAATATCAAGGACACAAGACATTGCTGACAATTTTGGGTATATGCAAATCTTAAGGAACACAGATAAAGCAGAAGATAAATCAATCAGTATTGTTGTAGTACAAGTAGGATGAGTATTTTCATGTAAAATAATTTAAACATCCTTGCAAATGCTTTAAGACCCTTAAAATACACATCATTTTATGTGTTGTTTTGCCCAGTTTTTTGTTAATTTTTATTTTTTAAAGATATTTAACCATTTAAAATAGTTACATTTGGGTCATTTTGGAGCTGGGTATGTCTTGAGTACCATTAGGTGTCAAAAATACCTTCAAAAATACTAGTAAAATCATTAACCTTACAATAAAGTTACAGTTGAGGTCAAGTTTACATACACCTTGCAGAATCTGCAAAATGTTAATTATTTTACCAAAATAAGAGGGATCATACAAAATGCATGTTATTTTTTATTTAGTACTGACCTGAATAAGGTATTTCACATAAAAGATGTTTACATATAGTCCACAAGAGTAAATAATATGCATAAAAATGGATCTCATAAAAATAGTCATTGTTGGAAGGGGTTCAAATACACAGAAATGCTGAAAAACCAAAGAATTAGTGGAACCTGAAGGATTTTTCTGAAGAACAGAAGGCAGTTTAACTGTTGAGGACAAACAAGGGACTCATGAACAACTATCACTAAACAAAAAAAGTATTAAGAATTACGTGTATTTAGAGGATTTACAGGATCATTTTTATAAATGCATCTATTATTTTCTCTTGTGGACTATATGTAAATGTCTTTTATGTGAAATATCTTACTCAGGTCAGTACTACGTAAAAAAATAACACGCATTTTGTATGATCATTTGCAGATTCAGCAAGGTGTATGTAAACTTTTGACTTCAACTGTATATTTGTGTCAAAAAATGTTTGCTTAATGTTTCTTTAAAAAAAATTGCCTTTTCACAATGGGACTGAATTTTGTAAATATGATAAAAATACTAAATTTATTTTGTCTGAAAACCTTTGCTGTTTTGATGTTGTTTAGTTTCGTACAATTGTATGTTCAAAAGATTCTCTTCAATATTGAAAAAAATATATGTATATATATTCTTATATACAACCATCATAGCTTTTTTGTGTGGTTAATGTGTAATTTTATTTTTTCAAAGAATTTTTAATTAATAAAAAGAGGTAAATAACATGGAAATTACATTCAACACTTTTTCCCCACATTTACTGATCAAATACAATATGGTTTTGTCTGGAAAGTATTAAGTTATGACTGTTGGACCTGGAATATGAATAAGTATGTATATTTTTATATGCATTATGAGGGTTACAGTTTACATTAACATGTGAAGCAAAAATCGCATTAGAAATTTAATAGAAAGTTAATATTAATATATATGATCATTTCCTAAAGAGATAAGAATATAATATAACTAGGATGATATGTGAGCCTGGACCACAAAACCAGTCTTAAGTAGCACTGGAATATTTGTAGTAATAGCCAAAAATACATTGAATAGGTCAAAATTTTCTTTTATGCTAAAATCATTAGGATATTAAATAAAGATCATGTTCCATGAAGATATTTTGTAAATTTCCTACAATAAATATATCAAAACTTAATTTTTGATTAGTAATATGCATTGCTAAGAATTCGATTTTCTCAGTATTTTGATTTTTTCGCTCCCTCAGATTCCAGATTTTTAAATTGCTGTATTTCGGCCATCAATGGAAAGCTTATTTATTCATTTTATTTTATTTTACCCTTAGGACTGGTTTTGTGGTCCAGGGTCATGTATTAAGTCAACAATTTAACCTGGACTCACCTTCTTAACAAGAGGCAAGTGCCCCTTCATGTAGCTTTTATGAAGCTCTGCTACCTTCCCTGGCTCACTCTTCATCCAGGCCGCCAGGGTCTCAATAGGAGAGCCGTTGATCTTCCAATCCACTCCCTGCTGCCTCAGGTGGGCTCTTGCATGGCTGGCCAGTGCCTTTCGATTCTCAAAATCAAAGCCGCAAAGTTCACAGGTGGCATCACAGCCTAGAGCACAAAGAGTAGAGAGTGGAGAACCCAAGACATGAGAGTAGACATTGCACCAACATTCAGAATAATGTCTGGATGCAGTCAGCTTTGGTCAGTTTGCCCTTAATTTGACTATATCTAAAATGAAATACAATGTACTTAAAATTTTAACATGATTTTCCTGAAAATGCATAGATGATGTATGGATAATGAACTTGCTTCATTCCAGCAAGTCTTCATTTTGACCAATTACATTTACTTTTTATAAATCATTAAAGATTTCAAATCTAAAATACAACACTAACCCTTGTCTTTGTGCATTTTTGGGAGGTTATAACGTTAGTTACTGAGAGACATGTAATCGTGCAGTTATGAAGAAAAAATCAAAAATACAACACTAACCCTTGTCTTTGTGCATTTTTGGGAGGTTATAATGTTAGTTACTGAGAGACATGTAATCGTGCAGTTATGAAGAAAAATCTTGACTGAGTATACCTGAAGACATGCTGTCTGAGGCAGCCTTCTCATTTTCCCCAGGTGACAGAGTTAACGTCTGAGGTGAGGATGCTGTTTTTTTCCACTGCACTGCTGGCCCTGATGCAGGTTCTGATTTGATTTGGGATGCCTGTTCAGTGCCCTCCCTCTTCATGAGTTCATACAGGGCCTCTATTGGTGGGACTTTCAAGGACCATCTTACTCCCAGTTGTCGTAAGTGACCACGTGCGTGACAGGACAGGGCTTTACGAGTATCAAACATCTCACCGCAGTATTCACAGCATACTAACGTTTTGGGCTCCTGCTTCTCAGGTTTTGGAGCTGTGGAAAGCAAACAGAAACCATTAAAAAACTAACAAAACAAGCGATCCACAATAAAACGTGATACTTGCGGTTAATAGTTACAGGGTTTCTGCAGGTTTTATGAAGGTAAATGTAAGACTTTTAAAACAGGCTTTCATACCCCACTGACAGATATTTGTTCTTGTTTTAAGCACAAATTCACTTAATTTTGCTTAGCTTTTCAGAAAACAAGACTTAATATCTTCATTTTGCATTCCCAAGTAAATTTATCTTGATTTAAGGATGTTTAGACATTTGTATTGCAGTCAGTGTAACACTTAATGTCATGACCATATTTATGCATCATCAAATGGCATTTAAAGTTTGATGCAAAATGGAAAAAGCGTTCCATCTTTGCTAAATATTTACATTAAAGGAACACTCCACTTTTTTGGAAATAGGCTCATTCTCCAACTCCCCCCGAGTTAATAAGTTGAGTTTTACCGTTTTGAAATCCATTCAGCCGTTCTCCTGTTCTGGTGATATCACTTTTAGCATAGCTTAGCATAGATCATTAAATCCTATTAGACCAATAGCATCACGTTCAAAAATGACCAACGAGTTTCGATATTTGTCCTATTTAAAACTCGACTCTTCTGTAGTTATATCGTGTACTAAGACTGGTGGAAATGCAAAGCTTCAATTTTCTAGGCTGATAAGATTAGGAACTACACTCCCATTCCGGCGTAATAGTCAAGGAAGTTCGCTGCCGTAATATGGCCGAAGCAGGAGCAGTAATACCACGCAGCACATGTGCAAATGCTAAACTAGCTGGGAACTCATTTCTGATAATACTCCGCCTGCTTCGGCCATATTACGACAGCAAACATCCTTGACTATTACGCCGGAATGGGAGTGTAGTTCCTAATCTTATCAGCCTAGAAACTCGCAGCTTTGCATTTCCAACGGTCTTAGTACACAATATAACTACAGAAGAGTCAAGTTTTAAATAGGACAAATATGGAAACTCGTTGGTCATTTTTGAACGTGATGCTATTGGTCTAATAGGATTCAATGATCTATGCTAAGCTATGCTAAAAGTGATATCGCCAGAACAGGAGAACGGCTGAATGGATTTCAAAACGGTAAAAATCTACTTATTAACTCGGGGGGAGTTGGAGAATGAGCCTATTTCCAAAAAAAGTGGAGCGTTCCTTTAAGCTTAAATAGTTAAATAGATGCAGGAAAGTAAGACCAAAAGTAACCAGGCAAATAGATGTAGGAAACATGACCATTACGAATTCATATGCAATTATTGTTGGTTTTTACACATTTTCTCAAATTTATACCTTTAATTTAATTATAAATAGCACGCCTGAGGCTGAAAAATCTAGAGAAAGTTTAAATATAATCTGCATTTTAAAGGGATAGTTCACCCAAAATTGAAAATTCTGTCATTTTTTACTCACCCTCACGTCTTTCCAAACCCGTAAATCATTTGTTCATCTTCGGAACACAGATTAAGATATTTTTGATTAAATCTGAGAGCTTTCTGGCCCTGCATAGACCGCAATGCAACTACCACATTCAAGGCCCAGAAAGGTAGTAAGGACATTGTTCCTTACTACCTTTCTGGGCCCTGAACGTTTCAGCTCTGTGGCTGTCTATGCAGAATCAGAAAGCTCTTGGATTTCATCAAAAATATCTTAATTTGTGTTTTCCGAAGATGAACTAAGGTCTTACGGGTTTGGAACAACATGATGGTGAGTAATAAACAACAGAATTTTCAATTTTGGGAGAACTATCCTTATAACTGGCATCAGCTGTGGCAAAAAAAAAAAAAAAAAAAAGAACAACAGAAGTAATGCTAATTTTTACTCACCTATCACAGGCGATCTAATTGTGTTGGAATCAGACTGAGGTGTTAAAGGGCTGGTGGGAGCACTTTGTGGTTTAGGAGACTCTATGATAGAGATATCCACTTCCACAGGCTCGTCCTTTGGTTTTGGGAACACAGGCCTGGAGCCCTTCTTGGCCTTTGGAACTTTGTGACGAACCGGAGAAGGTGAGGAAGGCTGGGTAATGGGTTTAGGGGATGGGAGGAGAGGGGGTACAGAGGGAGGTACAGAGGGGGATCCAGGTGGGGTCAGTGAGGGCGGACACAGAGGGCTGAGAGATCCTGCAGAACTACCACGCTGAGCCATGACCTCTCGCAGAGTGGCCATGGGAGACCCTTGGACGGACCACTCGGTGATGCCCATCTGACGCAGGTGATAGCGGGCATGACTGGCCAGGCTCTGACTCTTCTTAAACTTCTCGTGACAGAATTCACAGCTGACATCTTTGGATGGTTCACCTTTGTTATAAACAAAAGAAGAAACTATGTCAGTGCACATTTTTTGTTACAGAACTGTACGTTAGGGCATATTTCATAGTTAAAGACTGACCAAAGTTGGTTGGTTATTAGATGTAAAATCAAACCTTAATGCTTTCTGTGAGGAAGGTTAAAGGAGAAGTTCACTTCCCAAATGAAAATTTCCTGATAATTTACTCACCCCCAAGATGTTTGTCTTTCTTTCTTCAGTCAAAAAGAAATTAAGGTTTTTAAGGATACCGTTCCAGGATTTTTCTCCATATAGTGGACTTTAATGGTCTTTAATGGTTTAATGGCCAACGGGTTGAAGGTCCAAATTGCAGTTTTAGAGCAGCTTCAAAAGGCTCTACACGATCCCAGCTGAAGAATAAGGGTCTTATCTAGCAAAGTGTTTATCATTTTCTAAGAAAAAGACAAATTTATATACTTTTTTACCACAAATGCTAGTCTTGCACTAGCTCAACTTCACGTATTACATATTCTCCCATTCGTGACATAGGCGGAAGTACCAACCCATTTTTTTTAAAGCGAATGTGCAAAGAAAGTCAAACGTTAAAGTTAAAAAGTGTATCAATTATTATTTTTTTGTTTAAGAAAATGATCATTTCACTAGATAAGACCCTTATTCCTAGGCTGGGATCATGTAGAGCTATTTGGACCTTCATCCTGTTGGCTCCCATTGAAGTCTATTATATACAAAAAATGTCTGGAATGTTTTGCTCAAAAAACATAATTTTGTTTGCGACTGAAAAAAGACAGACAAGAAACATCCTGAATGATATGGTGGTGAGTAAATTATTAGGAAATTTTCATTCTGGGTAAAATTTTCTATGCATTTCTAATACATTTATTTGATCACAAATAGAAAAACAATAATATAGTAAAATATATTTTAATGCACAAAATTTTAAATAATGGTGTTCTGTTTCAATATATTTATATATTCAATATATTAATATATAGGATGAATAAAAAGAAAAAAAAAGTATTTATTTGCAATTTTTGTGACAATGCAAAAATCTTTATCGGTTTATTTAATGTATTCTTAGTGAATTAAGGTATTACTTTTAGACGGACCTCAAACTTTTGGATGGTAGTGTACATTTATATTGCTATTGACCAAAATAAAAATGAAAATTCAAAATATTTTATACAACAATTCAAAATGAGGTTCCCAAATTTTCTGATGCATTTCCATGACATTCCAGTAGTTCTTGACTGGAAAGAATTGTGAAAAAAAATTGTTACGATTGCAATCAAAAAAGAGCAATTTCTAGTCTTATACACAGATATTATATTAAAAATAAATATTATTATTTAAAACTGTATCCATTTCAAGTTTTCCAAGCCTAGGATGTCACTCTTTTAAAGTTTGGTTTACCATGTTTTGCTATAAATTATACAGTCAACAAGGTATTTAAACATTCTTCAAAAATGAAATAAAAAATAAAATAAAATTTAGTTTTTCACCTTGAGTGGGTGTTTTAAATTCTGCTTTTTTGTCAAGGGCCAAGCTCTCTGAAACATCTGTAGAAATCTTTGGCTTTGCCACCGAGGGAGGTGATTTCAAATCTGTTTTCTTGCTGAAAGACAAATCCTCTGCAACATCTGTAGAAACCTTCTGCTTTTTTGGCAGGGGAGATGCTATCAATTCTGCACTACCACTGAGGGGCGAAATTCCTGAAACATCTAGAGAAATCTTCTTCTTTTTCTTTGCAGGGGGTGATTTCAGTTCTATCTGACCGCTGAGTGGCATGTTCTCTGAAACATCTGGTGAAATCTTCTTCTTTTTCTTTGCGGGCGATGATTTCAATTCTACCTGACCGCTGAGTGGCATGTTCCCTGAAACATCAAGTGAAATCTTCTTCTTTTTCTTTGCGGGCGATGATTTCAATTCTACCTGACCACTGAGTGGCATGTTACCTGAAACATCTAGTGAAATCTTCTGCTTTTTGGCTGAAGGAGGGGATTTAAATACTACTTTATCACTGACGGGTAAGTTTCCTGAAACATCCTGAGAAATCTTCTTCTTTTTGATTGGAGGAGGTGTTGGACGCATAGACGACAGTCCTTTAAATGACAGAGGAGCAAGAGGGGGATTTTTGCTGATTGCTGATGAGGTAGAAGGAGTGGAGGAGGCTGATGTGCAGTCCTCAAAATCCAACCCTTCCCAATTCAAAGCACTGGCCTTTTCCTTAAATTCCTCACTCTGAATAAATTTATGAAGCATGTCTATGGGAGCACCTTTAGATTCTAAATTCACACCAAAGTGTCGCAGGTGGGCCCGCACGTGGCTGGAGAGACCTTTACGGGTCTCGTACCACGCTCCGCATAATTCACATACATGGCTGTCATCCCTCACTGTGGAATTCATCATAGTTTCTGGTGAACAAGCACAGAACACATTTTTAAAACTGATTGGAATGTTACATGCAAGGATTGCTTCATCATTTTAACTAGCTTGGTTTATAGACTAATAAAATTCACTAGTACACATTTAAAAAAAAAAAAAAAAATGTACCCTACTTCCAAGCACATACCAAAACATTTTTAATACCGTTACCTACCTAAATTGAGTGGGGCATCTGTTTCCTGAGGGGCCCAGAGAGGCTTGGTTGAGGCCAGTGAGAGGGAGGTAGACGGACTGCCACTGAGCCTGTAGTCCAGATCCTTATGAAAAGACAAGGCTGAAACTGGAGTGGATGTTACAAGTTTCTTTGGCGGTGCTTTACGAGGCTTTGCTACGGAGAAGGGCGAAGAAGAGCGAGCAGATGCTGCTGATCCCTTTACAGCAACGGGGGAAGACGAGGAAAGGGCATATTTTTTCTTTACAAGGTTGGATATTTTAATCTTCAGTTTGGGCCCAGTGTCCTTTTTGAGGCTGGGGGACTTTGTTTTGAATTTTTTAACAGGGTTGACCTGTTTTTCGAGCTTGGGTAGAGTTCCACCTCTTTCTTTCATTAACTGGTACAGGAGGTCTATAGGGGCTCCACTACTGTCAGACACAGCTACTCCCAGCTGCCTGAGATGATACCGGGCATGACTGGAGAGACCTCGCCTGGATTCAAAATTGGTCCCACAAAACTCACAGCTATGGATGCCTACTGTAAGAATGTAAGAGAAAATGCATAATGTGTAAATATAATTAAAGTTCAGTTTCTCATGGTGAAGTTAAACACAGACATTTTGTTTTGGGGTGAGAACATTTTCGAACTCAACTCAGTCTGTTCAAAGTTGACGCTGGAATACACAACTTTTCAAATTTTCAAACATATTTTAAAACGCTAGGCATCACACTGAAAAAAAGTTCATCATACACTACTAAATGACCAATGATCACACTACACATTCTTTCAGGTAGCTCCAAACACTACAAAATCACACAGAAACACCCTGGTAGAAGATGCATGATGAACGAGAACAATACAGTTGAGGTCAAATGTTTACATACACCTGCAGAATCTGCAAAATGTTCATTATTTTGCTCAAATAAAAGGGGTCATACAAAATGCTTGATATTTTTTTATTTAGTACTGACCTGAATAAGATATTTCACATAAAAGACTCCACAAGAGAAAATAATAGTTGAATTTATATATATATATATATATGTAAAAGTCTGTTAAAAAGTTTACATACGCTTGATTCTTAATACTGTGTTGATACTTGAATGATCTACAGCTGTGTGTTGTTTTTGTTTAGTAATAGTTGTTTATGAGTCCCTTATTTGTCCTGAACAGTTTAAACTGCCTTCTGTTCTACAGAAAAATCCTTCAGGACTGACAAATTATTTGGTTTTTCAGCATTTTTGTGTATTTGAACCCTTTCTAACAATGACAATGATTTTGAGATCCATCTTTTCAAAAGAAGATGGAGATCCATCTTTTCAAAAGAACTGAGGGACTCAGATATGCAACTATTACAGAAGGTTCAAATGCTCACTGATGCTTTAGAAGGAAAAACTATCCGGGGTGAAAACTTTTGAACAGAATGAAGATGTGTACATTTTTTCTTATTTTGCCTATATATATATATATATATATATATATATATATATATATATATATATACTTACATGTTTCCCAGATAACAAGTAAGTAAAATTTCCCTGATCTTCAAATTCAAAAAGTTACTTAATGCATCGTGTTTTCGTTCTGGAGCATCAGTGAGTGTTTGAACCTTCTGTAATAGTTGCATGAGTCCCTCAGTTATCCTCAGTGTGAAAGGAAGGATCTCAAAATCATACAGTAATAGTTGGAAAGGGTTCAAATACACAAAACTGCTGAAAAAAAAACCCAAAGAATTTGTGGGACCTAAAGGATTTTTATGAAAAACAGAAGGCAGTTTAATTGTTGAGGGCAAATAAGGGACTCATGAACAACTATCACTAAACAAAAAAAAAAAAAAAAAACACACAGCTGTGGGTCATTTTTAGGTAACAACAGTATTAAGAATCAAGCATATGTAAACTTTTGAACAGGCTCAGTACTAAATAAAAAATAACATGCATTTTGTCAGATCCCTCCTATTTTGGTAAATTAATTAACATTTTACAGATTGTAAACTTTTGACCTCAACTGTATGTGTTCTAAATGTATTGAATCATGTATTGAAAGTCTATGCTCAACATACAATATGCAATTTTCTACAAAATCTGTCAACTCATACTGCCCAATATCTGCATACTAGCTTTTTCAAAAAAGGGGAAAAAATCTGGGAAAATGTCAAGCAGTGTATTTTAGATTTAAGCACAGTTTATCATCTAAACTCTGTCTTCAGTGTACTTACAATCAGAGTTGTTCAATTCTTTATCTAAGTCTTTCTCCAGACACGGTGAAAAAACGGCGGCAGTGTCTGTCCTCTGAGCTGTGTCTGGTGCTGTCTTCTCCATGGCTGGAATCTCCTCCTGACACCTAGAAAAACAAAATGATAAGTTTAGACTTAAAAAAATACATAACTTATTAATATTTTTTTTGCAAACAGATGAAATATTCTAAACCTAGAGATATCTAAAAATCATAAGTTGCAAAAACTGTTACCACTTACCAAAATAAAATACCTACAAACATTACTACACTAAATAGTGTTACATTAGTAACGTTATATTAGTAAATATACATTAGGCATTACAGTAAAAAAATAGTCAAAATAAAACAGATTCCAGAAGCTTCTATTGCTGCTTGAAAGAAAAACATGTATTTACCTTTATTATTTTCTTATTGTTTTTACAGTAACAACTATGTTTTTCCCTGGAAGTGTAGCGACTGTTTTTGTAAAGGTAATGTTTACATCTTACTGTAACACTGTCAAGCCACTCACATCCATTCTTTTACATCTCTCGTTAAATATTTACATTTCTATCTCTCTATAAGATTACCTGCTTGAATTTATGCATAGTAATTTATTTTAACGAATATCACTATTGCACTCGTTAATGCTGTCCGTGACCATGAACAAAAACAAACTTCCTATCTCGAATAATTTTGTGCACCAGCATAACACAATGGACGCGCACATGCAGCTAGCACGAGCTAAATATTTATCACATAGTGCAGGTCAGTTAAACAGGTTTGCTAGTGTACAAAGGCACAAAGCCTGTTTGGCTAAACATAGCTACCCAGATTTTAAACAAAATGGTAAAGTACATAATGCTTAAAGTTACCTTTAAGTAGCGAGGATTTTACTACAGGAGGGAGGGCAGGCACTTTAATCAAAACAGCACAGTCGAGCTGGACTAACCAGGCAAAATCAATCGATAGCTCATCTAGAAAACACCACACAAGGGCGAGTCGCCGAGGCGTGGTAGCGGCTGCTATTTACAACTAGAAAGTGCGGTTCAGCATACAGAATAACTATCGTCTTTTAACTGGAGTTTTTAATTAGAGATTCGTTTAACATCCGTATGTTAAATTTGAAGATAAAATGTCACATTAAGAGAAAAAAAACGTGTCTGTGAAGGTACAGGTAAGGTGCAGGTGAGCCACTCCACAGCACTTACAAGGAAAACGATTCACATTTACAGATTTTTTTGTAGTTTTTAGATTATAATCTCATGGATGTAATATAATAAACTCAAATTTAGTGCTTTTTATATATTTTTAAACAATTGACTTCTGTTTGAGACACTTTTGTATCAGTAGCCTACTGCTACAATTATGTAATGTCTTTACGTTTAGTTGGTCAGGATATCACATAATGAATTTTTTTGGATTGGTATGGACACATATTATCCACCTTATTCTTCAACTTGGAAGTAAGCTTATAGGTGAGACTTGTGGTTCTTAGCCACTACAGGGAAATAAGGAAAGGAATAACAACGTGCATAAACGCTAGGGATGCACCGATACGTATCGGCCGATCATGCTTGCGCGTTTTGTCAGTAAAGCCGGTTCTGTAATCAGCGGTAAATGGCATCAGGTGCGTGATTTCACGTTGAGAACAGAACCGGCTTTACTGACAAAACGCGCAAGTAATCGGCCGATACGGATCGGTGCATCCCTAATAAACGCTAAAACTCCTTTCACTACAAATATTGATAATACTCATAAAAATGATGGTAAGACAGACCAGTTCGCAATATCACGCAGCAAAACAAGCTGTTTTGTACAGCTGAAAATAGCTGGACGCAAATGAGACTGGAAACCAGCCCCATAAAATTTACAAATAGAGGAATTGGTCAGTTACCTGGATACTCCATATTGGATCGGATGTAAACAACAGCATGGATTGCATGGTTAATGTACTACTGGATACGTTGTTCTGCTAATTTATGCTGTCTAAACCATGGAAAAAACATGTGAAAGCTGTTAAATCATATAGAGAAAGACTTAGTAAGCAGTAAAAAGTGCAATATTTTGACAGGTGGTAAAGATAAGCAGTGTTAATATATAGTAAGATAATAAGATATCAGCCTAAAAGTTCACCTACACTCTTAAGAATAAAGTTGCTTCACGATGCCATAGAAGAACCTTTTTTGGTTCCATAAAGAACCTTAAAGATCTGAAGAACCTTTCTGTTTCACAAAAGGTTCTTTGTGGAGAATGAAAGTTCCTCAGATTATAAAAAGGTAAGAAAGAGATGGTTCTTTAAAGAACATTAGACTAAATGGTTCTTTGTGGAGCCAAAAATTGTTCTTCTATGGCATTGTTGTGAATAACCTTTTAAAGCACCTTTATTTTTAAGAGTATACCTGACCGGAATTGATAAGAACAAACACGGATGTTGTCAAGATTCTTGCCCTGGAAATCCTAGTTCAGTTTGGCCAACCACAAACACCTTTTGTTTCTCAGACAGTTTTTCGCAATCTTCTCCTTGATTTGTTATAACTTTTGGCAATCTATAGTACTCAAAATGTTTTTCCCGGTCTGACCAGTTAGTTCAGCCCAAAAAATTGACCATTTTCAGCAGCAATAATGCAAAATATGCAAGTTTCATTTGGTTCAGTGGCATTGTTTATGTTCAGTGTTGCCAATATGGCAGATTGATAACACATCCTGAAAAACACTCTATAGCTGCGTCCACTCTTTTGGGAAAAGTAGGGTGGATAGAGGGTAGTTGTAAGTGAGAAAAAGTAAACTGGATGCATTTAATGCAATTTATTTTGCATAAATATGACCCAAAACATCATTATCATCCTGAAAGTAGACAAAGAGAACCCAATCAAACAAGTGAGAGAAAAATATTTTCTTTGTCATTTATTTATTGAGAAAAATGATCCAGTGTTACATATCTGTGCATTGCAAAAGTATGTGAATCTTTTCTTTCAGTATCTGGTGTGACCACCTTTTGCTGCAGTAACTGAAGGTAATTTTTTTGTAAATGCTGATCAGTTCTGCACAATAACATGTAGGAATTTTAGCCCATTCCTTAGTGCAGAACAACTTAAAGTCCCCCTGAAATCAAAATTAAAGTTTTTTGGCTTTTAGTATGAATATATTATCCTTAAGATTATCTATAAGCTAGTGTGCTTCAAAACAACGACAAAATTCGCGTTTACAAGATATGGGCATTCAAAACTTACTGTCTCGTCACTTCCGCCAATATTAATCAACGATTTTGATCATATCACCGTGCACTTCAGTTTCTCATCAAACGTTCTGTCCAATCAAATGCTCTCTAGAGTCTGTATTGTCCCGCCCCCTACACAGAGACGCAATACATCATATATGCGCTCATATGTGCAATCGGCATGTATTAAACTACACAGCCTCAGTATGATTATGAGTTTCATATTGAATCTGTGGGGTAATTTATTAGTCTGTGGCTGTCATAAGCTACAAATGCGGCTTTACCGAGCTTAACGGCTCTGGCCCGAGGAGATATAAATGAAATGCTATTGGCTATTCAAAATAAGTGGGCGGGGCTGGGCGATATGTTTTTGTTTCAGTTAAAAGCAGGTCACCACATAGAATAACGCTGCGTGTTTCAAGGCACTTCAGTGGACCTTTAAACTCTGTGATGTTGGTGGATTTCCTCCTATGAACTGTTTGCTTAGGTCCTTCCACAACATTTTATTTGGATTTAAGGTCTGGACTTTGACACAGACATTCCAAAACATTAACTTTGTTCTTCTTTAACATTCTTTGGTAGAATGACTTGTGTGCTTGGGGTTGTTGTCTTGCTGCATGACCCACGTTCTCCTGAGACTCTGTTCTTAAACAGATGTCCTGACGATTTCCTTTAGAATTTCTCGTATAATTCAGAATTCCTTGTTCCATCAATGATGGCAGGCTGTCCTGGCCAGGATGCAGCAAAACAGGCCCAGGCCATGATTACTACCACCACTATCTTTCACAGATAGGATAAGATTCTTAAGCTGGAATGCAGTGTGTTCTTTTCTCCGAACATAATAGCTTCTTATTTAAACCAGACAGTTCTATTTAGGTTTCATCCATCCATTAAACCTTTCTCCAATAGTCCTCTGGCATGTCCACATGATGTCCACAGCAATTGTCTTTTTGGAGAACAGTGGCTTTCTTCTTGCAACACTGCCATGCGCAACATGGTTGCTCAGTGTTCTCCTGATTGTGGACTCATGAACATTAATATTAGCCAATGTGAGAAAGGCCTTTAGTTGCTTAGAAGTTACCCTGGGAACTTTTGCAAACTCGCAGACTGTTACACGTTCTGTTTTGGAGCGATATTTGTTGGTCGACCACTTCTCAGGAAGGTAACAGTGGTCTTGAATTTCCTCCATTTGTACACAATCTGTCTGACTGTGGATTTGTGGAGTCCAAACACTTTAGAGATGGTTTTGTAACCTTTTCTAGCCTGATGAGCAACATCAACTCTTTTTTCGAGGTCCTCAGTAATCTCCTTTGTTCGTGACATGATTCACTTCCACAAACATGATTAGATCCCTGTTCTTTGAATAACACAGGTCATGTACTGACATTTGATAGTCATTGCACTGACTGAAAACACATCTGCACAGATGGACTCTAATTTCACTTTTAAGTTAACTGCTAATCCAAGAGATTTGCATACTTTTGCAATGCACAGATATGTAACACTGGATCATTTCTCAATAAATAAATGACAAAGAAAATATTTTTCTCTCACTTGTTTACTTGTCTATTTTCAGGACTTAAATGAAAATCTGATGATGTTTTGGGTCATATTTATACAGAAATATAGAAACTTCTAAAGGGTTCACAAACTTTCAAGCAGCACTGTATTTGTCATTGACAAACTAGTAATTTAGGGTTATCCAGTGCTTTGAGTCTAAGTACAGTTACATTTACACCATTTACAGTTAAAAGAACAACAGTGATGATTCAGCTTGGTTTGTTTAATGCACATTTTATTTGTGAAATTCTACAAAACAAATTATAAAAAAAGTCAAATTATTTATCTAGTAATTATTTTTGCTACTACAGTATATTATTGCAGTGATAATGGATTTGTTTTAATTGTGACAGGTATGTAAGCGCAGTATTACCAATGAACAAAATAAATCCGACAAAAGCTAACAGCAATGCAAAATGGCACTATGTTACACGCCACACCAGTTTACTTCCTGTCTTGCATCAGGTATTGATGTAAGTCTGTCTTATGCCATCCGCATTAACTGTGTAGAGTTGGTGCACATCTTTCATCAACCCGGCAAACTGCTCCTCCTGTTATCAGACACCCAAATACAAGGGTTAGCTTAGTCACATTGTATGTACAAGCCTAAATGAATGATATACAAAAACAGAACTGAAAAACATTAACTTACCAAAACATTCATGCGTTCTACTGCAGCCACAGCGACATTCAGCTTTCTTTCGTCTTCCTCTCTCTCTTCCTCTATTACGCCCAGTCTGCACAAACAAGAAGTCCTATGTGTATTTACAAATGAACACTTTTTGACTTCTTTTATCCCAAAATGTAACTTTTTTTATTTACCTGAAAGTTGCGCTTGCCAGCTGTTCCTCACGGATGGCTAACAGATTACGAAGCTCCTGAACTTCTGCCTGTAGCTGTGTATTCTGGTCTTGGGTCAGGTTTATGAAGTCTTCTAACCGTTTGGCCATCTCCAGCTCACGCTCGGTCACCTGCTCCACGTTCAAACGCAGCTCAGACAACTCTTGCGCGTGCTGTGAGATACCAAACATTTGTCAACATACTTGTGGCGTTTTATTACACAATTTCCATTTATTACACAAGTGGTGCTGCTGGAGTATGCAAAAAGACCCACCCTGTCAAATGTGCTTGTCTCCTCTTGCTCTCTCCCTAACTTTTGATAGGGCTCATTGCTGTTGTGTTGTATGATCCAGTGTACTTTTGCTCCTGGGACTGATTTTTTGTCCTATGCACAAACAGAAAATACAGATCAAAGGAAATATGTATTTGAGCACATCATTGGCAAAATGTTTGGTAAGTATTAACAGGTATTACTCACATTTCTTGGTGATGAAATTTCCAAACGGGCATCTTGATCTTGATCTTGACTGTAGTCCTCGCACTGCGTGGGTAACTCTTCTTTGCTTGCCTGCCTCTTTACTGGTTGCCGCTGAAGCCGTGATGGTCTGTTGGGGACACTGAAAGCCCGCTGAACCTGCTTCCGCTGACGTTGGGTTCCGCCTTGGTTGTGTTTTGAGTCTATGGGAAGTTGCTGCATGGACGTTTGTAATGGACTGTACTTGGGCAGATCCCTCGGAGGTAAATATGTAGGCCTTGGTGTTCCTTGACTGCTGTTTTCGCAAAAATGGAGACACAGGCAAGAGGTGTGTAAGTAGGGTTGGGCATCGAGAACCGTTTCCAACTTGGAACCGTTTAAAAAATAACGATGCCATTGGAATCGTTTATAAAATTTGTTTTCGATTCCGATCATCGGTTCCAAACACGCAAGTTTTGGTTTCCATTGTGGCCACCGTATTTCTGGAAATGCTTGCCGCGCGCTTGTTCAGTTGCAGCTATGGAGCACGGTTAGCTGCGCTCAAAAGTGTGGCTTTATTTCACACTAAGGGTATACTCACACTAGGCAGTTTGAACCGTGCCCAAGTGCGTTTGACCACCAAAGCGCGGTTCGTTTGACTAGTGTGAGTGCTCCGAGCCGTGCCCGGGGGCGGCTCGTTTAGCCAGCCCTGGCCCGCTTGGAAGAGGTGGGACGGTAAAGTTGGACTCGGGCGCGGTTAGCATGCAGTGTGAGCGCTAACCGTGCTGGAGCACGGAACAGGACGCGTGATGTCGCGTTTTTGCGAGGTAATCAGCGTTTTTTATAGTCCATAATCAAAGCTGCAAAGTCCTTGCTGCACTTCAGCTGGTACCTTGCAAACCTCCTCATACAAGCAGCACGATTGCGCGAAAATTTTCGTGCCACAAATGCGATAGACATGTTTAACGATAGGCTGTGGACAACCGCGGAACAAACGACTCAAAATTACTATCCACAAAGTAAAAGAGCGATGGACTAAATTGCGTTCAGCGAGAGCGCGCTCTTCCTGTGTTTTTACATGCAACACATGTGACAAAATGATATCTTGCACGGGAGGATGCACTACGAATATAACGAAACACCTACGCCTGCATGATGTACAAATTAAGGGGTGTAGCCTGTTTGACGTGCTGTGCAGGTCCACTGTCTCGTCATGCACAGAGAGTCCAGACCAGGGTGCAAGTTCTGCATATATAAATCTGTTTTTGGGCTGGTGCAGAGGCATTCCTAATTTTCTCCTACATGGGCTGCAGCTCCTAAAACTAAAACTCATATTGAATCAAAATAAAATTATCCTCTGTGAAATCAAATGAGCCTGTGACATGTTTTGACTCAGCCCACAAAGAATCGGAATTGAGAATCGAAAAGAACCGAAATCGAAAGGAAGAATCGGAATCGGAATCAGAATCGTTCAAATCAAAACGATGCCCAACCCTATGTGTAAGTATGTTGAACAAACATTGATTGATTCAGGTTCTCTAGGACCCCCCTTGGGGAATTTTGTTTAAGATTTAATATAACCTTACCTGCTAATAGGGATGCGTTGAGCTTCCTGGCCAAGGAACTCTGTGATCTGGTTCAGGATTGAAGGCAAGGGATGTAGGTTGTCTATTTGGTCCTACAAAAAAGATGCAGTTTTGCTCATGAGAACTTTGTTAATTAATTAGATCATCTTAAAATCTTCCGATCAATGAAGAAAGCAAAGTTACCGGTTTCATTACAGAGATAATATCAACCAGGAGATTGTGAAGAACTGCTAGACGAAGAGGCAAGTCTACATAGCCATCAAATCGAGCCATGGCAACCTCACTGTCTGGATCAGATACTTTCTGTAAGAATCCTCGCATAGGCTCCCAATGTTGTTCTAAAAACTCATTCATGAAAAACATGTACTCTTCTTTTTCGCCAAACCTGGTGGATATTGGGATAAAATGGTTGTTGCAGATTACATGAGAACAAATGTTATAAAAGATTAATTCCATTAGGATTTAACTGAAAGATGGAATGGTAATCAGAAAATTAGAAGATTAGTTTACTTCCTGACTGAAAATTTCCAAATAATTTAATCACCCCCATGCCATTGAAGATGTTCATTTGAGGAAAGCATTCCAGGATTTTTCTGCATATAATGGACTTCAGTGGTGGCCAACGGGTTATTATTCCTCGGCTGGGATTGTGTAGAGCCCTCTGAAGGTGGAATTTGGACCTTCAACCCATAGGCCACCATTGAAGTCCACTATATGGAGAAAAATCCTGTAATGATTTCCTTAAAAAAACTTAATTTCTCTGCAACTGAAGAAAGAAAGACATTAATGTCTTGGATGACATGAGGGTGAGTAAATCATCAGGAATTTCTTATTCTGGAAGTAAACTAATCCTATAAGGAGCACACTATTACAGTAAATTTGGCTTTACAGACGGGACTTACAAGGTGCAGTTTGCAAGGTTTTGAATGACCTTGGCTGTCAGAGTAAGAGTACGTAGGGTGTTTGGCTCTGGATAGGCTTGGGTGAGGCCGAAGAGTGATGGACTGAGGATCGCTGGGCATAAGAATCGAAGAAACAGAGATGCCGATATGAGACGGTGTCCGATGTCTGTTAGACCTCTGTCTTCACAATCTGATACCCAGCTGGAAAAAATCTCATTCAGCTCCGCAGGGAATGAGCTGTTCATAGAAGGGAAAGAATTGATCATTTAAAAATAATTTTCCAGTAGAAAACTAATGACACCCATTCGAAGTTAAGTTTTTACTGAAAATACTTTTCAAAGTATGTTCTTTTAGGGTTATCTTACTCTTGCATGTCAGTTATTCTCTTTACAACATCCGCACATGTCTCCTTTAGATGTCTCTGGTTGATTGGTAGATCAGAGGCAGAGCATTTCAGCGAGTCTACTTCACAGTTCTCTCCTCCACTATACAGTCTGGCAATGAAGTCCCCTATGGGTAAAGAGGGTTAAACAGGAGGTAAATAAGATAATAATAATAATAATAATTTGTAACATTTATATAGCGCTTTTCTAGACACTCAAAGCACTTTACAGTGTCAGGGGTATCTCCTCATCCACCACCAGTGTGCAGCATCCATCTGGATGATGCGACGGCAGCCATAGTGCGCCAGAACGCCCACCACACACCAGCTTATTGGTGGAGAGGAGACAGAGTAATGAAGCCAATCAGAATATGGGGATGATTCAGAGGCCATTATGGTCAGAGGCCAATGGGCAAATTTGGCCAGGATGCCGAGGTCACACCTCTACTCTTTTCGAAAGACATCCTGGGATTTTTAATGACCACAGAGAGTCAGGACCTCGGTTTAACGTCTCATCCGAAGGACGGTGCTTTTTGGCAGTACAGTGTCCCCGTCACTATACTGTGGTGCTAGGACCCACACAGACCACAGGCTGAGCACCCCCTGCTGGCCTCACTAGCACCTCTTCCAGCAGCAACCTAGTTTTCCCAGGAGGTCTCCCATCCAGGTACTGACCAGGCTCAACCCTGCTTAGCTTCAGTGGGCGACCAGTCTTGGGCTACAGGGTGATATGGCTGCCAAGATGACACATGCACTTTCATAACAAGGCATACAGTAGAATATTCTTACCAAGTGTGTCGATGAGATACTTCTGGCCCACCAGTTTCATATATTCATCAATAGCCTTTGTGGCCAGGGTATTCTCTCTAAAAATCAAAGCCTCATTTTCTCCCAAGCGCTGAACTTCTGCACTGCCGAGATCAATCAAGAACTCCTGCACATTCAAAAACCAATCAGAAATCAGAAGAGCTCAATGCCTTTTCCTGAAATTTCTGCTGTTGCCGCTTACCTTAGCTTTTCCAATGCTCTGGAGCACATGAACAAGTGCTCCTGCAAGTTCTTCTTTCTCCCTTACATTGAGAAGGGGTTCCAGGCTGCTGCACATATCTACGTAATTCACTGTGATATACTCTGCAAATTCCTTGTACCTCTCAATGGGCAGAATTTTCAGGATCTTGAATTTGGCCTTGAGTCGGATTGAAGCTTGTGATCCAACTTGGTCTTTCGCTGTGCTTGTTCCTGGGGGCTTGTAGGGAATGATTGGATACCACTTCTCCTGATAGGCCCGTCCTTTTATTTCTGACAGATTGAGAGGCACACTTCCTAGAGGATGCAGGATAGAGTCATCCTTGGAATGACGCTTCTTTTTGGGGTCTTCATCTCTGAAGAGGTGCAGGGTGATCTGGTTAACAGGGGGCAAGTTGTCAAGTTCAAAAAACTCTCCCCAGAATAGCTGGCAACCTCCTGAAGAACCACCTCCATGTCCTGTGCCAGTTCCTCCAGATCCTCCATCAACTGCTTGGCTGGAGCGTTGGACGGACTTCCCCACGACCCGGCTACTGGTACGAGCAAACAATGTACCATCAAGGTGGACCTCACAATAGTATCGCTTCTTTGGGGGAAGGTCTTTTGCTTCATTAACCCAAAGGCTCAGTGAGTACTCAGTGCGCTCACAGTTGTCCTGAAGTATAAATCATTATCATTATTTGTAACAAGTACACAATTAATGACATGTTTTGATGGATCTTTAAGTTGAAGAATATTCAGTACCTTATTTGGATGAGCAGCACGACGCAAGTCTTCAATCCAGCGGTCTCTTTCTGCAGCTGAGCTGCACCCAAAACAGTGATTATTCTCTGAGTTGATGACCTTTTAGACAAGGAAATGGCCAAATAATTGATTGGTTTAGACTATGGATTGACATAAAGATCGAAAAAATTAATATGTAAAAGCAAGGTCTACCTGAAAACAGTACTTCTCCCCTAGAATTGAGCTGTGGACTGGCCTGATGACAGTAGTCTGGTCTGTGCTAAGATCAAGGCTTTTTGCAGCACTGACTGGAATAGATAAAGATTCTCTGGAACCATACCTTTATAGAAAGTGTGATAGACTGGTAAATATCATATCAAACCATCAGACGATATGTTCAAATTGACATTAATCCGGGGGTGTCAAACTCAGTTGTTGGAGGGTTTAGTTCTAACCCTGCTCCAGCACACAATCCATGTAGTTTTGGCCCTCCAGGAACTGAGTTTGACACCCCTGCATTAATCGGTACTACAGAGTTAGCTTGGTCTTGTTTTCTATATTATAAAAATGATCCTCCACCTTCCAGCAACACTTAGTCCTGCAGTATTGAGCTGGGTGCTGCTTTTCCGTTTGTCATCACCCTGTAAGCGTCGCTTGATTAAATTCTAGCATGAGAATGAGAGAAAATATCAGTATGAGAAAATGCATATATTTATGGATGCATTTTGTTCAGCAACAGTTTCAGATTGCACAGATTTCTTAGAAATATTAATGTGTGCTCACTTTGACGCCACCATCTTGTCCTTTTATTTTGGTACCACTCTGGGGAACCACAGGATCCGGGTTTAGCTCTAAAGAGAGAAAGATAACACTTTCTAAATTAGTTTTAGAAACACTTCAATTTCACAATATTTCTCTAGTGAACATTGAAGATGGTCTGTCCCCTTTCTTTTGAAATATGTTGCATGATGTGTTTATTGATCGTTAAAGCTTAAGTGTGCATGTATGTCTTCCTGTTTATTTCGTTCTGGTGGGAAAAATACTACAGAAAGATGAATAATCTCAATGCAATCGCAGATTCTAAAACCATGACAGGAAGCATAGTCATTTCCTTCCTTGTATGTGCATCAGATCAATAATTACCAATTTAACAGAAAATGTAACTGTGTTACTGCAGTTGGATTCTGTTAATACAGAACAGAACTGAAATCTAGGAGCTTATTTAATTTTTTTTATGTCAAAAATGAGCTTTTACTTGATCATCCATGTGCCTCTCCAAGTAGGAGAGCAGACAAGCAGTATCATGAAAAGCATGTGCTCGAAATTTTTGGAATTACATGATTATAGGGATCTTAGGGGTGCAAAAAATAAATCATGATTACAAAAGCAGCAGCTGTAAAAGTGAGTCACATTTGTTTGGCAGCCTATTAATGTTTTGTGTCTGACAAAGTCAGACTTTGCACTTTGTCATGAATTTTCAAAGCACACGAAGTAACTAACTTGCAAAGAATGAAAACGTGCAAAAGTGCATCTGTAAAAATTGCAATGACCTGAATTGTTTTAGTAACTACTGCACATAGAAAATAAACTAGCATTTATTGCAAGTCTGCCAAGGCCAGTTGTGATGCATGACCTGGTATTAAAAGCACAACACATTTAAAAAATTTTTATGGTTTGATTAAACTTAAAGTCTTAAGTAAGACAGGGTATATTTGTAGCAGTAGCTAAAAATACATTGTATGGGTCAAAATGATCGATTTTTCTTTTATACTAAAAATCACTGGGATATTAAGTAAACATCATGTTCCATGAAGATATTTTGTACATTTCCTACCGTAAATATACCAAAACTTAATTTTTGATTAGTAATATGAACTTCATTTGAACAACTTTAAAGGCGATTTTCTCAATTATTTAAATTTTTTGCACCCTCAAATAGTTGTATCTCAACCAAATATTGTCCTATCCTAACATAAACCATACATCAATGGAAAACTTATTTATTCAGCTTTCAGGTGATGTATAAATCTCAATAAAAAAAAAAAATCGACCCTTATGACTGGTGGTCCAGGGTCACATATAAGTCTGTGTTAAATTGGGAAAAGCAGAAGGATGCTTTCAACACCCAGTGCCTATCATGGTATGGTCAACAAACTTTTTTTAGGAGCGTTTGGGTTGTATGTCATCTCTAAAGTCAAGAGAATACAAAACTAGACATATGCTTTTAAATATTTCATCACAAATGTCAAACTTTAGAAGGTAGATGACTTATATGATCTAACTTACCAGATCAAAATATCATTAGATATTTATGAAAGCAGAAATTGTCTGTTCTTTTTTCTACAAGAGAACCTACAAATAAGCTACAATAAATTACACTGTATTTGAAAGCACTACTCATATCTTTATATCTTTGTGCTTTGCTAAACAACTGAATTAGCTGAAAATTAAGATCCATGTAAACTCAGTTAACTGGATTCTGCCGTCTCCTTAGATTTGTTTTAATGCTAATTGAATTTCACATGCATTAAACTCTCCAGCGAAATAATTGGATTGAATCGTTTAAGAAGGCAAAGTTACAATCATTTTGCTTACCTAGTGCCCCTCCACATACTATCCAACGTCTGAAACCCATGCTTTGGAGTAACTTAGAATCAGCTGTTTTCCTTTCAGAACATTAGACTCATAAATCCTCTTTTATGGGTTTTTTATTTTTAATATAACGGTCCTGCATGCTCATTATTTACTGAACCAGACAGCACACCCCATCAGTCTCAGTCATCCTCTGGAATGGAACACCCAGTTATGATGATATCTTCAGACACTCAAAGGAAGCAATTTTACAAGCACACGCACACACAACCACGTCAACCATTTCCTCTGCGAATACGTTATTTAGCTTCACTTTAGTCACTGAGAGGCAGTCATTGGCTAGAGACAGATGATATCTCTCATCTCTTAAAGTCATCTCCGGCATTTAAATTGTCAGGACACGGCGAGCTTTAGGCCGTCACTTCATTCAAGTGTACTGCAATCCCCCCAGTGATCTTCTCAAGATAAAGTTCACATTTGATCTTATGAGGCCGGTTTGTTAACAATAAAAGTGGATCAGAAAGTTTTGAGGAAATGCTTTAGTGTTATTTCTGTCATGACAACTCTCAAAATTGTTTGGCTGAATTGCTGCTGCTGTTGGTTATTGCTGTAGCTGTAGATTATTGCTGCTGCTGCTGCATATGGCATAAAATAACCCATAGAAGATCTATACAGGTGGAGCTGGGGAAGAGGAACTCTGAAAGCATGCTGCGAAATGCCCAAGTGAATGCTACCAGCCATTTAAATAGATGTAAGCTCATTGGTTGCCACGCAACATGAACCAATCAGCTTGTGCCAAGTGGTATAAATCTGTGATATCATCAGTACGTTAACAACCCGTCAGCCTGCGTCATCTAGAGTTAAATGGCAGAGCTAGGTATTTGTTTGAAGATGGCACTTGGTTAGATATATTTGTAGCAATAGCCAACAGTAGATTGTATGGGTCAAAATGATCGATTTTCCTTTTATGCAAAAAAATCATTAGGATATTAAGTAAAGCTCATGTTCCATTAAGATATTTAGTAAATTTCCTACCATAAATATATCAAAACTTACTTTTTGATTCGTAATATGCATTGCTAAGAACTTCATTTGAACAATTTCAGAGGCGATTTGATCAATATTTCGATTTTTTTTGCACCCTCAGATTCCAGATTTTCAAATAGTTGCATCCAAATATTGTCCAAACCTAACAAATCATACATCAATAGAAAGCGTATTTATTTGACTTTCAGATGATGTATTTTGAAAAATTGACCCTTATGATTGGTTTTGTTGTCCAGGGTCTCATTTAGACATTGTTCTCAAACTCTGTGATACTGACCAGTATGACTTCCACTGATGTTCTGGAGACTGAGGCTGGAGAGACAACTGCTGGCCCGGTTTCGTACCCTCATCAATGGCTAAAAAATAAATTCAAAAGATAATGATATATTGGCAGCATAAGTTGACTAAAATAGCCTTTCCAAAATAAATTGACTGTTGAAGTTTCTTAATCTGCTAAGTATAATGTCTCATCATTTGGCAATGTTGAATGTGTCTGTTGTTCATTACCTCCTCCTCACGTGGGATAAGAATCTGTCCATCCTGAAGAAAACAGTTGCTAATGTCCCAAACGGGAACGTCTTGTTGAGGGGCCCAGGAGAGGCGAACAGTCTCTTGGACCACATTCTCAGGATCACGCTTTTCTTTGTCTCCTCATAAAATGTAAAAGAATTGACATACAACATTTTAATTTAAATAGCCTAGAAGCTTCACATGCTGCAATGAATTTGGAATCTGATTCCAATATCACTGCAGTCTTATCAATGTCCAAATACATGTTTAGGTCATTTGGGTACAAATGAAAAAAATCTTTCTGTGGTAGTTATCTATCTCACACATCCTGTTGTTGTACCCTCATTCTTTAGCGCCATTTAGTGGCATTTTCATGTATACTCTTTTAGAAGGAAGCAACTTTGCACTGTCCAACAGTAAAGGTACAAAATGGTTTCAAGCTAATGTTTTGCAGAAAGTTTAGCATTAAAACTAAAGTTCTTACCATGCTCTACAATGGCAGTGCTCTGTAGACGTGGTCTTTTGAACTTCTGTGAGACCGTTTGCAGGTACTTCCTTATTTTACCCCTCTGCGTCGTGTCTTGGACAGTGGACCCAGACGCCTGTGCACCGGAGGACCCAGATGCAGAAGATGAAGACAGGACTGAAGATAGGAGGGACCCCGGTGGCTCCGAAAGAGCTCTGCGAAAAGGGTTTTTCCTTGAAGTTGTTGGCTTGGATGGGCTTTCACTGTTCCCTCGAGTTGCAGTCGAACACTTTTCCCCCGCGTCTTCACTTAGAGCTTTGCGCCAACTCTGCATTTTGTTCCATTTGTTTGAAGCCCCTTTCTCCAGCCTCTCAATAGTCCCCTGTGTCGCTGTCTCATTCTTGGCCCCCGTGTGCCACTTGTACGTGTTGAGCAGCTTGCCATCCTCAGGTTGACGTGGGTCTTGATCGACCGGACTGTTTTGCTCAGGAGACAGTTCCATGTCTTCCTCAATCTGTTGTGCTGATTGCTCAGCATCCGGATCTTTGTTTGTACCCATTTTGAGTCCTTCTCCAAGACCCAATTTTGTGAGATATTTTTTTTATGCAATACAAAGTCTCTTTCTCGTAGATTATAGATTCCTTAGCACTTACCAGATCTAGAGGTTTTTAAACATCTTGCATCTTCTTCAATTTCAAAAGCTTCGGATCTCATCATCTACTCTCTTCACCTATTGGCTTGTTTGAAATGATGCAACCTTTGTGGTCCTCGGCTCTTGTAGATACGAGCCGTTTTTTTTAAATGCGTACTTGTCGTCCAGTATTCAGGAAGCCAGTCAGTTTGTGGGTGGGGAAATCAGGTTGGGTTTACAGGTTGAAGAAAGACTGAGAGATGAGGATTTTTCCCAGACTGACCAAACTAGTGCAAAATTATAGTGTTATATGTTATTTTCTGTGTACTTCTTATTTATAGAAAATCTAGAGCGTGTAATCTTTCATTTGATCATGTTTTGTTCTCATTTGTATACACTATATTTGAGTTTGAACTGAATTGGTATGGTTGTGACTGGTAAAATACTTCTGATTATCATAGCATAACATCATCAAGATTTGATTTTGTTGATTAAATATGAACAGCGTTGACAGTTTAACCTAAATACCTGCTGTTTTGAACCTGTTTTGTTCAGTGACGGTTAAACTTCCTGTCACAACAGCAGCACTTCCTGTCTCATTCTGGGGCCTGTGTGAAAACCACTTCCTGTCGTGGTAACGACTAAAGTAATCTTCTCAACCTTTCCTTCAATTCAAACTCTCACATTCAGAGTTCAACATATACGTTTAGAGATCAGCTTGTTTATTTTTGCACACATTATTTTCTCACATACACAGTGACATTTTAAGATTTCATACAGACTCCCAAGTAATATTAAAGTCCTGTTTTATGCTGATAACTTATATTTCAGTCCCAAACTTTTAACTTTTAGATTATATTAATTCAAATAAAATTAACAGTATTTCTCATACTATTTAGTGGGTTTCATTGTTGTGGTTGTAAAGCAGTCTTGCACTGGCAGTGATGTTAGTGACAGCAGGTGTCCTGTTGTTACTTTAAAGGATCAGTATCCTGTGAACAAACATGGTACAGGCACAAATCAGTGTATCAGTTAGAATGAAAAGTATTTCTAGCATCTAACTTCTGATTACAGCATCATACGTACTTTGTAGTGTTCCCAGGTTGTTATTTCAGAATACAGTGAATCCCCTGGACAGGTTGTGGTTGCTACCACTTGTCTGTGACCCAGAATGGTAAAATTCTTCTGCAGAAATCCCCTGCTCACTCCACATTTGACCAGATGATGGCGCAATAGCTCCATGTCATATTTGGAGGGTAAATGAGCAGCATAGTTCCCAATGAAAGCAACACCATACCCAACAGAATTACGTCCTTTAGTATGAGCCCCTACTGACGTCCAACCTCGACCTTCATAGATGTAGCCATCAGACCCAACCACAAAGCTTGGAGAGACAGCCAGATACACATAATACTTACAAATGACTCTGTCTGTGATCTTTATCATATATTCCACTCAAAGAAAATAAATGGGACAAAAATGGTATATGCTCTAATCGGTTTGTACAAAAACCACAAAGTAGGTCAATTCCATTTTTAAGCATTTGACATTTGTATGCATGTAAACATTTTTGCTGTTATTAAACCATTTGTGGGTTTCTAAGGCAGCATCTTAAAGGTTTAGTTCAGCCAAAAATGAGAATTCTGTCATTAATTACTCATCCTCTTGTCGTTCCAAACCCGTAAGACCTTCGTTCATCTTCGGAACTCAAATCAAGACATTTTTGTTGAAATCCGAGCGCTTTCTGACCCTGCATAGACAGCAAGGGTCCTACCATGTTCAAGGTCCAGAAACATTGTAAGGACATCGTTTAACTGTAATTTTAGGAAGACTGTCCGGAGAGAAGAGAAATCATTGAATAAAATTTTTATTTTTGTTTTTTTCTCAGAAAAAGTATTCTTGTGGCTTCATAAAATTATGGTTAAACCACTGATGTCATATGGACTATTTTAACAAAGTCCTTATGTTTGAGGAAGGACCCTTGCTGTCTATGCAGGGTCAGAAAATATCTTAATTTGTGTTCCAAAGATGAACGGAGGTCTTATGGGTTTGGAGCAACATGAGGGTGAGTAATTAAAGACAGAATTTTCATTTTTGGGTGAACTATCCCTTTAACTGAGACTTGACACACAATTGATTCCTAGGTGTATATGACCTTCTTTTGGACGAATACAATCAGAATATTATTAAAAAATGTTCTGGTTCCTTCAAGCTTTATAATGCAATGGGCGGGTGTTTCTCTTCATCAGTCCGATAAAGTCCATCCATCCATAATAAAAAGTGCCTCACACGGTTTCGAAGGATGAATAAAGGTGTCCTGTGAATCGGTGTGTTTTCATAAGAGCATAATAATCACTTTTCTCTAGCTTGCCCTCACTGTTATACATGGCAGCAGCTCCGGGCGGATGATGTATTGCGGAAAATGCATTGATTTGCTATAGGAGGCCTTTATTCACCCCCCAGAGTCATGTGAGGCACTTTTTATTATGGATGAAAGCGCTTTATTGGACTTGTTTAAGACTTATGAAGAGAAACACCCACCCATTGTTTATAAAGCTTGAAGGAGCCAGAACATTGCATTCGTCTGAAAGAAGGAAGACATATACGCCTAGGATGCCTTAAGGGGAGGAAATAATGGGCTAATTTTTATTTTCGAGTGAACTAACCCTTTAAGCAAAAAGTATCCAGTTGAAGTGTGCTTTCAATCAGTGGGCTAAATAGGAATACTTTACCACTGTTGCCACAGATTGTTTTTCACAACGGCCGTTCTGATGAAGAACAGTAGAAATTGTTGAATGAAGTTGTTGTTTTTGTTTTCTTTGTGCACAGAAAGTATTCTCGTAGCTTCATAACATTACGGTTGAACTGATGTCACATGAACTACTTTAATGATGTTCTATACCTTACTGGGCCATTTGAATGTGTCAGCTGCATTGCTGTCTATGCAGGGTCGGCAAGTTCTAAGATTTCATCAAGAAATATTTTATTTTGTGTTCTGAAGATGAACAAACATTTTACTGGTTTGGAATGGCATGAGGATGAGTAAATAATGACAGAATTAAATTTTTTTAGTGACTGCTTGGACTGCTTTCTCCACTAAGAACACCTACCATTTAGAACATGTTTCACATCACGATGCCCACCTTTGTAGGCAGCACACTAGGTTTAGCAAGAGAACATACAGTCAAGCCCGAATTTATTCATACCCCTGGCAAATTCTGACTTAAAGTTACTTTTATTCAACCAGCAAGTTTTTTTTTGTTCGACCGGAAATGACACAGGCTTCTCCCAAAAGATAAGAAGACGTACAAGAGGCATCATTGTGGAAAAAATATATTTGTCAGCTTTTATTTACATTTGAATAAAAAGTGGCATGTCTGAAATTATTCATACCCTTTGCAAACTGTCACAGTCTATGGGAAAATCTAAAGTTCTTTACCATTCCAAATAGTCCAAGCTGTTCTAAAGCATCCTAATTACCCTGATTCATTGGGAACAGCTGTTTTAATCAACTCAACAGGTGAAAAACAAAAGCTCTGTGCTGTTGGTTTGTGGACAGTCATGGCTAAGACAAACGAGCTCACTGAGGACCTGCGGCTGCGCATTGTGGCTGCTCACAAGTCAGGAAAGACCATATCTAAATGTTTTGAAGTTCCAGTGGCAAGTGGCAAGTATTATTAAAAAATACAAGACGTTTCGCACTGTGAAAAAATGTTCCGACATGGTCGGAAGCCAAAAGTGACACCTGTGCTGGCCAGGAGGATAGTGAGAGAGGTAAAAAAAGAATCCAAGGATCACCACTAAGGCTATCCTGATGAATCTGGGCTCTGCTGGTGGCAACATCTCAAGGCAGACAGTCCACAGACACTGCACACCGCTGGATTCCATGGATGCAGACCAAGGAGGACACCACTTCTCCAGATAAGGCGCACAAAAGCCCACTTGGCATTTGCAAATGCTCATCTGGACAAAGAAGAAGACTTCTGGTCTTCTGTTTTATGGTCAGATGAAACAAAAATTAAATGGTTTGGCGACAATGATGTAGCCTTCTTTTGACGTAAAAAAGGAGAAGCCTTCAACCCTAAGAACACCATCCCCACTGTCAAACATGGTGGTGGGAACTGTTTTTTTTTTTTTTTTTTTTTTTAGCCGGTGGAACCTAATTACGGTACCATGAAAAAGGAGCAATACATCAAAATTCTCAACAACAACATCAGGCAGTCTGCAGAGAAACTTGGCCTTGGGAACCAGTGGACATTTCAGCACGACAGCGACCCAAAACACACAGCAAAAGTGGTGAAGAAATGGTAGGCAGACAAAAACATTAACGTTTTGCAGTGGCCCAGCCAGAGTCCTGACTTAAATCCAATTGAGAATCAGTGGAGGGAGCTAAAGATCAGGGAGATGGCAAGGAGACCCTCCAACCTGAAAGAGTTGGAGCTCATCGCTAAAGATGAACGGGCAAACATACCAGTGGAGACATACAAAAAGCCTGTGTCATTTCCAGTCAAAAAAAACTTCCTGGTTGAATAAAAGTAACTTTAAGTCAGAATTTGCCAGGGGTATGAATAATTTCAGGCTTGACTGTATATTTGTGACATAATCATGCAGAAGCAGATGTTACCTGTAGCCGATGTCATACCAGCCCCGGTCCTTTTGGTGGAAATGTTGCATTGCCCTCATATTTTTGGAACACGCCTGAAGGTTTCGGCAGGGTTTGCTGGGAGTTGATGTGTGGTGAATATACAGAAATTGCAGAGGTGGAGACAAAGTGTCAAGAGGAACCGTGGGTGGCGCTGCACCCCATATACATCTTGGAATGATGGCAGGACACTCTGAAGGAGGGTAATCATGATGATTGTTGGTTTGAGCACACAAGTTTTATTTGACCAACTGGATGTACCTTCACTTACCCATATAGCGTAGCACAAACTCTTTAATTCCTTTTTCTATAAGACTCTCCACCCCAATGTCTGCTTGATGGCTATGTAGTGCTTCTGCTACCTTCTCTTGAAAAAGTGATGAATTTGTGATCTTTTTAAAATTCTGTCTGCGATAGCGGCCCCTCAGTTGAGTATTCGAGACATGATCCAACTCTTCCATAGTCTCTAAGTAGTAGCTCCTCAGTAGTGTGCTTAAATTTACTTCAGAGCAGTTAACAACGGAAAGGTGCTTTCCAAGTATGGCTCCATCCATTCCACCATGGACCACAGCATCAGTGGCCAAGGATGGCATGCCTGAAAGGGTAAAAACCATGGGAGCATATACACTGTCCCAGCAGCCACCCGGTCCAAGTCGTTCAGGTGGAGTTGCATGCAGAAATGACATGCCTAAGTACTTGGCCAGTGGGAGTAGATAGAAACCATGAGGCTGGTTATTGTCCTCATTTGCCCGTAGTCCATATTCAAGACCTAAAAGCAAAGGAGCAAGGGCAACCGTCGTGCCATCAGGAGTCAGAACAACTCCCCTCTCTTCATGACCTTTTTCTGTTATGAAATGATGAGTGACTTTGTTCAAGAAATGGGAGAGGCTGTTTTTTATATTCAGCTGCTCTGTGATAAAGCTGTTGTTTTTGTTGTGAATATCATCTTGAGTGTCAGATGATCCCACAAAATCATGCGTGACGTTGTCACTTCGTTCTGCAATCTTGTGTAGACTCGTCACTAAAGCCAGTGGACTTAGTCCTGGGTTTGAATCTTCTAAGTGTGTAATAGCAGTTATAAAGTGCTCCATGTTCCTCAAGTGAACAGCTGTAACTAAAATATATAATTATGTGAGATATAATAATATGCATATGAAGTTATAATCAAGAAACAGAGGGTTTTGGGGTAGTGACAGAAGTATATGAGACAATGAATTTAAGCATTAAAAGTATAGCATGTGTCCACTGAAATTTGCGCATATCGCTAAAGTCGAGATTGTAGTCGAATTAATCTGTATGCGTACTGGATTAAGACAAGCTACAATCACATTGTGTAGGTTTGTTAGTCTGAATAAAAGCTGGAATACACTACACAGGGCACACAAAGAAAGGACAATTCTATCATTAATTACTCACCCTCATGTCGTTCCAAACCCATAACTTTGTTCATCTTTGGAACACAAATTTAGATATTTTTTATGAAATCCGAGGGCTTTCTGATCCTTCATACACATGCACCATGTTCATTTTTGTTTTCTTTGCAGTTTGCACATAAAAAGTATTGTTGTTGCTTTATAACATTATGGTTGAACCACTGATGTCACATGGACTATTTTAACAATGTCCTTACCTTTCTGGGCGATAAAACGTGTCAGCTGTGTTGCTGTCTATGTAGGGTCAGAAAGCTCTCGGATTTCAAGATGAACAAAGTTCTTACAGGTTTAAACCAACATGAGGGTGAGTTAGTAATGACAGAATTTTCATTTTTGGGTGAACTATCCCTTTAAAGGCTAGAATACACTACATTACCTTTTTGCCTTGATTTTCAGTTCGGGTGCGCGAACAGTACTTACTATAAGTCAGGAGTCTGCATATTTTGAGAAGCCAGTAATTAATATTTTTCACAGAAAATTGTGTAGCATATGATAAGCACAGACTCCAATGTTTAGTTTCAGATCAATCAGAGGATACCAAACATATTTGATATTCTGAGCTGATTTTAGCATATTTTCATCATGTTTCTACGTGAGTTTGTTCTGTTCAGAATGACTTGAAAGTCTGGTAGTGTGTGATACTCAGTTGTTTAATGTGTCACAGTGTTGGGACCGAGGGTATGATGCCTGATGTTCTAAAAATTTGATCAGATTTGAAGAGTTTTGTACTGTATTCTAGCCTTGTCAAGTTTGTTTCCTTTGATTTTCGTCTGGATGTGCGAACAGACTAAAAGTCAGGAGTCTGCAGATTTTGAGAAGCTAGTAATTTACATATTTCACAGAAAATTGCGTAGCATATGATGAGCACTGACTCCAATTTTTAATTTCATTTCAGTCAGTGGATACCAAACATATTTGATAATCTGAGCATATTTTGAGCATGTTTCTATGTGAGTTTGTTCTGTTCAGGTAGTGTGTGATTCTCAGTTATTTATCCCAGTTTTGGGACCGAGTATATGTGTTCTAAACATTTGATCAGATTTTAAGAGTTGAATACTGTATTCCAGCCTTAAGCAAAAATGTGACTTTTATCATTACAGTCAAACATAATTTACATAGCAATAAAAGTAAATAAAACAGACAAAGTACTGCTTTTTTTGGACTGAACTTCAAATTTTAAAATGGATGTAAATGATGCCTGGTGTTCTAAAAATTTGATCAGATTTAAGGAGTTGTGTACTGTATTCCAGCCTTGAGCAAAAATCATTTAATTAAAACTAAAGAATTTAGATGACATTTAAACAACAATGAGAAAGACAAAGTACTGCTTTATTCTGACTCAACTTCGGATTTTAAAATGCATGTAAATACATGTCAAATGTAATAAATGCACATACCTGAGCTCTGAATGACCATGCATATCCCAGACATGGTAATAATCCACAATGCTCCTTTTGTCATTATCAATACTAAATGCAACTTAATACTAAGTGCTTGATATGAATGCAGTGTAAAATATGCTAAAAGCACTGAAGACCAGACTTCAAATTCTGCAATTTAGCATTAGTCAGGTGGTGTATTATGCTATGAAAAACATGTTTTTGTGTTGTCAGTGGTATTGCATGTATGAGGGTGTACGAGTGTGTATGTTTGTACTCTGATATGAGTAAAGGTCTTCCCCATAATCTGAATTTAAATACAAATATTGATTTTTGGATGGCAGTGACTGAGTGATCTGTCATTCTATTTGTTGTAGAAGTACCAGGTTACTGGAAATAAAAGTAAATAAGTAAAGGACAGCTAGATATAGTGTTATACAACGTAATGGCAAAAAATGTAAAATAAATAAATAATGTAAAAATGATTTAAAGACACAAAAAGTTTTTTTTAGACTTTATTTCATGTGCATGTGGTTTCACAAATGAATAGATAAAAGTAGATAATGTGAAGAAATCCAATGACATGTCATTCCCAACCGACTGTAAATTGTTTGTGCCAAGTGAAATTAATGTAAAAATAAATTTTATATATATATTTATATAATTTCAAAGTTCTTTTACAGGCATTTTCTGTCAATAGACATCTATTTGACAGAATGGATTTTAATTGCTTTCAGTGTGTCTATTTCAAATATTGAAATATCTGTAGGAGGATGAAATGAAATCCATAATATTTGTCTGTTAAAAAGTCATTTTATATAATAATTTTAATAAACATTTAGAGGGAATAAAAATACTATAGAAAATTACAGTTTTCCAAGGTACCTGACTGTATGATAAAATTTTGCAAGTTTTTCAAGTCTTCATTGATAGTTTTAATTTAGACGCGTTCTTGAGGCTGCAATCTACTACATCTCAATAACCACATTTACTTGGTGTCTCTACAGTAATGAAAATTAACTTGACACCATGACACACTAGCTATTCATTTTGGAAAGAAAATCTGTCAAAGTGTCCTCCAGAATTGCTCTGTAATGTCCGAGTTGTATGTATTGCAGGAGTATATACCAAATAAATGAGAAAGTGCAGTATATTCAGGGACAAGTATGCAGTACAAAACAGTGAACAGCCATTTACCTGCAGTTGAGACATAAAAATGAAACAGATGGTCTTTTAAGAGACAGTACTAGGTCTTAGGACCACCATGTTTCATTCAGACGTTTAAGAATAATTAAAGAACCTGAAAAAGGAATAGCAAGTCTTATGATGCTATATTGGAATATGAGCAGATCTGCAGCCACAAAAGAAAAATTAAGGGTTGTGGTAAATGAAATATCAATAATTATAATAATAATAATTAAAAAAAACTATTAAATCATGACTGGCCAAACAGCAGTGCTTTGTTGCAGTCAAACATAATTATGATCTAAATAATGACCATTGTAAAAGAAAATGTGATTTTTGTTAAAAAGGTCTTCTTTTAAGATAAGAATACCATGTTTGAACAGTATGGTGAGAGGTGTCTATTCATTATTTCTGGTTCCATTGTAGTCGCCCTGCATGTCGGCATCATCCTCTGCAGTGTCTGAGCTGTCGATCATTCCTCGTCTGCCTCCACCAGTTGTGCGCCTTGGTGTACTGCT
This sequence comes from Garra rufa, assembly GCF_049309525.1. Lineage (NCBI taxonomy): Eukaryota > Metazoa > Chordata > Actinopteri > Cypriniformes > Cyprinidae > Garra > Garra rufa. The sequence continues at coordinate 9,369,228 of NC_133372.1, forward strand.
GAAGGATGATGGCTCGTTGCCTCGCCTAAAATGTTGCAACAAATCTTAGTATAAAATACATAGACTTTTATGACAGGTTGCTTGGAACCTGATACATATGTGTTAGCGCTTAAATAGCATGTTCAGTTTGTGAAACCATTTTAAATGAAGGATCCTTTTTATAATCCCAAACTGTTTGCAAAGCCTGGAAGAAATCAGTGACACAATCCTGAAGCGTGATCTACCAATTGGCAAATGCATGGAATACATGTTCCTAAAACGCTCAATTTAACATCCTACCTTAGGTGGGACTCAAACCAGAGACTTTCTTAATGACAACAGTAACAAAATAATAAATACTACTATTGTAATATTTCACTGAAAAATTAAAAACAGAGTATCTAAGAAAATAAAAACTTCATTTTGAGTAAAACCCACAGGGAGCCCCTTTAAAGCTTCCTTTTGTTGCGCTTCTCATTAAAGGAAACCCCAGGTATTAAGACTTGTATGTCTCTTACTGAAATATGTAGTAGAAAACCCTTGAAAGATTTACATTATTTGAAAAAATCCACATCGTTTTATACATATTTTGGACTATGAGGGGTGCCATTATTGAGATAACGGGAAATGGTTGCACTCTGTGAGCTACTAGTGCAACCTGATGCTATTTTTACCGCAACACAACTCGGAAAAGAAAATACTGATGTGATGCCACATTGTGCGATTTTGGTTTCAACAAGAGAAGTGCTGTAAATCTTCACTGCTTTTCTAGCGATAAGTAAAGGAGAAAAGGATAGAAAGATGTCTGTGGGCGAAAAAAACTTTCTAAAGACCTGCGTATTTGTTCTTTTCACTTTAGCCTTGATGCCTTTGAGGCTTTAAGTAGGCCACAGCTACTGAAAGAGCTTACAAACGGCAGAGACAAGAAACGCTAGATGCCATCCTGGCCTGGCCACTAGAGGCGTTTAGACTCCTTGAAGGAAAAAAAATGGTATGGCATTTGGTATAAGCCTAGGCTTCTATCCATCGCCACCTGTAAGCTCTTTTCAGTAGCTGTGGTCATCGTATCATCGTAAAATATCATATTTTATTTTCCGAGTTGTGTTGTGGTAAAAATAGCAACAGGCAGTGCCAGTAGCTCACAAAATGGTGCCCCTCATAGTCCAAAATATGTATAAAACAATGTGGATTTTTTAAATAACGTAAATCTTTCATGGGTTTTCTACTACATATTTCAGTAAGCCACAGGTTTGAGAAACACTGCATTATTAAAAGTACAGTAGTGAATGCAAAAAAATAGTAATCACAGAGACTTTGATTTAAAAGATGTTAAGAGTTTTAGTTCATACGTGATAGAACTACAGTATGATGGCGTTTTAGGGCCACGTTAAAAAATATAAAAGGTAAAACTAATATTTTGAGAATAAAGTCGAAATTACGAGAATAAAGTTGAAATGTTTTGAGAATGAATTAAAGTTATAATATTTTGAGAGTATAGCCCACGGTATGCAAATAAGCCTGGATTGGGAGCACTGGGAGAAGTTGCCAGGCCACCAGAAATTTATTTGAATATATGTGTGATTATTAGCAGAAACCATACTGTACCATGTGTTATACTCACTGGGACAGTATGCTTGGAAATAATATTTAATGTCTTTTTTGACTTTGTTCTTTAAACATTTCTACTTTATTCTCATAATTTTGACTTTATTGTTGAAATATTTCAACTTCATTTTCGTAATATTTTGACTGTATTCTCTTAATTTCGACTTTATTCTCTAAATATTTCGACTGTATTCTCGTAATATTTCGACTTTATTCCCATAAATTTGACTTTATTCAAGAAACATTTTGACTTTATTCTCATAATTTTGACTTCACTGTTAAAATATTTCAACTTCATTTTCAAAATATTTCAACTTTATTCTCTTAATTTCGACTTCATTCTCTAAATATTTTGACTATTCTCTAAATATTTCGACTTTATTCCCATAATTTTTACTTTATTCGACACACATTGTTAAATTATTTAAACTTAATTTTCGAAATATTTCGTCTTTATTCTCTTAATATTTCGACTGTATTCTCGTAATATTTTGACTTTATTCCCATAATTCTGACTTTATTCAAGAAACATTTTGACTTTATTCTCATAATTTTGACTTCATTGTTGAAATATTTCAACTTCATTTTCAAAATATTTCAACTTTATTCTCTTAATTTCGACTTCATTCTCTAAATATTTTGACTATTCTCTAAATATTTCGACTTTATTCTCATAATTTTTACTTTATTTGACACATTTTGACTTTGTTCTCATAATTTTGATTTCATTGTTAAAATATTTAAACTTAATTTTCGAAATATTTTGACTGTATTCTCTTAATTTCGACTTTATTCTCTAAATATTTTGACTGTATTCTCGTAATATTTCGACTTTATTCCCATAATTTTGACTTTATTCAAGAAACATTTTGACTTTATTCTCATAATTTTGACTTCACTGTTGAAATATTTCAACTTCATTTTCAAAATATTTAAACTTTATTCTCTTAATTTAGACTTCATTCTCTAAATATTTTGACTATTCTCGAAATATTTCGACTTTATTCTCATAATTTTTACTTTATTCGACACATTTTGACTTTGTTCTCATAATTTTGACTTCATTGTTAAAATATTTAAACTTCATTTTCGAAATATTTTGTCTATATTCTCTTAATTTCGACTTCATTTTCTAAACATTTTGACTGTATTCTCGTGGTATTTCTACTTTATTCTCGTAATTTCAACTTTATTCTGGTGTTATTTCTACTTTTATTCTCATAATTTTGACTTCATTGTCGAAATATTTTGACTTTATTCTCTTAATTTCAACTTCATTCTCTAAATATTTCGACACTATTCTCAACTTTATTCTTGTAATTTTATTCCCGAAATATTACAATATCCTTAGTTTTTTTTATTTTTTAACATGCCACTAAAACGCCATCGTACTACAGTGATATAACTGTGCTGTTGTTTCATTGATAAATAATTGAAGTACTCGCAGTACAAATGTGCACCTGAAATACACAGAGATAAATCACTTCTTCACCAGCATCCTAATAAGTACAGTATGTCACAGCCACAAGCATCTTTTACAGTGGAAAGTGGTATTAGACATCAGATTTGTAAGAGGTTAAAGGCAGTGTTAAAACCTCATTTGTAAACAGGCTAAATGAGGTCGGTTCAGAAAACTGAACCATGCTTTGAGAGGGAAGAGGGAAATATGGTCAAATATATGCTAGTCTAATTTAATATTTGATATATTATAATTATAATCTATCAAGTGTATTCAATTAGAATTTAGAGTAGCGATTATTAATGATGGAAGCATTGAAACCATATTTCACTCCCAGAGGCAAGAAATATAATTGTGACAAGTAAAAGGAAAGATTTGTGAGGAGTACATCTTCTGTGTCAACTTTTGAGCACAGAGGTACCTGCATAGTCACTGTGTAGGTTCAGGATTGCCTCTGCAACATAGACAGAGATAGACAACCTTCGGTTTGCAGTTGATAAAAGGAAGGGATTTGGGCTGCGCTACAAGTGCTGAGAATTTGCTCAAAGCTTTGTCTAAAAGAGTAGTTACTGCCCAAAGATTTTAGAACTTTTTGTGGGCGCTGAACCAGGCCTTGTGAGCGTCAGGCATACCTGAGTTTGCTCTTGAGGGAAGAGACCTCACGGGTCATGGCATCATTGGCCTCTGTGGCCTCATCCAGCTCTCTCTGAAGCTTCCTGCGGGCCGCGGTGATTCGCTGGGACTCCTCCTCGCTTTCTTCCAACTGCCTCTTCAGCTGTTTGACGCGAGCATTGGCCTTATCCGCCTGTGAAAGAGAAACACTTCTCAGGCCAAGCGCACACTCCATTCTAGTGTATTACAAGATCCTTTTCCCTAAGTATGATCCATAAGTACAGTAAAAGAGAGCTAACCTGGTCTTTGTATTGTTCTGCTTGCTTTCGTTCATCTTCCACTTGGGTCATAAACTCCTTCAGTTTCTTATCCTTCTGGCGAACAGTCTTTGCTGTGTTCTGCTTTTCTCTGCATTAGAAAGGAACATCAGTTACAACCAAACTGCACCAAACTAGATGAAATTATGACATTATATCACATCATCTATGCTTAAAAAAGCTCGGACATGAGATCTATTAAAACTGTTTCAAAAGTTTGGGGTTTGTAAAATTTTTAAAAATCGGTCTATTATGCTCAGTATGTAATTGATTAAAAATACGATATAAGAAACTGCAATATTGTCAAATATTATTACAACTGAATTTCTATTTTAAAATGTGGCAAATCTGAATTATCACTATCATTACTCCTGTCTTCAGTGTTTCATGATCCTTCTGAAATTATTGTAAACAGTGCTGCTTAATATTTTTGTGGTAACTGTGATGTTTTTTTTTTCCAAGACTGTGATGAATAGTTTTATAGTTTTATTAATTTATTAGAAACAGAAATCCTTTAAAAAAAACTGTTAATATATTTAATTGCTGAATAAAAGTATTAATTAAAAAATGTTCTGATGTTAGTATATGGGCTTTTGTTTATCATTGTACTCATGTAAAATAACATTTTTAAATATTATCTGGAAAACATTTACATTATGACTACCAGTCGAAAGTTTTTGAACGGTAAGATTTTTGCATTTATTTGATCCAAAGTACAGCAAAAACGGTAAATTTTGAAAACATTTTTATTATTCAAAATAACTGTTTTCTATTTGAATGTATTTTAAAATGTAATTTATTCCTGTGATTTCAAAGCTGAATTTTTACCATCACTACTCCAGTCACATGATCCTTCAGAAATCATTGTAATATTATGATTTTTTTTCTGCTTAAAAAAAATGTATTATTATTATTATTATTATTATTATGTTGAAAATAGCTGAGTATAATTTTTGTCAGGTTTCTTTGATGAATAGAAAGTTTGAAAGGACAGCATTTATCTAAAACAGAAATCTTTTGTAACATTATAAATGTCTTTATCATCACTTTTGGTCAATTTAATACGGAGCCCCTAAGGGGACGTGGAGCAAAAAATAAATAAAGATTAGTTTCGCGTGCTCACGTGAAACTATCGCGTGCGCACGTGAAACTTTCTCTATAGTTTCGCGTGCGCACGTGAAACTATCGCGTGCGCACGTGAAACTATGGCGTGCGCACGTGAAACTATGGCGTGCGCACGTGAAACTTTCTCTATAGTTTCGCGTGCGCACGTGAAACTATCGCGTGCGCACGTGAAAGAGAAAGTTTCACGTGCGCACGCGATAGTTTCACGTGCGCACGCAATAGTTTCACGTGCGCACGCGATAGTTTCATGTGCGCACGCAATAGTTTCACGTGAGCACGCGAAACTAATCTTTATTTATTTTTTGCTCCACGTCCCCTTAGGGGCTCCGTAATTTAAAGCATCCTTGCTAAAAATTTCTTTCAAAATGCAGGCTTGGTGAGGAGAAGAGAGTTCTTCGAAAAACATAAAAAATCATACTGTACTAAAACTTTTGACTGGTAGTGTATATATATTATAATATGTTATATATTAAATATATTATATATATATACAGTTGAATTGATTTTCTACCCATTATTGCAATATAACAGAGCTACAATCAATAGAAATTAAATTTGTATAGCACTTTTAAACATTTTTTTAAAGTTAAATATTTTTTTCTCGCAAAAAATGGGTTATGTTTCTTTCAAAATATAATTTGTGAAATGTTTTTTAATATTTAATAACTTTTTGTGGTCTCACTTGCCACTCATTGGGGGCCCACGTATCGCAGTCGAAAATCTTTAATATTAATAAAAGACTTGCCTGCTCTCCTGCTCAAGTTGTTCCTCCAATTGTGCCACTTTAGCCTCAAGAGCAGTGATGGAGGACTTAAATTTGGATTTGACCTGGTTCTCCATTTCCTGGAGTTTAGCTTTCAGCTCCTTATTCTGCCTCTCCATCAACTGTCTGGCGCTGTCATTCTTTTGGGATGTGGCGCGTTCGGCCTGGAGCTCGTTGGTAAGTTGGTCAACCTGCAAGATGAAGAAAACATTTGAGGAAATGACATGGTTTTCATACAAATTACAAAGTGATGATCTATGTGATTTATGTGTTTCTCAAAGTTTTTAAATCAAAATGTATTATAATTCTCTTGATATTTGCCACAGATGGTAATTGCACCATATAATATACTATATGTACCTGCTGAACGCTTTTTCTCATCTTGTCATTAAGCATCTCCATATTGCCCTGCTCCTCCTCCAGCTCTTCCTCCAGCTGTTGGATCTTCGCTTCTAGCCGTCTCTTCTCATCAGACAGCGCGGATCTTTGAGGTTCAGTCAAACCACACATTAGTTGTGCTTGGAGTACATTTTTGCTGTACTGTTTCATTACACAAACTGTGCTGGTGTGTCTAAAAGTGAGCTATTTCACATAGCTGAAATCCAGCGCTACACTCTGTTCTCATACAAACAGTCACACTAAAGTATGTCTACCATTAATTGTAACAGTGAACCACATGTTCCAACGGAAGTCAATCTATCAGAGGATTATAATGAATTCCACAGGATTCGAATATTTCTAGGATATTTTATTGGTCATACTCACTTTCCAGATGCATTGCTGGCCAACTCATCAGCCAGTTCATCTCTCTCCGCTTCAGCTTGCTTCTTAGACCTCTCAGCTGCAGCCAAGTCCTACATTTAAAGAATTTAACTGAATTCTTCAATAATAAATGTGAGACAATCATGCAAATCAATTGCCGCAAGAGTTCAAAATTTGTTTTTGTCAACTGAACACCTGAAACTAGATTACTTTAATGAATAGTTTACTTCCAGAATAAAAATGTCCTGATAATTTACTCACCCTCATGTCATCCAAGGTGTTCATGTCTTTCCTTCTTCAGTCAAAAATACATTTTTGAAAAGGTTTTTGAGGAAAACATTCCAGAATTTTTCTCTATATAGTGGACTTCAGTGGTGGCCAGGTCCGAATTGCATTTTTAATGCAGCTTCAAATTATTAGCTTACGTAATTACATGTGTGGCGGTTGAAGTACTGACCTAGTGTTTCCAAAAACGAACATACAAAGAGAGTAAAACGCCCCTTACAAAAAAAGGTAAAACAATGTCAGACAATTTTGAAGTTGGAGGAGAAAATTAGTTTTTTTTTTTTTTACCATACCCTACATTTTTGAACTGAAGTACAACAACCAGAGCTAGTGCAAGACAAGCATTTTTTATATTATTTTAGAAAATGACCTATTGACCCTTATTCCTCGGCTGGGATCATGTAGAGCCCTTTGAAGCGGCATATATGGAGAAAAATCCTGGAATGTTTTCCTCAAAAACCTTAACTTCTCTTTGACTGAAAGAAACACATGAACATCTTGGATGACAAAGGGGTGAGTAAATTATCAGGAAATTTTCATTCTGGAAGTGAATTCTAATTCTTTAAGATTTAAGAATTAAGATTAAGACATTTATTAAAGTAATGCAAGCATTCCAAAAACTAAAATTAAGTTAAACTGAAATTAGTTTATTTTCATTTATTTTTTTAAAGTGCATTTTAATCCTGTATTTGTATTTCTATCACTAAACCCCTGCAGTTCCATCATGAACCCATAGGGGTTCTGTGAGCCCCAATTTACCCAATTCAAATAACTCAGAAGTGTACTATTTTGGAAACAATACATTTGTTTGAATGAACAGCCCTATACACACCTCATTTCAGACAAAATTCCTCAGTGTGTCAACCATAATAACCTCACCTCCTGCATCTGTAGAAGTTCAGCCTCCAGAGTCTTGGCCTTCCTCTCATTCTCCTTGGCACTTGACAAAACCTCCTCCCTGGCAGCTCGAGCATCATCCAGCTCTCTTTGGAAGTCTTTCATTTGAGCCTAAGTCATAAAACCATTGATTACTAAAAAGTATTACATTTATATTCGGAGGTCAATAATTTATCAAATCATAAAATGTAGTTTTCACCTGGAGCTTGCGGAGCTGCTTGATCGCCTCTTCTCTTCCCTTGTTAGATGTCTCAATCTGGCCCTCGAGATCCTTCATGTCTCCCTCTAGTTTCTTCTTGGAAGCAGCTATTGCAGTCCTTTGCTTACGCTCATCTTCAAGTTCAGTTTCCAGCTCACGTACCTGTTGGATAAGATGTTCGTTTAAACCCAAAAACACTTATGTAAGTCACAATCTGAGTGAAGAAGCAACACTGCACCTGTTTGACCAGCTGCCTCTTCTTCTCCTCTCCTTGCTCATCTCTACCCTGGAGATCTCGTTCAAACTGGGCCTTCAGGGCCTGCATGTTGACTTCCAGACGCAGTTTGGCATCCTCAGCTGCCTGTAATTCATCCTCCAGCTCTTCCAACTGAGTCTTCATCTCTTCTACCTGAGCCTCCAGACCACGTTTGGACTTCTCCAGCTCATGCACCTGAAATTAGAAAATGAGTTTGATTGAAATTTCTCTTATCTTAATGACCTAATGGAAGGATTGCACTATTTGAACTTACGCTTTTGCCCACATCATCTTTGGAGCTGACTAGGTCCTCCATTTCAGCACGAAGGGCTTTATTGGCTCTTTCGAGCTCCTCACGGGATTCTTGAGCTTCTTCGAGAGCTCTAGCTAAAGACAGAGCCTTGGTCTCCTTTTCTCTGGCCTCGGCCTCTGCGCGATCTCGTTCATCTGCATACTTATTGGAGATGCTCTTCTCTTCAGCAAGCATCTGAAAGGAAATGGCTTAAGTGAAAATACGCCCACATCCAGTGGCACAATTAATTGTGTGTAATATTTCAAGGAATAATCAAAAACCTGATCAAACTTCTTCTGTTTCTTCTCAAGGTTGGACACCAGCTGTCTCTGGCTGTCCAAATCCATCAGTGTATCTTCAAGCTCCTGTTGCAGTCTGTTCTTGGTCTTCTCAAGCTTGTCAAAGGCTGCTGCCTTCTCCTCAAACTGAGTATTGGCCGCCTCCAGGTCTCTTTGCAGACGCTTCTTACCTTCCTCTAAAAGTTCTGCGTTACCTGTCATCTCTTCCAGCTTCTTCTTAAAGTCAGAGAGCTGTGGACACAATGGATAGTCAATATGTAAATATTGAGGTTTTAATGGAGCAAGACCAAAGATAATTCATCTTATTGTTAACCCTACCTGAATGTTCAATGTCGTAACATGTCTCTCCACATTCCTCTTTGCTTCTGATTCCTCCTCAAGCTGCTCCTGAAGGGAATTACGGTCATCCTCCATTTGACGTAGTTTGGTGGAGAACTGCAGCTTTTGTCTTGTCTCTTCAGCCAGCAACTCCTAAAAATGTCAAAACACGAGTGAGCCAACAACTCAAATTCTGTTCACATTGCCATATTAGCTATGAATCAAAGAACACTACATAACATTGCACATACCTGTGTATCTTGGACTTGAGAAGATAAACTAGCCACATCCTTGCTAAGTTTTATGTTCTTCCCCTCTGCTTCATTAAGAAGGTTGGTAATGCTCTCTAGTTCTACCTGCCAGGGCAAGAACCACATGGTAAATATACTGTTTCCTCTAGGTTCTCCCAACAGCACCATAAATATATCCACCATCACTCACAGTGATTTTAGAGACCCGATCCCCCAGCTCGGCTTTCTGCCTCTCGCTGTCATTAAAACGAGACTGCAGGTCAGCAAGCTGTCCTTCCACCTTCTTCCTCTTGTGCTCCACATCCTGTTTGCTCTGATTAAGAGAACGGATCTCCACGTGAAGTTCTGATGTCTCCTTCTCCAGAGCTTGCTTGGCTTTCTCCAGGTTTGACTTCACCTAAGAAGCATTTCATATGTATATATTTTACATTAACACTTTGAGTTCATTTTTAACAGAAATTACATTGATATTCGATAGTTGCCTACCCTCTTGGACTGCTCCAGCTGCTCTGTTAGCTCCTCTAAAGCTTGGGTGTGTTTCTGTCTCATTTCTTGCACCTGTGCCTCATGGACACGGCTCTCCTCCTCCATGGCTCTTTTCAAAAGAGTCACCTCCTGCTCACGTTTGGCCCTAAAAATAATGTATTCTGATGTTCAGTTCAATGGTTTCTTGTAAACCCTCTTTCATTGTGTACTATATTAGATCAGTACAGATGCAGATCTTTGTATCTACACACACCTGAGCTCCTGCTGAGTGGCTGTGGTGTCCAGTGTGTCCTCCAGCTCTGATTTGAGAGCTTCAAGCTCTTCTCCCAAATCCCTCTTGGTCTTTTCAGCCTTATTCCGGGCAGCCCGCTCTGATTCTAGGTCCTCTTGAAGATCTGAGATGTGTCCCTCCAGCTCTCTGATCTTTTTCAGTGCATTGTTTTTCTGAGCTGTCTCATCCTCCAATCTGAAATAGAAATGCAGAGAGAATACAAAAGTTAGATTTCTGTATGAATTATGACTTGAAACTATCTTCAGTTTAGCTTATTTTCTTAATATCCAAAAAAAATCATGCATTCTAACATTTTCAATTAAAGATTTGTATACCGTGCCAGGGCAGCCTGAAGTTCCTCCTCTTTTTTAGCAAGCTGGGCTTTCAGATCAGCAATCTGAGCTTGGAGCTCAGCAATCTGCTCCTGAAGGTCATTTGATTCAGCCTCCAACTTTCTCTTGGATTTTTCCAGCTCCTGTCGAGACTTTTCCTCTTTCTTTAAGCGAACTACAGATCAGTGATAAAAAAGATACAAATATCACTTATAACTGAATTAGACATGAATGTGATTATCATAATGTATCTAAAAAAAATATGGACAAACCCTCCAGGTCTGAGATCATTGACTCATGCTTATTCTTCAGCTTTGTCAGGTTTTTGGATTTTTCTTCTTCTTCAGCTAGGTTTGAGCTATAATCTGCTACCCTTTCTTCTAGAATCTTCCTCTCCTGCAAACAGATTAAAAATTAAACACTTCAATTGCCTACCAAAATATATGTCATCTTAAAAAAAAGAAGCAAAATCTAATTTGTTGAAATTAAACCTTCTGCAGTTTGTTGTTATGGTCCTCCATAATCAGGATATCATCCTCTAACTTCTTGATCTTGGCATCACAGGTAACCTTCTCCAGTTGCAACTTCTGACGAGCATCCTCTTCCTCCTCAAGATGTTCCTCAAGATCCTTAGAACATTAATTTAGAGACAAGAGAGAGCCATGGACTAAGTAGCAGAATTTAAAAACATCTAAACTGAATTTGAATTTTGTAAATGAAAACCATTCAATGAAAACATACTTTGATCTGATCATGCATTTTCTTTTTTTCCATTTGTAGGGCTGCACCACGATCCTCCTCCTCCTCCAACCTGGCCTCCATCTCATGCAAGATCTCCTCAAGTTCTTGCTTCTTGGTAGCTAACCGTACTCTCATTTCCTCCGCCTCTGCATAGAGCTCTGTCTCAGCCTGCAACTTCTCCTGGAGCTGGTTCCTTTCATCTATAAGCTACGGATGGAAAGATCTTATTGTTTATAATCAGTGTATGATTAATTGTTATTAAACGCCGAAAGACAAAGTCAGGGTTTCGTCATACCTGTGTATGTTTCAGTGAAATGTCTTTTAGCTCTGTCTCATATTTTTGTGCAGAATCTTTGAACCTTTGGAGCTCCTCCTCCTTCAGACTCATCTCCTCTTCTTGGCGTGTCACCTGGAGGAGAGGCTTCACCTGTGGACAATGATGGAAACATGTTTAGTTGAATACTAACAGAAACCCTTAACGTCTTCAAGAATCCAAATTTATGCACCAAGTTCAACCATGTTCCTTGTACAGGAACTATACAAACTTTGTTTATAGCCACATTATTTAATAGAAATTCAATGTTTTACCTTGGTGAAGAGTCTCCACCACTGCCAGTTCCTGAGTTTCAGATAAGCAGCACAGTTCCTCTGGATCACCTTCATAGCTGTTAGCTGTTGCTGCCTCTTAGCAAAGGCCCTGCACATAGTTTTAAATAAGAATAACTCAAATTCCATATTACTATTTTGAAAAATGCTGTATTTATAAACTCTACCTACTTTCTAGCTAGGAATCCCCTGGCCTGTGCCTGGAAGGCAATGATTACGACTGTGATCTTCAGGTCACGTTCCTCTTCAAGCTGGGCCAGGACTCCTGTGCGGAAGAAGATTTTGCTCTGACCAATACGGTACAGGTTTGGGTCCAGATCCAGGTGCTTGATCTACAGAGAGTATTAGGTATTATACATGTACTAGTAAGTGTCTCTAACTGTATGAAGGAATTATAGTTGAAAGCATGTTTAAACCAGCTGATTAGATGCCACAGTTAGATGCAAGTTAGCATATAGAGTAATTACATAACTGTGGTGGGCATTCAGGGAAAATTCCACAAAGAAAAGAGGAGTATGACATGTGATGATTTCATTGCTGAGACTATATGTACAGTGAGGAAAAACATTATTTGATCCCCTGCTCATTTTGTAAGAAATTATCAGTCTATAATTTTATACTATAAGTTTACTTGAACAGTGAGAGACAGAATAACAACAAAAAAATCCAGAAAAACCTTGATTTACATTGATTTGCATTTTAATGAGTAAAATAAGTAAAACATTACTTAGTATTTGGTGGAAAAACCCTTGCTGGCAATCACAGAGGTCAGACATTTCTTGTAGTTTGCCACTAGATTTGAACACATCTCTAGAGGGATTTTGTCCCACTCCTCTTTGCAGATCCTCTCCAAGTCATTAAGACTTTGAGGCTGACATTTGGCAACTTGAACCTTCAGCTTCCTCCACAGATTTTCTATGGGATTAAGAGACTGGCTAGGCCACTCCAGGACCTTAATGTGCTTCTTCTTGAGCAACTCATTTGTTGCCTTGGCCGTGTGTTTTGGGTCATTATCATGTCCATCCAAGACCCATTTTTAATGCTCTGGCTGGATTCAATGCCCTGGCCCTAATGGTACGGCCCCGTCCATCATCCCTTTGATGCAGTGCAGTTGTCTTGTCCCCGTAGCAGAAAACACCCCCAAAGCATCATGTTTCCACCTCCATGTTTGACGGTGGGGATGGTGTTCTTGAGGTCATAGGCAGTATTACTCTGCCTCCAAACACGTTGAGTTGAGTTGATGCCAAAGAGCTTGATTTTGGTCTCATTTGACCACAACACTTTCACCCAGTTCTCCTTTGAATCATTTAGATGTTCACTGGCAAACTTCAGACGGGCCTGCATATGTGCATTCTTGAGCAGAGGGACCTTGCGGGTGCTGCAGGATTTCATTTCTTCACGGCGTAGTGTATTACCAATTGTTTTCTTGGTGACTATGGTCCCAGCTGCCTTGAGATTATTGAAAAGATCCTCCCGTGTATTTCTGGGCTGATTCCTCATCGTTCTCATGACCATTGAAACTCCACGAGGTTAAATCTTGCATGGAGCCCCAGAACAAGGGAGACTTTTGTGTTTCTTCCATTTGCGAATAATCGCACCAACTGTTGTCACCTTCTCACCAAGCTGCTTGGTGATGGTCTTGTAGCCTATTCCAGCCTTGTGTAGGTCTACAATCTTGTCCCTGACATCGTTGGAGAGTTTAGAATCTGATTGACTGATTGCTTCTGTGGACAGGTGTCTTTTATACAGGTAACAAGCTGAGCCCTTAAGAGAGTGCTCCAAATTTCAGCTTCTGACCTGTATAAAAGACACCTGGGACCCAGAAATCTTGCTGATTGATAGGGGATCAAATACTTATTTCACTCATTAAAATGCACTTTTTTGAAATGTGTTTTTCTGGATTTGTTGTTGTTCTGTCTCTCACTGTTCAAATAAACCTACCATTAAAATTATAGACAGATAATTTGTTTGTCAGTGGGCAAACGTACAAAATCAGCAGGGGATCAAATAATTGTTTTCCTCAATGTACATGTGACTTGTAAATGATATTGCTATATGTTCACCTCGGCTTTGTTGTCTTGAGCAATAAAGTCTGAATTTGGCATCTGGAACTTCTTGACTCAAGAAATTCTTTTTGAAAACCCTTATGAAAATTAACCATGGTTTTAATATATGAAACCACAGTTTTACTTCAAATACCATGGTTGAACTATGGTTAGTGTAGCAAAACCATGGATAATTTGTGGTTACCATGGTTTAACCATAGTAACCATGTTTTTTTTGTTCTATTTGTAGGAATTTTCGTGAGGGAAAGAGAGATGACTTTCTATGACATGCTCTTTAACAAGATTTAATAGGATAACATCATACCATCAGACAGCAGGCCTGCTTGCCATCCATGAAGCCCTTTGGAATAGCACTTGGTGCCAAGATCTCATATCTGCATTAAGATAAAATGAAGAGAATTGCATTATATCTGATATATCTGATATCAAATATATTTGGCACAACGTAAGTATGTAATCACTGCTGTATTGAACTGCAAATTGGAGTCCAGGTAGCAATGTATTTTTACCTCTTTGAATTATGTGAATTTATATTGTTTTTCCATTGGTTATGCAGTTAAATAGTCAATAAGACAGTTAGCCTTACTACGTGAAAAGCTCAATCTAAAATAATAAAGCTACCCACCGCTGTCTAAACTCTTGGAAGACAATTCTGTTGGGGAATCCTTGGCGGCAGATACGAATACCCTCCAGCACACCATTACATCTCAACTGTTCGAGCACCAGGTTGGCATCCAGCTTTCCTGCCTAAAGGCAAAAAAAGTTCCCTTAACTTGGACATAGAAAGTCTTAAAATAGTACCCTATGCCCAAACAGCATTGATACCACCAATTTTAACATTGTATGCAGCAGTGACATACCCGTTTCTCATGGTTAGGGATAATGCAGCGAACAAAGTTTGGCTGTGTGTTGTGCAGTGTGGTCATTAGTTTGGCCAAAGACTCTTTGTAAAGTTGGCCCACAGTACGGAACATGCCCTTCTTGGTCTTAGAAGCACCAGGTCCACTGGTGTCTGACATCTTGGCAATGGTTTCCAATCCAACCACACGGTCAGCTGAGAAATAAAAAATACAGATGTCAACTATTATTCTTATCTCAGTTATATTTGTGATGTAATATTGTGCTTTGATTACCCAAAACAAAAAAGGTGGGAACATCGTAGATCATGTTTCTTTTTGTGACACCAATTATGAAAATACATACAGTGTATGAGAAATGATATTGTATTCCCAATTGTAAGTCGCTTTGGATAAAAGCGTCGGCTAAATGAATAAATGTAAATGTAAATGTAAATGAGAACAATGTATTGCTGATACTGACCATCCTTCCACAGGTCTTGCACAAATGGATTGGAGGAATTATTCAGCAGTGCTGTAACATTGTCATTTAAAGGGTCCATGTTCTTGGTCAGCCATGCTGTGGCATTGTAGTCCACCTAATTATGAATGGTAGGTTTAGGTCATTATATTCAAAAAATCCATTAAGAATGAACTGTGCACATTTGCATTTTTTACATTCTCCACAAAATTTAAGCTAGACATCACAGCAACATTTCCTACAGCAATGAATATGCTCCAGAGTTCTTGGGTTATCATTGTCTGGATCACAATACTCTCCTCGTATTGATCCATAAAAAACTTTTCCTTTAAGTCAGAACTCACCCGTCCTGCATAGTGAAACACAGAGAATTCTGTCTTGTCCTTCAGTTGCTTAGGCTTAGCAAACTTAGTATGATTAGAATGAGTGTTGCAAAGCTTCTCCACGAAGGAGACATCTGTTGCCTTTGGAAACCAACACTCTTCATCCAACAGAGCCAGGATGCCTGGAGGATTGTTCTGTGGAGAAGGTTCAGTAAAGTGAGTGGCATTACATTCTGTAAAAATAAGACATTACTTCAACATAGGACTTCCATCAAAAGTGTTCCTGTTACAGGAATTATGAGAAATTAATTGAAGACATTGGTCACCTTACAACTTTCTGCTGGAAGCAGTTGGTTGAAACTGCAAAGAACAAGAATCATTCTGTTCCTCCAAATCTACACACACTCAAACTTACCGGCCTTTCAATAAGTTCGATGCAAGGTTGCAAATCCAGCCCGAAGTCAATAAAGTTCCATTCGATGCCTTCACGCTGGTACTCCTCCTGCTCCAGGATGAACATGGTGTGGTTGAACAGCTGCTGAAGCTTCTCGTTGGTGTAGTTGATGCAGAGCTGCTCAAAGGAATTGTCCTGAAGGAGAAAAACACTATATGCCATTAGCCTTAACACCTCTGGTTTGTTGATTTTTAACCAAATTTAATTTTCTTTCAAGTTTTCCAAACCTCGAAGATCTCAAAGCCAGCAATGTCCAAGATCCCCAAGAATGAGGCACCTTGACGTTTCGTCTTGTCCAGTGCCTTGTTAACTCTTAGAAGGAGCCAACGGAACAAACGTTCATACATGGCTTTAGCTAAAGCTTCAATGGCAAAATCAGCCTGTAAGATGAAAGGTATCATATTGGTTATACTGTACGCTCTTCCATAATAACAATCAAGTAGGAGTTTTCCAGTTTCATCACAGATTTACACTCGCAGAACAACTATACACCCTCTTCACCTGTTCTTTGGTTTGGGCTTTTTGCACAACCTCACGACCCACTTTAATACGTGGCGTCAGAATGGCTCTAGTGAAGTCTACCACATTAATGCCTTGGAGATGGCAAACTTTCTGGGCAGCTGAGAATGAAACACATTTCAGCAGTCATATATTTATTGATTTATCTTAGTCTGAGAAGTCTTTCATTTAGCATTTTCCCCAAAGTTTCTAACCTGTGTTGTCTGGCATGGTAGCCTGTTCCTGGTTCCTCTCCTTCTTGAACTCAATGTTACCCAACTGCAGCACAGTTGAGACAACTTTGAGGACATCTAAAAAAAAAAAAAAGTACAGTTTCTCAGGATTATCCTACTAAACTCTTAATAAGCAAAAAATGTCTCTTGTTGAAAGGACACCATGTGTATATTTGATTGCGTTTAATACCTGTTCTTTCTTCAACAGTGAAGCCCATGATATCCATGGCCTCCATGGTTTCTTCATACATTTCATCATCCTGGTTGCCTGGAACCTGGACATGGCCAGCCGAGAGGAAACGGTAGTTGTTGAAGTTTTCAAGCAAAAGCTCCTCTGCCAATAAAGAATAAAAATTACATCAATAGTGCATGAACATACCTGCGTTTATAAATCTCAGTCTGTCTGTCATTAGATAAATGTGAAGATTACTTACCATATGTAAATCTTAAATATTAAGCTCTCTCCACTTACCACGTAATTTGTCCATTGTGCCAGCTACCATGTAGTAGAAGATGTGAAAAGCTCTTTCAGTTTTTGCTTGTCTGATACAACGAGATTTCTCCAACAGATCTGAAGTGGTTCAGACATTAAGGTGAAACTTTGCAAAATATTTAAATTGCTAATGTAATTGGTTAATAATTCAGGATGTGAGATTGTATACAGCTTGTATTAAGTTATTAAGGATACAGGTCTCTATGTTGGCTCCAACTATGAAACCTGTCACATCAAAGTTAATGCGGATGAATTTGCCCTGTGAAGAAATGATGTCGAAACCATGAATTAGTTACAGCCTTGGTCGTTCTTGTTACTTCTGCTATCATACAGCATTTGCAAACTTACGAATCGAGAAGAGTTGTCATTCTTGATGGTTTTGGCATTACCAAAGGCCTCTAGAATTGGATTAGCCTGGAGTAGTTGCTTTTCCAGCTCACCCTACAGTACCAGGGTTAGAAAGTAATGAAAATCATTCAATAGAAAACAATTCAAAGAGGAAAAAGAGAATGGGAGATTTCAGACGTTTGGAATTAAAAAAATTAAAAAACTAACAAAAGTCCCTTCTTTTGGAGTGTAGAATGCACAGTTTTAATTATAAATGTCTGGCAGGACAAAATTGCAAAATTTAACTCATTTAGCAATTCTTAATGTGTGCTTCAGATACGTAAGATGCAAGTACATAATTTAGGTCATGTCAATTTAGATGGGCGTAATCCCTTTAGATCAAAAGCGTGCTGTTCTATTCTGGAATACTAAGCATGTGGAGAAAAGACATGAATGGGGTTCACAAAATGGATCTCAATTATAGATCTTTAAGCATTCACTTAACAAGATAAAAGTTACTCAGTGGGATGAAACACTGAGTCCTTAGAGAGCATAATGCTGCCTTTGCATCACAAAGCTACTAGTGTCATCTGACCACATAATTAGATTCTCATTTTTAGACTTAAACGAGGCAGAGAAAGGTTTCAACCGTGACACAAACTTTCAATTACTTTCTTATTGAGCATCAAAAAAAGAAAAGAAGATATCTACCAGAGATAGCTTGCTGCTGAGAAGGAGAGAAGATCGCTGAAAGCTTCAGACAGTGACAGAGAAAAAATAAAGCAAACTAGAAAAGAAGGAAAAGAAGCAACATTTAGACTGCTGACAGAGAGATTGCTGGGAAGAAAGGACAGAGTGAAGCCTGTATCAACATTCATAAAGCACTTGGCTGAATTCGACAGTTTCTCTCAGTGGTCTCAGGACAAAGCATATCAGCTGACAGATGATGACAGCTTCATTGGTCCATGGAATGCCATTCAGAGTATTTAAGTGGTGTGGAGTGAGAGAGGAATGGGGAGCAGAGTAGAGTTATTTTTGAAAGTCAAAACAGTGTTTTCTCTTGCCTCCGCTGTGAACATAACACGTTAATAACCCATAGTGCAATTACACATCAACAAGAAATCAACAATTTTGATAGACTGTTAAGCACTTGAAAGATTAGTTCACTTCCAGAAAAAAAAAATCCTGATAATTTACTTGCGGCCATGTCATTCAAGATGGTTGTCTTTTTTTGTTCAGTCAAAAAGAAATTAAGGTTTTTGAGGAAAACATTGCAGGATTTTTCTCCATATAGTGGACTTCAATGGTGGCCAACAGTTTTAAGGTGTAAACTGCAGTTTCAATGCAGCTTCAAAGGGCTCTACACAATCCCAGCCGAGGAAAAGGGACTTATCTAGTGAAACAATCGGTCATTTTCTATTAAAATTTATATACTTTTCAACCACAAATGCTCGTCTTGCATTAGCTCTAGGAAAAGACATTGGAAAAGTCACGCACGGTTAATTCTTTGTCTGTGTACTTCAATTCATAAAGGTAGGGTTTTCTCCTCCAACTTCAAAATCGTCCAACATTGTTGTTTTATCTTTTTATGTAAAGGCCATTTGACTTTATTTGCATGTTCCCATTGTAAACACTGGGTTGGTACTTCCGCCTGTGTGAATACAAATTTTTTTTTCCAGAAACTTACCAATTGTTTCACTAGATAAGACCCTTATTTCTCGGCTGGGATCATGTAGAGCCCTTTGAAGCTGCATTGAAACCCCTTGGCCACCATTAAAGTCCACTATACACTCTTAAAAATAAAGGTGCTTCCAAAGGTTCTTCACAGCGATGCCATAGAAGAACCATTTTTGGTTCCACAAAGAACCATTCAGTCAAAGGTTCTTTAAAGAACCATCTCTTTCTTACCTTTTTTATAATCTGACTCTTTCATCATAACGAACCTTTTGTGAAACAGAAAGGTTCTTCAGATGTTAAAGTTTCCCAATGGAACCATCGTGAAGCGCCTTTATTTTCGCAAATTTTTATTTAATTTTATTTTTTTTTAAAGAAAATTAGCAATTGTTTCGCTAGATAAGACCCTTATTTCTCGTATAGAGCCCTTTGAAGCTGCACTAAAACCCTTTTATTAAAGTCCACTATATGGAGAAAAATCCTGAAATGATTTCCTCAAAACCTTCATTTCTTTTCGACTGAAGAAAGAAAGACACGAACATCTTGGATGACACAGGGGTGAGTAAATAATCAGGAAATTTTTATTCTGGAACTGAACTAACCCTTTAAAAAAAGATGGGGACAAAAATCAAGAATGTTTATTAAAAATTCATGACAAAGGGTGAACACAAGTGTAGGGGACTTTAAAATTGCAGACTAAGGGGTGTTTACACAACACCATTTTCAAATTTAAAAAAATGTAAAATGTTATTGTCTCATTGTAAACTACAAAAATGAAAATGTATGAAAAAGGTGACGTCTACAGGCATGAGGATACCACAGCATTTTAAGGCATTTTCACAGATCCATGTGAACGTTTTTGTGTACAGACAATAACAAAACTTTTAAAAAACGCAAAGGAAAAACTTTCAAACACATATAATGATGTTAACAGAACATTGTTTTAAAACTGTTCATAATTATAAAAAACATAAAACATTCAAATAAACATTTAAAAACATACTGTAAGAATACAGTAGGAAATGTACACTCATACTCATTCTTACTCACATACAAATAACCTTACTTAACTGAAAGATGAAAAAAACTAAGATTTTTAACCTTGAACTTTATAGAAGACTACTATGTACACTATTCCTCCATGATAAAAAGGATATCAGAAGAAGTGTTTAGTAAATTTCAAAGTAGTGCATTCAAGTGTAACGAAACTACTTTAGGAACCAAGAACAACTATTATGGGCATCCCTTTTAAGCTCATATGCATGGCAGTTATGCATAAAACATCTATAGTGTGTGTGTATATTTTGGTTTCCTTGCATATCTCTTGTGTCATTAACGCAGATCTACACTGAGGTAGTATTCATATTCCCAATGCACACGCATATGAGCTTGACAGATGATGCACATTAACCCGTGGTAGATTAATAGGTGAGAAACGAGAAATGATATGAGACTCAATTCAAAAGGCTATACGTTGGCATGCACACACACTGTGTTCAGACAGACCATTTCAATGCCAGGCATCTGCTCTGGCAAAGAAAAAGTTAACCACATCTCAGATGGGGGAATGGCACACACGTGATCTAACGGCGTAATGTTGATTTTATTATTTTCATCTAATCATTTGTTGAAACATCATGCGAACACTGGGGCTCTTTGGCACATTATTTATCTACAATCTACAGGCGGCTTGTTTAGAAGGTCCCTCCATGTAAGACTTGTCTAATGTCACTCTCAGTGAGAAACTCAAGCATGCAAACTCTCAAACCCACACAAGAAGGAGTTTTGCATCCTTTTTTACTCACATAGGCAAACTGTTGTCCTGCATGTTGCTATTTGAGGAAATTCATTAGGGAAATTGTCATTAGATACGTGTAAACTCACTGGTTTTCCTTTAGCATCCTTAAAAGTCTTAATTTCCTTGAGACACAAATGGCTCAGTAGCACATAATCACACAATAGTTTGATATCAGGCAAAATCACAGCCAGCATAATCTTGTGATAAATGGGTTATGATATCAAACATTAAAGACTGAAAGGAGTGCTCTTATCTGTTCACAGTTTCACCTTTGCACATCAGTATTTTAGTCATTACAAAAGGATTTAGAATGTCAGACCCTGATTTAAAGGAATGGGGTCAAAGCAAGGGCAAAATCTGATGATTGAACCCATAAGCACTGGCTTGAGAAGAAGACAGAGGTTATCAACGAGAGAAGTTTTTTTAGACTGTTTATACTTACAGCGCTTGTGTCTTTCTTGCCTTTGTGGGACGAGGCCACTAAAGCCAAATACTGGATGACTTTCTTGGTGTTTTCTGTCTTCCCAGCACCTGATTCACCACTAGGAAGAAAACAAGAGTGAATGACAAAACTGTTTTCTTTCATTGAATAATACCTTTTTTTATTATTATCTATGATTAACTTGGTTACAAGGGGTTACAGTGCACCTCTATGATACGAAAGAGATATTACTGAACCTTCATGCTGACACGCTAACATTTCCATATTAGGAAAACTGAGTCTGGGATCCACAGGCCGTCCTGCAGCCGAAGGGCTGGTTCTTTGGCAGGAGCAGGATGCCCTCAGATCCCTTCACTCAACACATATAAAGCCATTTTATGGGCCACTTTATACTGCATTGTTTGTAGATCCACAGTTTTTGACCATTTATGATACAGTATAGTAAAATGCATGACGATTACGGGCGCTGTTGCCAAATGGTGATTGAATATTGGACCATTCCCATACATCACATTAGATATGGCTATGGGAAAACGTGTGGATTTTTCACGAGGCCTCAGATCAGTGGTTTTCAAACAATCCATGTGTTTTTAACAGTTTAAAAGTCTTCCAAATCTTCTAAAAACTCTTTGAGACAGCCTCAAAATAAAAAAAAGCATCTTCATGAGAGAGTCGGGCCATGCGGAAACATCCTGATGTCATTAGAGAATTCTGTGCCCAAGCAACAGTTGCCCTAGAGCAGTTTAAATGGCTTCAATTTCCTTTTCCACACTCAGAGGAAGTTTGCCGACAGTATCTATGGGCGCCTCCCACACTGACACATCGAATCAACACCGTTTTATTTTAACATCCTCATATTTCACAGCTGTTTTATTATCACACAGATGTAAAACAATGATATCGGTCGTGAACGTCAACTTAGTAGAGCAACAGCTATTTTCGCATGGCCATGTTTTGTAGTGAGGCCTGCAGAGATGCAAAGCAAATGCCCAGTAATGACTCAAAAACAAACATAAATGAAGCCAACATGCTTGATCTGGATTTAGAATCAGGACAGGGGGCACATTTCCTGTGAGTAGGCCGACTCTGAGGAGACATGACCCTTGGGGTTCATCTGCCTTGTTCCCACTGCTAAGGACATTTCGAAAAACATGCCCTAGAAGTTTATGTAATTATGTCTACTAATCATAATGTGGTGGCTGCCATCCTTTTAATTGTTAAATATTGTATTTTAAAAGGAGCTTGAAGTGTTTATCATTAGTCTAAATTTGTCAAACATGTCAACTTTATTCAGGGAATGTAAACAGTACACTCTGACATGGATGACATTAACCGTTAACCACTGTCAGATGACATTGAATAATATTATTTGGCTTCATCTGCTTTGTGCAATGTGTTTACAATGCTATCTGTTAAAAAATTAAAACATTTGTGACCCTGGACCACACAAGCACTCATAAGGATCTTTTTTTTTTTTTTTTTTTTTGGACAATATTTGGCCGAGATACAACTATTTGAAAATCTGTAATCTGAGGGTGCAAAAAAAAATCAAAATATTGAGAAAATTGCCTTTAAAGCTGTCCAAATGAAGTTATTAGCAATGCAGATTACTTATCAAAAATTACGTTTTGGTATATTCATGGTAGGAAATTTACAAACTATCTTCATGGAATATGATCTTTACTTAATATCCTAATGATTTTTGGCATAAAAGAAAAATTGATCATTTTGACCCATACAATATATTATTGACTATTGCTACAAATATACTCATGCTACTTGCTATTTTAAGTATACTTACTACTTACTATTTTTTATTTTAATTTAATTAATTTTTTTTTTATATTTTACAGAGTTAAACACATTTAAGTCATCCTACAGCTCACTGAAAGTTCTTGTAGAGATTCAGTGCTTATAATATAGTGCCTTTCCATAGGATTGGCATGGTAATGTATATGACAATGTTAATGTGTTTGGTTTTGGCGGAATAGATCTGCTACGCTGCTGCTGTTGGAGCGGCAGAGCAAGTACCGAGACTTGCTACTGCCAATACATCCACAACATTCTGCTGTGAGCATGTAAGAAACACTGCTGCTGCACGTATAACATATATGAAATAACCCCAATATATCATACATAAAATCACTCCGCAGCAAATCTGTAAAGGTGGAGCTTGGGAAGGTGGAGGGTTTCTGAAGCACGCTGCAACTTTTAAGTATTTAAATGTTGAGCAGCAAGCTTATTGGCTGCTGATGCAAAAAGAACCAATCAGCTGCGCCATGTGATATTAATGTCATTATGTCAGATTGAGTTTGACCTATCTGGGTTTTCATGCCAGAACTATCATGACAACTCTCAGATGATTTTAGCTTGGTAATGTATATGAAAATATTAATGTATTTGGTGTTTAGCAGAATAGATCTGCTACACTGCTAAATTGCTGCTGCTGTTGGTTATTGCTGTTGTTGTAGATTATTGCTGCTGTTGCAAAGCAAGTATAGGAACTAGCTACTGCCAATACATACACCGACACAGTGCTGTGAGTATTTAAGACATACTGCAGCTGCACAAATAGCATATATAATAACCCATAGCAGATCTATACCGGTGGAGCTGGAGGGTTACAGAGAAACTCTGAAAACGCGCTGCGAAATGCTGTAGTGAATGCTAACCAGCCATTTAAATATAAAGCAGTAAGATCACTGGCCATGTATTACCAACCCATCAGACCTGCACCATCTAAAGCTTCATGACAGAACTTGGCATTTATTTCAGTGATTCATATAAAACAATAATAAGAACTCACGTGCAAAGAATAGACTGGTCCTCTCGATCTGTAAAAAAAAAAGACAGAAATTACAAAGGCCCAAGGAAACTGTCAGGCTGGTGCTCACGGAAATGGCAAGACTGTATACTATGTCATTTTTGAACATCATGAAATACTTAAGTGGATAGTGAGGCGAAGAAACTTGCTGTAAAAACTCAAAAAGACCTTGACATGTACGCCAGGAATGGATTACGGACACTGTGCTTGGCCAAAAAGGTAGATAAATAATACAATAATAAATAAATATGTTTTCTGTTGATATATGGTTTGTTAGAATGGGGCTGCTTGTAAGCCTAGGGGGAAAAATGTTCTTGACAGTAACTAAACTGGTTTGTGATCAAATACCATTGTTATTACAGCATCCAATAATGCACAAAATCTAATAATCTTTGATTTTCTGTGCAGCAATTTGATTTGCTGAAAAAGAAACTGAATCCACACATTCTCTTGGGAGATGCAACACAATTCTTACTGAGTTCAGCAGTGGGACAATCATTGATTCATGCAGCTAAAATTAGAAAACCTTCTCAGATAATCTTGGCTCCATTTAAGGTTTTTTAATTCTAACCATACAACGATTGTTCAGAAGGTGGGATTGAAAAACAAAAAAAAAATGTGTTATTGTATCATTTATTTAATAAGTATTTGATCAAGTCAAACAAAACATGATCCTCTCTGAACAATAAATTTGTACTTTAAATTCAAACAGAGCTCAGTTTTTATCTATGATCCTGGAGCCTGGATGAACGCCCAACCAGCTAATCAGCTGAATGTGAGCTTGCCTGTTCTGCTCAAGTACTATAGAACGTCTTCTGTTGTAAACACAATGAATGACTATTGCTCATTTTGGATATGACTTAAGCTGGGCATGTTTCCACATACAACATGAAGTCTGTTCCCTTGTTTCTTCCTAATTAAGGCACAAATCGAGGCATTCGGGAAGCAGAAAACCAAATCTAAACACTCAGATGTGGAAACTGCACCTCAGCCAGACTGTTTGACAAAAAGCAAGATGCACAGGTATTGTTGTATCCAAGCTAGTAAGAAGTTACAGATTCAAATCCAATACATATATCATCATAAATATACTAACAAACAATTTTATTCCTTTCCATTCCTTCCCATACGGGATCCTGATGTTTTCAATTACGACAAGGCTACACCACCCGGTCAAGCATGGAAACCTTACTGGACTTCAAAGGGAGATCAGTGTAAGCCTAAGCAGGAATGTGAAGACTGACGCTCATGGCTGAACTTCAACAGTTCAGGATATACAGTAGCTACTGCAGGAATCCCTCAAAACATGTTGAAGATGTCTTGTCATGTGGTGTTTAAGTGCTAATTTTGAACAAGAAATGATCATCAGTCTTCATATAGCGGGAAATGAGTCTCACTGTGAACACAACATGACATTGTGCAATGATCTGCATGAATTTACAGGGTTTTAGTATGATTGTTCAGTCCTTGTCTAATGTAAACAGAATAATGAGAAGTGAACTGAGCAGAATTACTCTTGTGGAACAGCGTGACAATGCATCTACTACTTCTGCTTTTTGAAAGCAATTTTTTGCAAGTTTTGCATAAGATAACTTTGCAGAAAGGTTTTGTGTTTAGCTTAAGCACTTACACTATCTCACAAAAGTGGGTACACCCCTCACATTTCAGCAACTATTTTAGTATATCTTCTCAAGGGACAATACTACAGAAATGAAACTCGGATATATTTTAGAGTAGTCAATGTGCAGCTTGTATAGAAGTATAGATTTACTGTCCTCTGAAAATAACTCAACATACAGCCATTATTGTCAAAATAGCTGGCAACAAAAGTGAGTACACCCTAAGTGATAACAGCAGTATGTTGTTTAACCATGCAAAGCCACATGTCCTATTCATCATGTTTATGTTTTTGTCTGCTTGACAGGACCATACAAAGTTGTGTATCTTGTATTAGAGCAGTTCAAATTAGGTGCTTTGAGTACAACTCTCTCATACTGACCACTGGATGTTCAACATGGCAAAGAACTCTCTGAAGATTTGAGAATTAGAATTGTTGCTCTCCACAAAGATGGCCAAGGCTATTAGAGGTTTAGGAACACCCTGAAACCGAGTAACACTACAGTGGTCAGGGTCATACAGAGGCTTTCCAAGATTGGGTCCATTCGAAACAGGTTGCATGGGTCGATCAACGAAGTTGCACACTCGTTCTGTGCGTCAGGTGCAGAACCTGGCTTCAAAGAACAGATGCATGAGTGCTGCCAGCATTGCTTTAAAGGTTGCAGAAGTAGAAGGTCAGCTTGTCAGTGTTCAGACCATACGCCGTACACTGCAACAAGTCGGTTTGCCCAGGTGTCGTCTCAGAAGGAAGCCTCATCTAAAGCTGGCTCACAAGAAAGCCTGCAAACAGTTTGCTGAAGACAACCTGTCCAAGAGCATGAATTACTGCAACCATATCCTGTGGCCTGATGAGACTATAAGGTAAACTTGTTTGCCTCAGATGGTGTCCAGCATGTGTGGCGATGCCCTGGTGAGGAGTACCAAAAAAATTGAGTGCTGCTGGTACTGGGGAGCTGCAGTTCATTGAGGGAAACATGGATTACATTATGTACTGTACATTCTGAAGCAGAAAATGATGCCTTCCCTCTAGAAACTAGGCCGGCAGTTTTCCAACATGATAACAATCCCAAACACACCACCAAGATGACAACTGCCTAGCTGAGGAAGCTGAAGGTGAAGGTGATGGGGTGGCCAAGTATGTCTCCAGACCTGAACCCTATTAAGCACCTGTGGGACATCCTCAAGTGGAAGTTGGAAGAACACCATGTGTCTAACATCCAGCAGCTCTGTGAGGAGTGGAAGAGGATCCCAGCAGCAACCTGTGCAGCTCTGGGCAATTCCATGCCCAGGATGATTAAGGGAGTGTCAGATAACAATGGTGCAAACACAATATATTGACACTTTGGACAAGTTCACTTAGGCTGTACTCACTTTTGTTGCCAGCTATTGACAATAATGGCTGTATGTTGAGTAATTTTCAGGGGACAATAAATATTTACTGCTATACAAGCTGCACATTGACAACTCTAAAATATATGCAAGTTTAATTTCTGTAGTATTGTCCCTTGCTGAAATGTGAGGGGTGTACTCACTTTTGTGACATACTATATCTTTTCTTCATCTAACGCCATGAGCTGATGTGTCAACAAGTTTATTAGCAACACAACAACTTACACTGAGGTGTAAAATATTGTGTGGTTCTTCTTCTTCTCATTTAGCACCTCATTTCACTCTGTAATATAGATTCAGACTTCTGTGGATAACAACTGCTGTTTAAAATTGTTTGAAGCTTTAAATGTGTTAAAATGGCATTAGATGTGTGACCTGCTGACACATGTGTGTATGTGCCCATCACACCACTGACTGACCTGTTAATACAGCCTGTCACACTTCATTTAACAAACACAAATGGCATTTGAAGAGCTCACTAATATAAGGAGATTCTACAGGGGCTCTCAGTTTAGCCCCATCCCTATTCATACAAACCTGAACAAGCTAATCAAGGTCTTCAGGATTGCTAGAAAGTTACAGGCAAGCAAATTTTAGTCTAAACTCTACATGAAAGTGGATGTTGAGGGCCATAGTTGAGAACCTCTCCTGTTCTGCTGCTAATTAGTGAAATAAAAATGCCTTTTGGGTGGACAGTTTGAAGTTTTAAAGACAATCGCTATTGTGGAATCCAAATATTAAGATCTTATAAAGAGAAGGAAGCTGTCTACGAGTTAATGTGTCAACATCCAGCAGACCAGACCTTACCTTGCATCATGTTCCTGTAGGCGTTGTCCGTGATGGAGTAGATATGGGGAGGGACCTCATGGCGCTTTTTGCCTTTGTACATTTCAATGATCTTCTCAGAGTAGATTGGTAGCATTTTATAGGGGTTCACCACCACACAAAACAGCCCAGAGTATGTCTGAAGAAAGACGGACAATTGTTATGAATCCATCAAGTAAAGAACAACAAGGAGACATGGCAGCACAGTAAAGAGTCATACAATGTATCGTAAAATATAAATTCAAGGAAGTTTGGTTTGAGTCTGTATATTTTAACTCATAATATTTAAAAGCTAAGGTGATGCATATTCCATATGGAGGACTCCTGTTCCCAAGATATCCTCAAAGCAAAAAATTTTGTTAACTAATGGTTTGTTTCCAGAGTGCAAACATAGTTTGGAGGCCTGTGGATGTTTTATGACCCCTCACTCTTGGGAAACGTATAGTTCCTGTTTCTTAAGCTTTAGCGCTGGTCTTCATTGCCATTTTAAGCTTAATGCTTGTAAATGCAGTTTTTTCATTTGGTCGGCCACAATGAGTTGTTTATAAATGTTATACGTTTGCTGATAATATTATGTTATGCACTGTGTTATATATTAGTAATGTCAGCAGGGGGTCAATGACAAATAAGAGTGTCCAAGATAAAGAATAAGAACGTATGATGCGCATACTTGTTATAATTTATTAAACATTTATGTTATTTCAAATAAAATGTATAATCACTGTGGCATACTCACATAGATGAGTCCGGAGAAGTATCTCTCCCTCAGGTTGTGTAGAACAGAGGCTTCATTCAGACAGGTGAGCTCTGCCATATCCTCCACCTTGCTGAACTTGGGTGGGTTCATCTTCTGGATGTCATCCTTGTTGACCGTGATTTTCTTTCCATTGTCCACCAGCTCCACCAGTACCTCATCGCCACGTTCCTCTTTGATGCTGGCTGACTCAAAACCATGTTTATCAGAGGGGACCCATACCAGCTTTCTGGCTGCCCAATCTGCCTGGGCCACAGGGCTGTTAATGAAGTCTTTGTCCAAGAAAAGGAATTTCTCGTCCTCACTCAGGGCCTTTTTCGTCATCTTGGTGCTGGGTTATGACAACTACAAATTTAAAGAGAAACAGATTTTTAAACAATGTGTTTTGTAAATAAAATTCTCTAACTTGGATGACCCTACAGCAATACTAATAATCATTTTAAACATCACTGGCCACAATATCCATCGTTTTCTTCCCATAAGAGTGGGCGCGGCCATTTGTAAATCTTACTTACCATATTATTTTAAGGTATTGTCTTAATTAAGAGCACACTGGTTTGTAGTGCAAACAGTTTTAAGTTGCTAAAGGTGGCAAACTATTCAAGGCAGGGCTGTTACACCATAGACATTGTGGTCTCCCTTAAAAATTGGAAATGACCAAATTGTCTCCCTATTATTTGGTATTTGACCAAAAATTTTAAAAGTTACATTTTTATTGTACTCTTTTACATTTTTCATGGTCAAATTGTTGCACCAAATATTTTTATAGTTACATTTTTAGCGGTCTAAAAGCATTCATCAATGTCAAAACGATTGAGATGGCCAATCAAATCAAAGGCGACGGCTTTACTGTTCACAGAAACTGCGTGTAAATTTCACCATAGTGCCTTAGTAAGAGTGCAGGATAATATGTAATTAACTAAATAATTTTTTTCCCTCAAATTTTATCATTATGAATTAGCTTTTTTTACATATTAGGCATACAAATAAGACTGAATGAATGCATATTTTAATATAAAAATATTATTTGCAAACATTTCAAACAAATGACTTTACTGTCTTTTACTGTCCTTTTTTTTTGTTTATTACACTAAATCCATTTAAACCCTTTTGATTCAATTCGAGTAGCACATTTAAAAAAAATCCCAACAATTTGCAATTAACATTTTAATGTCTACAAGGCATTCCAGTGGCTGTAGCATTTTTTGTCGTAAATACATTAAGTATTTTATCAGTTTTGTACAATAATACCATATGATTACTTGCTTTAGACACTTATAAATATTATTGCCTCGTTGCTATTATATATGTATTTTGAGACAATTTAAAAGCTATTGTCCACTAAGGTAAATTTTTATTACCACACACACACACACACACACACACACACACACATGTTGGGTTTACATGTTTTATGGGGACACTCCATAGGCGTAATGGTTTTTAGACTGTACAAACCGTACTTTCTATCGCCCTACACCTACCCTACACCTAAACCTAGCCCTCACAGGAGATTGTGCACACCTTTACTTCATCAAAAAAACTCATTGTGCATGCTTTATAAGCCTGTTTCCTCATGGGGACCTGAGAAATGTCCCCACAAGGTCAAAATCTACTGGTATTACTATCCTTGTGGGGACATTTGGTCCCCACAACGTGATGAATACCAGGTACACACACACACACACACACACACACACACACACACACACACACACACACAAAAAAAAAAAATATAATTATCCGTTTACTCGATTAATCGTCAGAATCAACCGACTACTCAATTACCAAAATAATCGTTAGTGCTCTAAAACCCTTTACTTATTTAATTCCTTAAAACAAAGCATACACACAAACACACATTGAGGTTTTCACCAATATCCAAGGCCTAATATCACAAAAGAATACGCAACATCAACCAACATCATCATTTATGAATGAATTTTGGTTCTGGTTGCAATTCACGAACACTACTTTTGCAAATTTCACCTATTAAACCATAATGTTCCTTAACAAACATTGCGTAACAAACAAACATAGCACCGCTATTATCACCTATTTAAATGAAACGATAAGAAAAATGCTTGGGAAATATAAAAAAAAAAATGTTGTCAGTATTGACTCAACATACACCCAGTCTGACCAAAAACATGAAACATCCTGAATGGCAAAACATATATAATTATATGATTATCTCCAAAGCAAATGCTGTTTTTCGTGTTTCTTTTGGAGCTCAGCTGTGGTCCCGTGCTGTGATGACCATATAAGGCTGCCTTCGAGTCAGTGGACGCTCTGTCGACCTAAACAGCAGAAGCGAGTGAACTCCCAAACAAAGCCCTTATAGGGAATAGTATGCCTCCAGCCGGACTCGCAGTTTACTCCAAAATGATAACATTAGGCAGGGACAGTCGGAGGCTGGAGGGGGTCTGATTTTCCTGCCACTTTCCCCCACCCTTCTCTTCCTCTGGTGGGCTGATATAGGGAAGTTTACACAAGTATTTTCAAGTACAGTAGAGTTGGCAAACAGCAGGTGCTGCTTTGGAGTTCATGCAGCCACAGTGCTTTAAAAGCAATTTAGGGAAACAATTCCAAAGCTACGCCTGGTGAACCAATTTCCTTTGACATTTATAACTGTCCATTGTTTACATTTACATTGTACAGTCGGTTTTAACAGAAAACAGGAAAACACTTTTCCCACCTATTTAGATTGTAACATAAGTACATTTTAAAAAAAATAAACTGCAATTAAATTATAAATTATAAATTCCATCTAGCAGGCAGGTCAGACTGTTTGCTAGTAATTTACCTCTTTTACCTTAAGCTGAAATTTGCATGCTCCTTTAGACCTAGAAGTCAGAAAGTATAAAATTTTTGAGCGTTTCTAAAACGTGAATCTGTAAACGTTTATTTTTTCTACCAAGGTTAGAAATCTGCATTCTTTTTTTCCAAATGACGACAAAATCGTGACAAAAATGCCTGTCGAAAACATAACGGATGGAAAATGGTCATTTAAATGGCCTATAATCATTTGAGGGCGAGACAAACAAACAAAGTTTTTTTTCTATGATAAGCTGATTTAATTAAATGAGGGAATTTCCTGTGTCCTGTACACACTCTGGGAAGTTCTTTCATTTCTGCACTTGAAAATCATTGAGCTTTCACCCAGGTTTTTATGGATCAGCAGTTTCACACTGTCCAAAATCCAAGCTAAATAAGTCGAGGCTATGTTTTATTTCAAAGAAATTCTGCTTTTTTTTAACACGGCAGAAGTAAAAGGTAGCACGAATGAGTTTTGGCCTGTGTTCAAGTGGGCCTAAAGCCCAGAAGATCATGTGACCGTGTGTTGTGCGGATGGATTTTTGTGACCCTCTGGTCCTGTGAAAGGTTTTCTCCTCTCTTCTTTACTCCTCCTCATCCTTTTCTCATTCCAGCCATATGGTTTTCTTTTTCTCATAAGCAGCTGTGTCATTTCAGTTTCTTCTATGAACAATTTTATTGAGATGGACGTCATACAAGGTCAAGAGCTCAAGCTTTAAAGCTGTTGCTACAACAATATATACTGAACATAATGCTTCCTCATTAAACATTATTTTGCCATTAATGACTATAAAGACCTTTCTTTAACAAAACATTCTGAATCTGTGATAAGAGTGGATTAAAGTGTTAGACATTAGTCTAGCTACTTATTTTAAGAAATAAACAAGAGTTCCAGCAGGAGTCTGTCAGGTGATGCAGAATTGTGTTAAATCATTAGAGGAACAATCAGGTAAGCAGCTTAAAGATGAAAAACAAATGTGCTAAAACACAGGTCAAAAACACTGAAGCTGAAGAGGCTGGAAGTAAACTGGTGAAAACTTGCTAGGTCTACTAATCTTACCAATAAAACTGGTAAACTTCCTTTTTCTGCCAAGCCTGAACTTCTGCCTCATGCACACACCTACTATTATTATGAAATATATATTTTTTAAAATTCTCCAAAGTATTAAAATAGTTTAGATTTACACAGCTAAAGAGAATAATATGAAGATTACCCATAAATGAGATTGATTTATTATAATTCTTTTAGTTGCATGCAGTTCTAAATGCAGTTTGCTTTTCTGTGGTGAATTTCAGCCACACAAAGATTTTGCATTGTAAAAATTGAAAAAATAGTTGTATGGGACATTTATAATATTGTATGGTGCTTTTGGATTTTTTTAGGCTTGGCAGCTTAGAAAAGTTGCCAGATTATTCTCAATTATATTGCACAAAAATAAAAAGGTCAAAAAGGTTTGGAAGGACATGAGGTTAAGTCTTTCAGCTGCATGACTGCAGAATACATCTTAGGAAAGGTTATGCCACTGATCAAGTCACTAATGGATAAAGTGATGACATACTAAGTACTGAATTCAGCGACTACTTCCACTGCATTTATTTCAAGATCTTGATCTTTTTTGTCTAGACTTTCTCACACTATTGTCTACATTTAGTTGTCCGTGCATATCATCACTACAATGGGAAATGAGAGGACAGTCAGTTGACACTGTCTGCTGTTGTTCACCACAAGGTTCAGCAGAAAGCTGCATTTGACAACCATATTTGGAGAACAGGAAACTCTTTGGTTTGTCAAGCTCACTGCTTCTCTCATTCTACGCACTTTCCTCCACCATTTCCTATGACAGACTCTGCTGAAGTCAAACTTTTGCATGAAAGCGCTGATGCCAAGACATGCTTCCTATCTTAACAGCTCATGAGATACTTTAGGATGATGTTTTGACTAGAAGGTCAGAGATGCATGATTTGTTGAAAGCTTTTGCACTGTGCAACAAAGTATAAGGATAAATTCTGTTAACTACGTTTAAAAATATGCTGTTCAAAACCCCTTTAAGTTCTGACAAGAACGTCAGTCACCATTCACTTTTACTGTGTGGAAAACAGATGCAATGAAAGCGAATGGTGACTGAGACTGTCACTAACATCCTGACATTAATGTCCTTTTAAGTTTCACGTGAGAAATATGAAATAACATGAGGGTAACTAGGTAAAATGTTCACAGCATTTCCATTTCGTGGAAATATCACTTTAATAGCAACATAAAATAACTGAATGAACAGCTGTCAAACTGATTTCAAGCAATTGAAAGTTGACAGCTTCAAATTTCAATATTCAGTTTATAGTTTTACCTCACACAGCTCTGCACTCAAGCAATTTTTTGCACACATGACACTTTATAAGCAACTTTCTGGCATACATTCACAATGATTTACATATCTGAAAGCCTCCATTAGCCACGCATGCACAACTAAAACAGTAGTATTTAATACTTTAAAAAAGTAATATGGATGTATACTCACAAGGCTGATGAAAACTTGCCGCGATTTGGAAAGTTAGGGTTTGGAGAGTCCCGTGACAGTGAGGTACTCCAAAGACGAACAGTCCAAATTAGACAGAAAAGCATGAGAACATCATTTAAACCGAGATGCGGATCAGTAGGCGGGGCCGAAGAGCCGATCTGCGATGTGATTGGTCAGCGAGTTTTGACAGTTCAGGTGAACGACAGTCTCCACGCTAGCATCCGTGTTGTTTCAACACTTAAATGTTGCAAGAGTACCTCTACAGCAAGTGCAGAGTTTTCAGAAGACTGTATAAAAGTGGAAAATGAAAGTGAACAGGAATTCATTACTGCACAGCTCCTCTTATGTTTCATAATAATTAGTTGACAGCAACCATTGAGTTAGTATAGGTTGGATTTTATTTTTATTTTTGAAATAAAATTACTCATTTGACTCGCTATGGCTAATTTCATAGCTAGCATTTTAGTTCATTTAATGCACTATTAATCATGTCTAATATTTACACTATTCTTCTCAGCTTTATTGGGAATACATTTCTTTTTCTGTTTTCTTCACACACTTAGTGTCAGATTTTATCTTTCCAAGCATGCTCTTCATTGATACTGTTGTCTCTTTGGTTAAAAATAAATAAATTAACTAAAAAAGAGGGGAAAATTGGGAAAAAAGTGATACAACGTTGTTTGATGTTCTGGAAATTACATTATAACCGAGAAAATTTGATTTAATGTGATTAAAGTCACATGTATACAATATTTTGAAATGATTTATGATTATTCCACTACTTATTTACATTATCATAGTTTTAAATATGCAGTAATTCATATTTTCAAGGAGGATTTTTATACTGATTTAGAAGCAGAACACAAACATTTGTCGATGAATCTGGAATACGGAAAAATGTCAGATTTAAATTTTGTGAAATTGAGATTTATAAATCATATGAAAGCTGAATAAATAAGCTTTCCATTGATGTATGGTTTGTTAGGATAGGATAGGATATTATTTCGAGATTTAAAATCTGGAATCAGGGTGCAAAAAATCTAAATATTAAAAAAAAGTCTTTAAATTTGTCCAAATGAAGTCCTTAGCAATGCATATTACTAATCAAATATTATTATTATTATTTTTTATATATATTTACAGTAGGAAATTTATAAAATATCTTAATGGAACATCACTTAATATCCTAATGATTTTTGGCATAAAAAGAAAAATCAATCTCTTGCTACAAATATACCCGTGCAACTTAAGACTGGTTTATGGTCCAGGGTCATGAAT
This sequence comes from Garra rufa, assembly GCF_049309525.1. NCBI lineage: Eukaryota > Metazoa > Chordata > Actinopteri > Cypriniformes > Cyprinidae > Garra > Garra rufa. The sequence goes on from NC_133372.1 coordinate 9,404,728, forward strand.
GACTATTCTGTCTTTATTTTTTACATGCCCATGTAATTCCAAAACTGTCACTTTATTTCTTGTGTAATACAGAAAGAGATGTTTTGCAGTATGTTCACACTGCTCTCTTCCATACAAAGTGAATGGGGTCCAGACAGTGTCAAGGAATATACAAGGAAACCCTAAAAAAGTAAAAGGATCGAGTGCAACAAAAAGGGGAGATTCCTAGTCTACATGCTATATACTACATCTGGACGAGGCGAATCCCCTGAGATCCTTTTTGGGACCCTTATCGTTACGCACATCACATTCCGTCCCCTCTATTCCCACAACGGGCTCCTGCTATCTAATGGAACTTCCTATATAAGGACAACCTCCAAATGCATCCAGTAAATCAAGTCTGTGATGTTTCCAGGGAACAGGACCCAGGCTGGTATGCTCTGAGGCCTTGCTGCAGTCCAAAAGAGAGATGGGGGAGAAAACAAAGCCTGCAGGCAAAGAAGCGCCTCTGTCACTGGTCAGCATCAAGCTCTTCTGGATGTGCGAAGGAAAGAAGGGAGGTAGGGAGAGTGCCTTGGAGACAGATTGAGGATGGGGGTGTATAGTGAGAGCTGAAAGCGAGAGAGAGGCAGAGATGCACGACTCTACTAGGTCTCTGTTGTGCCATATAAGGACAATGGGGTCTGCCTGGAATCTCGCCTGTATTCTGTGTTTAGAAGGGAACACCGAAAGACTTGGACCCAGTGACTAAATATGGTGCAACAGCAGTGTCATTGTTAAGACAAACAGGCATTCATTGGGATATCTTTTGACTGTTTACTCACCAACAATAAACTTCGCAGTAGCTGCAGACGCTCATTCCAGCAAAGACTAACACCAATTAAGGAATGTGAAGTATTGCACCTGCCCGTGCTGTAAAAATAGAAACATAAATGTTTGTTTGATAGTTTGCTACTTTGTGTGGTTTGTATAATCAGAGACACTAATACTGAGCCACGTACAGGCTGTATCAAATATCTTGTCTGAACTTTTGATCATAATTAAAAAAAGATAATGTTATATTTTTTACTAAAATGTCTCACTAATAAACAGTGCAATCTGAAAAATGTTTATAATATTTGAGTCTGGAACACAAAATTTGTCTTAAGTAGCATGGGTATATTTGTAGCAATAGCCAAAAATACTGTACATTGCATGGGTCAAAATTATTAATTTTATGCCAAAAGTCATTAGGATTTACAAAAGACAAAGAAAGAAAGACATGAACATCTTGGATGACGAGGGGGTGAGTAAATTATCTGTAAATTCTTGTTCTGAAAGTGAACTACTCCTTTAAGTAAAGATTATATTCCATGAAGATATTTTGTAAATTTCCTACCGTAAATATATCAAAACTTAATTTTTGATTAGTAACATGCATTGCTAAGAAGTAAATTTGGACAACTTTAAAGGCAAATTTCTCAATGTTTAGATTTTTTTGCACCCTTAGATTACAGATTTTCAAATAGTTGTATTTCGGCCAAATATTTTCCTATCCTAACAAACCATACATCAATGGAAAATGTATTTATTCAGCTTTCAGATAATGTATAAATCTCAGTTTCAAAAACTGACCATTATGACTGGTTTTCTGGTCCAAGGTCACATATTACACAAAAAAAGGATACAGTAAAAGCCTGTTAATTCACAACTTTAAATTAACTCATACACTGTAACAAAAAAAGTCAAAGATGTAAATACAGATCGACTGAGCACATTTTAAAAGAAAAATAGACTTAAATAGAGATAGTCTTTCGACTTCAAATTTGTTTGTAATAATCTGTGAAATATACTAGCAATTTCTACACCAATTTCTGTCAGTATATATATATTGCAGAACAGCAAATAATTTTACAACACAATACTGTCAAATTTATGTTTTTTGCAAGTAAAAACTATTCCCAGAACTGTTATTTACAATATGCATTACAAACTTTTTATTTGATCAAAATAAAAATTATAGTGTTATTTAACCTCAGGTATTTTGAGCTGTTTTTTCCCATATAATGAAAGTGACTATGACAAAACTGTATCCTAAAAATGAAAGTCTTATGGACTTTCTGATGTAGAACCCGATGCGCTGTTAAAGGAGTAGTTCACTTTCGAACAAAAATTTACAGATAATGTACTTAAACCCCTTTGTCATCCAAGATGTTCATGTCTTTCTTTCTTCGGTCGTAAGGAAATAGTTTTTTGAGGAAAACATTTCAGGATTTCTCTCCATATAATGGACTTCTATGGTGCCCCCGAGTTTGAACTTCCAAAATGCAGCTTCAAAGGGCTCTAAACAATCCCAGCCAAAGAAAAGAAGGTTCTTATCTAGCGAAACGATCGGTTTTCTAAAAAATTACACTTTTTAACCTCAAATGCTCGTCTTGTATAGCTATCTGTATAGAGATTAAAAAGTATAAAAATTGTAAATGTTTTTAGAAAATAACCGATCGTTTCGCTAGATAAGACCCTTATTCCTCAGCTGGGATCATTTAGAGCCTTTGAAGCCGCATTTAAACTGCATTTTGGAAGTTTAAACTCGAGGGCCCCATAGAAGTCCATTATATGGAGAGAAATCCTGAAATGTTTTCCTCAAAAAACTATTTATTTACAACTGAAGAAAGAAAGACATGAACATCTTGATTGACAAGGGGGAGAGTATTACATTATCTGTAAATTTTTGTTCTGAAAGTGAACTACTCCTTTAAGCAGAGCACACAAAAAGTATCCTCAAAGCTTAATACAATGATGTCACATGGACTATTTTGTCCTTACTACCTTTCTGGGCCTTGAAGATGTCAATCGTGTTGCCGTTTATGCAGGGTCAAAAAGCTTTCAGATTTTATCAGAAATATCTCCATTTGTGCTCTGAAGATGAACAAAGGTCTTACGGGTTTGGAACGACATGAGTTATTAATGACAGAATTTTCATTTTTGGGTGAACTATCTCTTTAAATTTAGACACTACTTTCTTTCATTGTATGGAAAAGTGTAGAATTTTTTTTTAATTCCCCAAAAAGTAAGCAAGTAAATAAATGACGACGGAACTTATAGTTCTGGGTGAACAGTTCTTTATTTTCAGAAGGTGAAAAACAATAAAACGTGGGAAAGAAGAGAAAATACAGATTTGGACATGAGTTTGGCTTTAAAGCATACTGAAGTACTACCACGTCTAAATACTTAGTTGTACCCTTAGTGGAAGAACACTATCTCAGGAATTAGTCCTGACTCTGTCTAAAGGAGAGGAGGGAACGGGAAATATGTGCTAGATTAAAGCTGAGTGAAGCACAGGCTGTTCAGAGCAGACAGTCTCCTGAGACTCATCCAAAAACTCATTTGGACTCAAGCCGTTCAGAGTAACTGGCGCATTAAGACTTGCCTACATTAATTAAGAGAATGTCATCACCTAACTAGACAAAATCTTACTACAAGGTGCATATGGTACCACTTGCAGTGTCACAAGCACAGTCATTTTTACTGCGGCTTTGCTTACGGACATACAAAAACAGGAAATTACGGTGAATTAGTGAACAGTGAAACAGTCAACAGTTCTCATACATGCGTCAGTACATGCTGTTTTAAAGGGTCATACGTGTTAGGATATATTTGTCCTCATTGGAGCGCAGTTCCAACTTAGCAGCAGGACAGCAAGCAAATATTTGTCTGCTCATATTTATTCAAATGGTTTCACATGATCTATCTGCTGATGATAACCTTTAACTGAAAGAAAACGTACCCCAATGCTCTGGGAAAACGTCTACATTAACATTTTAACAAACTGCTTTATTATCCTTCATCTGTGATAATATTCAGTGTGAAATGCTAAACACATCAAGTGAAGTATTGAGTGAGTATGAAGTGACTAACCTTTTAAGGAAAATTAGGAAATTTGGAGAACTTGGCAATGGATGATGTTTACAGTGTTTGTGAGCTTTGCTGCTTTAAGGTGAAAGAAAACCAAACATGTAACAACTCAAGTAAGGTTCTCAATGAGAAGTACTTAGAAATTAAAGCAAGAATAATTATAACAGGTCTTATTCTTCTGTATAAAGTGTTTTTTTGTAGAAACAGACAATTTGTTAAGACAAAGTTAAAGGTTTGAAGTGAGAACAGCTTAAGTGAGGCTGTAGTTCAAATGTCATTTCTTGACAGGTTGGCTTTGGTAAAATGATAAAGAAAGTGACGGATGAAAACCAATCAAAAGAAAGAATGTTCAAAATTCAAAGTTCAAGGATCTGGGCCTTCACCAGAAAGACTCATTTTAGAAGCTAGCCAACAATCCAGGCTTGTTTTGGACATTTTGCCATTTAAGATGAACAATCAAAGCACTTATCTTAACATTAGCTTAACATTTACAATTCAGGCTGCAGAAATTAGCAGCATTTGCATACTTTATCACTGTTAAAAACAGTAACAAATAAATGTGTACAAAAAAATAAGGCAGCAAATGTAAATTTAATATGTCATGTAACAGCCTTTAGATGCAAACATGTAAACTTCAAAATCAGCTAACTGGATGTCAAGACTATTTAAATTTAATAAATGAGAAATATGACTACTGTAAAATAGAAGCCGAACTGAACAATCACAATGGTATTTTTCATAAAACTGCAACTAGAAGTACAAAAAAACAACAAAAAATACAACATCAAATACATTCAACATCTATAACCAGAGTAAGCTGCACACAATATTTTGGCCTCTAAAATGGAAATATTTTAATTGTGATCATATGGCTTTCTCTTGTGTGTTGGTTCCAGATGACTGCAGAGCTAGAGACACAACAAAAACAACTTAAAAGGATGCGTTTTGAAAGTTTTTCAGACTTACGAAACTAAAAATTACATTTGTAAATCTTTACACTAAATCAATGGCTGTGTCTCAATCTGCTCCCTAGCTCCTGAGCTCGTAAATCAGTATGTCGAGTACACAACCCCGGTCACTGGTAAGTGGCTCACTGCGCATTGGGACAGTGATTACTCAATTTCCGACAACATGACTACTTACAAAGTCAATGGATAACAGGTCACCGCTGGAAATAATCAACAACAAGCAGGACCAATTTCTTTTCGAGATTATTTTTTGTTCTCTTTTGTAACACATCCTTACAACATTTAGACTGAATATTAAATATCAACCTTATTCTTTACCGTGGAAGTAAGCTTATGGATGAGACTTCTGGTTCATTATCCGCTATAGGGAAATAACAAGAAGAATAACAGCGTGCAGTAAACGGTACAACTGTTTGCATTACAAACCAGTGTGTTCATAATTAAAGGGTTACTCCACCCCAAACTGAAAATTTTTTCATTAATCACTTACCCCCATGACGTTCTAAACCCGTAAAAGCTTAGTTCATCTTCGGAACACAATTTAAGATATTTTGGATGAAACCGGAGATTTGTTACTGTCCCATTGACTGCCAAGTAAATAAATTTTCGTAGCTTCGTAAAAATTATGGTTGAACCATTGATGGCAGATGGACTATTTTGGCTATTTTTATATCCTTGACAGTGTTATTTACTAGGGATGGGACGATAAATAGATTCACGGATCGATTCTGAGATCTTCTGAATGCATCGAGAATCGATTCTGAGCTTAGATTTTAACAGCAGATGGCGCTAAAATCTAGCTTTTATCCACACACTCAAGTAATTTCACCTCGGCTCAGAATGCTTTTATGACGCGAGATTAATGTAAACACAGCCCACTGTGAACACCCTTGTAATTCGCTTCAACTTTTTCGAATAGTATGAATGGTTATTTTAGGTTCAAGTGCGAGTAAGGATTTGGAAACAAGCAGAGCCCGGCTGTTTCTAAAGCAAGCAGTGGCATTTGCTGTTCAAAACTAAGCTCAGAATCAATTTGAGAAAGAATCGCGATGTGTTCGGAAATCATTTCTCGAATCGTGTTGCAACGATTTATCGTCCCATCCCTATTATTTACTTGGCAGTCAATGGGACAGCCACAAATAGGTTGGGTATTGAGAACTGGTTCCAATTTTCCAATAACTGGGTATTCGATAAGACACGTGCATTTTGATTCCGTTTAACGATTCCCGCGTTCGCATTTTAATATAATTTTTAAACTATTTAAGTGCGGGAAGGAAAAAAAACTTGCACACTACTTGCTTGCAGCGCACACATCTGAAGCGCAAGCACAAAGAACAGCGGCCCGATTCAGGTTCCCGACCTGTGTCCGTTCTCAAACAGTTTCGTGCATTTCCACTGCAGAAAAGGTTGTTCCGGCTCAGAACTGACTTTTCTTTCACATTTATTGACCCTTATCCTCATAAACACAGCGTTTTTTGTCTTGAGTGAACGTAAACAGGTGAGCAAGAAAACGCATGTGTAACAGTATTTTTTAGATCTTTGTTCCATGTTAAAGAGACAGCCATCTAATAAACGTGCTGCCTGTCATTAATGTTAATCTAAGAACAAAAGAAAATCATTAACTGACTGAATATTTTTTTTTATAAATTTAATGAGGATTAATCAATATTTTATTTATTAAAAGAAAACTATGCATTTTTTTTAAACTTTTGATTTCAATTTCTGTACCTGACTATTGTTTATTGATTTGTTTGTTCCTATTTTATTACTTGTCTTTACCAATGTAATGTTTGAAATTTATATTAGTCTAGTTGTTTTTTTTTTCTGTGGTATTTTATTTTGGTAAAATCATAGGCAAAAGACAGAATAAATATGTTTGACATCTAAATATTTGACTCAACTTTTTTAATAGGAATCGATAAGAATCGGAATCGATAAGCAGAATCTGAACCGGAATCGGTACCCAACCCAACTACAAACCTCCCGTTTTTTAGTGATTAATGACAAATCTTGGGGTGGAGTAACCCTTTGAGTTAATACATTACAATAATATGCTAAGACTAACCAATTTGCAATATAAAGCAGCAAAACGAGTTGTTTTGTACAGTTCAAAATAGCTGGAAGTGGATGAGACTGGAAGCCAGACCCATAAAATTTACAAATGGCCTTGCCCGCTCTTACGGGAAGAAAAAGGTAGATAAATGTTAACTAGATGTGTTCACTTCCTGTCTAGCGATTAGGGATGGGATGATAAGTCGTTGCAACGTGAATCTAGAAATGATTCAGCATCGATTCTGAGATTTTCTGAACACATCGCAATTCTTTCTCAAATCGATTCTGAGCTTAGTTTTGAACAGCAGATGACACTGCTTGCTTTAGAAACAATTTGAAGAAGTTTGAAAGACATTAGTTTGAAGACAAGTTTGAAGACATTAATCTCACGTCATAAAAGCATTCTGAGCCTAGGTGAAATTACATGATTTAGCCGAAACGCACAAGTGCTCTTCAGCACTCTTCTTCGTGAGCGTTTGAGTGTGCAGATAAAAACTAGATTAGAGCGGCATCTGAGCTTAGAATCGATTCCAAAGAGAATCGCGATGCATTCGGAAGATCTCAGTATCCATCCACAAATCGATTTATCTTCCCATCATTACTAGCCATGTGTGCTTATGCTGAAATATACTAAAAATTCAAATCTTCTATCACGTGCCAAGTTGTTATCGAGTTGTTACGTAATTTCTAGTAAGGGAGCATTGTGAGCATTGTGGCTCTCTAGTTTTGTGATGCATTGGGCAATTTTTTAGATAGTGATCGTTCCAGTGCACTGAAAGAATTTCGCGATTGAGACAGCCCAATTTCCACAAGTTGGTATGATTCTTTAGAGTCTTCATGACATGTCTGCAACGTACTTTGGTTAAAATTCATCAATGGTTGTGTAAAACAACACCCTTTTAACCTTGTCAAAAACAGCTCTGTTCACAGCGAGCCGTTTCAGTGCATGGCTCTTTAAATCTTAATGAGCTACCGCTCATCCTGCCGCTTTTTTCTATTCTCGTGTATTTTGTGGCGTGTTACCATCAAAAACAAAACTAATCCACTGCGTTGGGAGAAAATGAAGACTCTTATGTTTACTTTTACATCCAACTACAACACACCTGCACTGCTTAAAAGATACTGTTGTCGCTACAGCTGCTTTAGCGCAGAGAAAAAAGCGTATACAACTGGCTGAGGGTGGAAACATGCCAATACGGGAGAGTCTGTCAGCGGTCGTGGGTGGGGCCTAAGCAGTATGATGTCATATTTCTCAGAAAAACAAAACGGCTTGATACTTAAAACTGTTTTTGGGGGGGTAAAAAAGAAGTGAATGGATTTTTATTATTGTAGGGTGGTTGTGTCTACACACTTTTATTCAAACACCATGTAAAAGTTAATTTTGCATCTGACGTCCCCTTTAAAATAGCGACTCCACGATCATCGCCTTGACTACGGAACAAGGGAGCTGACTGAGATACACCCAATATGTAAAAGAAATGTCAAACTCTTACCTCTCTTACCTCAGCATTATGACTCTGCACTACGATGAGCATGTGGTTCTTGTGAAGACACTGTTGCTGAGCCTCTTAGGAAGAGTTTTCCTTTGTGCTCTTCCTTACTGCTAAGGAAATGATGGAGCAATCCATACAACAATGGCCTAAAAAACAACAAGACAGATATATAAAAAGCATAAAAGAATGGTTCATACATACAAAAATTAAAATTCTGTTTTCATTGCATGGAAAAGGTCAGCTTGGACATTCTTCCAAAATATCTCTTCTTATGTTTCACAGAAGAAAAAAGGTCAAAGACCTTAAAGGGATAGTTCACCCAAAAAATTCTGTCATTAATAACTCACCCTCATGTCGTTCCAAACCCACACTTTTGGGTCATCTTCAAGACAAAAATTAAGATATTTTTGGTGAAATGCGTGAGCTTTCTGACCCTCCATAGACAGCAAGGGTCCTACCAAGTTGAAGGTCCAGAAAGGCACCAAGAACATTGACAAAATAGTCCATGTGACATCAGTGGTTAAACAGTAATTTATGAAGCTACAAGAACACTTTTTGTGAGCAAAAAACTAAAATAACTTTATTCAACGATTCTTCTCCTTCGCATCACCCTCGCACCATTTTGGAGTAGTTTTTCTACACAACAACAAGTATTCTCGTAGCTTCGTAACATGGTTGAACCACTGATGACACATGGACTACTTTAACAATGTTCTTACTTCCTTTCTGGGCCTTGAACACACGTTGCTGTCTATGCAGGGTCGAAAAGCTCTTGGATTTCATTAAAAATATCCTAATTTGTGTTCCGAAGATGAACAAAGGTCTTATGAGTTTGGAACGACATGAGGGTAAGTAATTAATGACAGAATTTTCATTTTTGGTTGAACTATCCCTTTAAAGGCTGTTCCTTTGATATGTAATGAACAGCAGTTTAGATAAAGTGCTAATAGTGAGAAAAGTGATTATTTGCGTAAATACCCAGAGGTTGCTATGATCAAGCAGCTTTATAGTCGTGCAATGAGCAAGAAATTCATTCAGTTACATCTATACTTGACTACTGGAGTAGTATTTTGGCTGACTTACCAAACAGCCCTAAATACTTAGAATGAGTTACGAATGCAGCAGCAAGAATGCTTCCTCGTACTAGACTGAAGAATCACATTCAGCACTTAAATCACTTCACTGCCTACTTGTGTCTCACAGAACGGATTTAAGACCCTGTTATTATTAAATGTCTACATGCTATTGCAGCATTTCTTCTAGCATTCCGGAACCCAAATTAAGATATTTTTGATGAAATCCGACAGCTTTCTGACCCTGCATAGACAGCAATGCTACTACAATGTTCAAAGCCCAGAAAGGTAGGAAGGACTTATTGTTAAAATAGTCCATCTGACATCAGTGGTTCATCCGTAACTTTAAGAACTTTAACAAGAATACTTTTTGTGTGCAAATAAAACAGACAACAACAAACTTTATTCAACAATTTCTTCTCTTTGGGGTCACTACTTGAATGATGTTCTTACTACCTTTCTGGGCCTGGGAAGGTTTCAGTTGCACTGCTGTCTATGCAGGGTCAGAAAGCTCTCGGATTTCATCGAAAATATCTTAATATGTGTTCTGAAGATGAGCAAAGGTCTTACGGGCTTCGAACGACACGAGGATAAGTAATTAATAACAGAATTTTCATTTTTGGGTGAACTATCCCTTTAAAGGAACACTCCACTTTTTTTGGAAACAGGCTCATTCTCCAACTCCCCCCGAGTTAATAAGTTGAGTTTTACCGTTTTGAAATCCATTCAACCGTTTCCTGCTCTGGCGATATCACTTTTAGCATAGCTTAGCATAGATCATTAAATCCTATGAGACCAATAGCATCGCGTTCAAAAATGACCAACGAGTTTCGATATTTGTCCTATTTAAAACTTGACACTTCTGTAGTTATATCGTGTACTAATACCAGTGGAAAATGTGTAAGCTATGCTAAAAGTGATATTGCCAGAACAGGAGAACGGCTGAATGGATTTCAAAACGGGGAGTTGGAGAATGAGCCTATTTCCAAAAGTGGAGTGTTCCTTTAAGTGTCAGCAGGCCCCAAACTCCCTCATAGTGACCCTGGGACATATTTAGAAAATGAAATGTTTGTAAACACTGTTTTAAAAGGTACTCTATAACTGTTTTATTTACTTGTCACAAATCATCAGGGGCGCCGCTCGCAATTTTGGGCCCTATGACAAAATATGAGGTTGGGGCCCCCCTACCACACCAAAGCAGATCTCTGGGGGCCCCTAAAGTGCATGGGCCCTTAGAATTGTCCTAACCCCCCCCCCCCCCCCCCCTTAGCGGCGCCCCTGCAAATCATACTTACACTGCTTTGGCACTTGAATCTTCTGCTACATTGAGCTCATTAGCCATGAACTCACGATCTAGGGGAACTTCAGGCTGACCTGATTCTGAAAAGACATTGTTTCAATCAATTTAACCTTCAAATGTTTGTTTATATTTAATTGTTAGAAGTAATATAGAGCTAAGACTGAGTGACCGTGTGTCTGGTCCTCCTGCAAGGCTCATATACTCACCTGCGGTCAGGACCGATGCAGAGTATCGATACTTGTTGAACTCCAGGTATTCTCGGATCAGTTCATTGATCAGCAGGTTCTCGTGGGACAGCGGCGGGCGCGGCGTGCTCTGATCGTCCAGTGCGCTGAACACCTCCGCCCGGATCCTCGCCTTCAGCTGCCCGAGGACTCCTCGGGCCTCCAGAGTCTCTTTCAATGCTATAGACCATTCATTTGAAAGCCAGAGAGAGAATGTGAGTTAGGCTAACCTGCACAACTATAGCATACACAACTGTGGAGAGATTTGGAGGTTACGTTTAAACATCTAAAAACATTTATAACATACCTAACGACTGTAGATTTATGAAACAAAACACACAACATAATCATAACGTTGGCACAACGATATTATGCATTATGACAGTTTATGAGTATTAGCTCACCGCTTTTCAACTCTGTGATGGTTGCCATTGCAACAGTTCTGCACTTCTCAGACGCTTCCGCTGGAGGTCAGTGTGGCTCTCAACTGCGTATATAGTTGGGCTACTGCTTAGCCATTCCACTCTAGTACGGGACCAAGTGCACAGAAATTATTTTTGAATAATAATAATAAAAACAGTGAAAGTGAAATAAATCAGCATCATTACTCCAATCTTCAGTGTCACATGATCCTTTCGAAATTATTCCAATGTGCTGATTTGCTGTTCAAGAAACATTTTATTATTATTATTATTATTATTATTATTATTATTATTATTAATAATAATAATAATAATTATGTATAAATTAATTATAAATTATTTATAATTTTTTTCAGGATTCTTTAATGAATAGAAAGATCCTAAGATCAGCATTTATTTGAAATAAAAAGCTTTTGTAACATTATACACCATATGCCATCCAAAGCTTTGAGCCAGTATAAATTTTATTTTTATTTTTGGGAAAGAAATTGTAGAAATGAACACTTCTATTTAGCAAGGATGCTTTAAAATGATCAAAAGTGATGATAAAGACATTTATAATGTTACAAAAGATTTCTATTTCAGTTAAATTCTGATTGTTAGATCTTTCTATTCATCAAAGAATCCTGAAAAAAATCTACCTAACTGTTTTCAATATTGATAATAAAAAAAAAAAAAATGTTTCTTGAACAGCAAATCAGCACATTGGAATTATCTTTCTATTCATCAAAGAAACCTGAAAAAACTCAACATAAAAATAACAAATGTTTTTTGAGCAGCAAATCAGAATATTAGAATGATTTCTGAAGGATCCTGTGACTGGAAAAAATGATGCTAAAAAAAATCAGCTTTAAAACCACAGGAATAAATTACATTTTAAAATATATTAAAATAGAAAACAGTTGTTTTAAATAGTAAAAATATTTCAAAATTGTACTGTTTTTTGCTGTACTTTGGATCAAATAAATGCAGGCTTGGTGAGCAAAAGAGACTTAAATAATAATCAAACAGTAATGTTGAATTTTAAAAAAATTAAACGCTTATTAAACAGACATTATTATTGTTAAACACAAACACAATAAATCCAATAAGCATAAGGACATAAAGACAGAAAATAGAAATAGAAATAAATGAATAAATAAAGCTATTTTTAAGCATAGCCTACAGATAAATAAATAAATATTTTAAAAACCCGAAAAAATTACAAAGTACAAATGTAGAATATTAAATGACCTTTTTAATAATATTAAATACATCGAAATGTATTTAATAAACGGCTGCCCTAAATATAAAAAAATCCATATATAACATCAGTTTTAGTGAAAAAAAAAACAACAAAAACAAACAAACCACGTGAGGTCATACGTATTGCGGAAGTAAAGGTCGAGTGGAAAGATATCCGCACGCGAAATTCTTTGCTCGCTTTTGTCCCGGAAGAACAAGATTACTCATCGTGTCAGTTGTCGTCACCTTTCGTGCCAAAACAACTTCTTTCTAGATCAGGCTGTAAAATGGCTGGAACAGCTTTAAAAAGACTCATGGCTGAATACAAACGTAAGTCATTTCATTGTTTACACTAACGCCGCGCAATGTTGGTGCTTGTGAATGGTGAATTTTAACACTGTTTTGGTAGCAACAGTTTGACAGCTGCAGATACTTCCAGAACTTCACCAGCATATTCTGACAGTGTGAAATGATTTCAGTCACTAATATAACAGCAGTAGCACCAAACATACTAAAACTGACCGGGTAACTGCTATTTATGGTCATACTAAATTTCTTTCACATGCGTACTGCGAGTCATGCCATGGCAGGAAAGTGTGTGATGGTTGTCTTTTCTTAGATATATTTCCTATTGAACATAATTATATGGATACAGTTAGCTCAACGCATTCTTTCTTCTTTCTTTCCAGAACTAACCCTCAACCCTCCAGAGGGGATTGTAGCAGGTAAGAATTAGGGCAGCTACTGAACAGCTCTATTGACCTGGTTTTACAGTAGATTATTTAGAATCCTTATAAGAATTTTTATAACGTTTTTTTTAATGTATTAATTTATCTGTAGAAGACGTTAATTAATAAACAAGACAAATGTTATCCCTACAGGGCCTGTAAACGAAGAGAATTTCTTTGAATGGGAGGCTCTGATTATGTAAGTATTTATAAATTTATTTTTTTTCCCTTTATTTTTGAATTATTCTGCCACAAGTTAAAAAAAATTTAATTGTGACTTTTCATGGCACAATTGAGATTTTTTTTTTTTATATCTCACAATTTTTAATTTATATCTTGCATTTCTTACTCTTATTTTTTTCTTAGAATTCTGAGTTTGTATCACACTTCATTTTATTTCCGCTACAAAATGGAAAAAAATCTTGGAAAAAATATTTTTCCTCATAATTACAAGTTTATATCTTGCAATTCTGATTTTTTCCCTCACAATTCTGAGTTTGCATCTCGCTGTTCTGTTTTCTTTGTTTGTTTTTGTTTCCACTGCAGATTAAAGAATAAACAAATACCACTATTTTGACATCACTTTTTGAGTTATTTTGAGTTTATATTTCAGTTCTCAGAATTTTGATATATAAAGTAAGAAATGCAACAAAAAAGTCAGTGTGAGATATTTTATATCTATATAAGGTAATTGCAACTTATATACATACACTAATAATAATTTTTATTTATATAGCGCCTTTCCTAGTCAAAAGTCCTAGCGCACTACCAGTCAAAAGTTTTTGAACAGTAAGATTTGTAATGCTTTTTTTTTTTTTTTGAAGAAGAAGAAGCCACTTCTGCTCACCAAGCCTGCATTTATTTGATCCAAAGTAGTAATACAGAAAATAACTATTTTCTATTTGAATACATTTTAAGTTGTATTTTTTTCTGTGGTTTCAAAGCTAATTTTTTTGCATAATTTTTCTAGTCACATGATCCTTTAGAAATCGTTTTAATATTCTGATTTGCTGCTCAAAAACATTTATTATTATTATGTTGAAAACATATTTTTATGGTTTCTTGATGACTAGAAAGAATAGCATTAATTTGAAATAGCTTTTGATCAAATTAAAGCATCTTTGCTAAATAAAATGTATTAATTTGTATTAATTTATATAATTTCTTTCCCAAAAATAAAAACGATACTGACTCAAAGCTTTTCAATGGTATAGCGTATAATGTTACAAATGCTTTTTATTTTTATTCATCGAAGAATCCTGAAAAAAATTTACTAAACTTTTTAAACTATTGATAATAGTAGTAACAAAAAAATGTTTCTTGAACAGCAAAATAGCATATTAGAATGATTTCGGAAGGATCATGTGACACTGAAGACTGGAGTAATGATGCTGAAAATGTAGCTTTTATCACAGGAATAAATTCCATTTTAAAATATATTCAAATAGAAAACAGTTATTTTAATTATTTAAAAATATTATAATATTTTATAAGTATAAATACCGGCTTGGTGAGCAGAAGAAATGTTTAAAAACCATAAAAAATTTTACTGTTCAAAAACGTTTGACTTGTAGTGTATATGTGTGTTTGTTTGTAAGTGTGTGTATAAGTATATATACTACAAAATACATTTTTTACAATTTCTGAGTTAAATATGAGTACTCCCAAATGATCCGTGATGCTGTGGGGATGCTAGGTTGTTGCTTAGGGTGTTCTAGATTATGTACTGACTCGTATGTAAAGATCACTTTAACTTCAACTTAAAACACCATAATGAGCAAATTTAACTGCTGTGAGTCATAGTAATATCTGTAAAGACACACAACATTCATTCACATTCCCCTATTCATTCACAGCATCATGCACAGCTGTTCACTGACTAGCATTTATCCACTGATTATCCAATGACATTAAGTGATGATAAGTGACTTAGATTTTAGATAAGACAAAGCAATTTGTCCTCCGGTAAACCAAACTGGTGGTTTGATGAGTGGTTTTGAACGATAAGTTTTTAAGTGCAACTAAGTGCCAAGCAAAATAAGGAACAGAGTCCCTAGCAACTCCCTGACAGCTGTTCCACAGACACGGAAGTGTGTTCGTTTGATGCGCTCCTCATCATGATGACCGATCAATATCTGCCCTTAGAAACAGTATTTGATAGACAGCGGGATATGGTAAGTAAACAGAAAGGGATTTGCATGTTAAATGGGAGAAGGACTCCATGAAGTTCTGCCACTGCTGTCAGTGGTGGATGAATTTCTGTGATTTATGGCATTGTGTGATTTTATGATTAAGGTGAAGTGTACCGGGCTTTTTTAGTTTTATTTTTTATGCTGAAGGCGGTCAATGGTTTAACTTGCCTCATATTACAGTGATTCTCATGCACAGACATTAACTAAAAGATGCATTTAGACTGAAGTTTGTGTATAATCCAGGTATATACTTTGAACAGAAGTTATTTTACATGTCTGAGAAACTTCCTCTCCAACCTCCATGTAGGTTTATCTAATTCATGATGCTTATATTCTAAAAAAATGATTGGAGTTGATTTATTACAAATGTTGTAATAAAACTCTAAATGCTTAGGATTTGTGGGTAATAGAGTAATAGCTTATCCAGATATCCTCTCATAGCCCCTTCTTAAAGGGGGTTGAGGGTCACTACTGGAATGCTTCATTACTTTGTTTCTTTAATTGCTTTTTGTTGCACACAGAGGTTCTTAACAAAGCATATAGCCATTTAATGTTGGTATTTTTCCATGTTTTAGGGGACCAGAGGACACATGTTTTGAGGGAGGTGTGTTTCCTGCCATTCTCAGTTTCCCTTCAGATTACCCTCTCAGCCCTCCCAAGATGAAGTTCACCTGTGACATGTTTCATCCAAACAGTGAGTGCTACAAACATTCAGCATTCACACAGTCTATGCAGTTTCACAAAATTTTTTACAATTAGAGAAGTTCACTTCCAGAACAAAAATTTACAGATAATTTACTCACCCTGTTGTTGTGCAAAATTTGTTGTCTTTCTTTCTTCAGTCTTAAAGAAATTATGTTACTTGAGAATAACATTTCAGGGTTTTTCTCTATATAGTGGACTTCTATGGTGCCCCCGAGTTTGAACTTCCAAAATGCAGTTTAAATGCAGCTTCAAAGCTCTCTAAACGATTTCAGCCAAGGAAGAAGGGTCTTATCTATAGCGAAATGATCAGTTATAAAAAAAGGTAATTTATATACTTTTTAACCTCAAATGTTCATCTTGTCTAGCTGTGTGTGAACCCTGTGTATCCTGGTTCAAGACAGATAGGGTAGGTGTTTACAAAGTGAACGTGCAAAGAAGATCAAGTGCCCTTTACAAAAAACAGTAAAACAGCAATGTAGGATGATCTTGAAGTTGAAGGAGAAACTGAGATGGGAGTTTTTCAGGACAGGACAGTAGAGAGATGACAGGAAATCAATGGGCAGAGAGAGGGGAGCAGGATTGGCTAAGGACCTCAAGGCAGTAATCAAACTCGCCGTGAGCACAAATGCACTATATGGCGGCACACAATTAATTTTTTTTTCTTTTTAGAAAATAACAGAATCGTTGTACTAGATAAGACCCTTGTTCCTCGGCTAGGATTGTTTAGAGCTCTTTGAAGCTGCATTTAAACTGCATTTTGGAAGTTCAAACTCGGGGGCACCATAGAAGTCCACTGAAATCCTGAAATGTCTCTCACTAAACCTACCATAAAAATTATAAACTGATCATTTCTTTGTCAGTGGGCAAACATACAGAATCAGCAGGGGATCAAATATTTTTTTTCCCTCATTGTGTCACAATATTACTAATTTTACACTGAAATTTAGATCAAATATATGCAGCCTTGGTGAGCATAAGAGGAAATAATATTAAAAATCATTTGTTTGATTTTAATAGTAGTAATAAGTCTTCCTGTGCATATATTGTTTATTTAACGATCACTCAGCAGGTTAAACTAATCACTTTAGGATTTCCAGTGTTAAAAGAGCCTCCAAGAGCAGGAACACTCTTCTAATGAATTTATAGTCATTTGACATTGAGGAGCATAGACTTAGATTTGGAGTTCTAAGTGCCTTTATGATCGGGGTATTTCCTCTGGTCCTGCTGGTGGATGTGTGGACACAGCGTTCAGGGAAGTGGGCCCAGATAAAGGTCTTCCTGCAGGCCACAGATAGCAGGAGCCCAGCCTACAGTCCTCTGATGGTGCCGGTACTCTGGAGGCGGTTATCAGACCTGGACGGCTCAGATTCTGATCACTGTCCTCAGCTGTGGAGAGAATGAAGAGATAACATCAGCCGGGCTGTTGGGTGGCTGATACTGTGCGGGGGTGGATTCATTCAGCCCTGATCCTGGGTTAATAAACTTGTGTCCCATACACTCACTTGTCCAAAGTATTACTTGATTTCTTTGTGTGTCTTTAGATAGGAAAGGCCAATCACGGGTCATTGCTCATGGAACTAACGCTTTAATTGATTAATAGATTTAGCAGATTAATCAGTATGCTCTTTTGATCCTAACATCTGTTCGTAATTGCTGATTCAACGCTTTTTAATCCAATTTTGGCCTTTTTTAGCTAATTGGGAGAGTAGTTCATTCTGTGGGATGAAATGCAGTGAACTGAGCCGGCCAGAGATGCAGATATAATCAAATCGAAAGTTTATTCAAATGTATTCAGTCAACTGGCAGTGAAGACAGTAAAGATCTGTAGAGGATAAATTATGTTAAATAAACGTTTTTATGGTGTGTTTTCTGCAGTCTACCCAGACGGCCGTGTGTGTATCTCAATCCTGCATGCTCCTGGTGACGATCCCATGGGTTATGAGAGCAGTGCTGAGAGATGGAGTCCCGTGCAGAGCGTGGAGAAGATCCTGCTGTCTGTGGTCAGCATGCTTGCTGGTCAGTCAACATTCACTCAGTCATCAGGGAACTGTCACAATTGTGCTGTTCTGATTTTACTTGCCTAAAAGTGGATCCTGAAATCAAGAAGCCTCAATATCTGATCTCATGGCGAAAACGTACCTGTGGGAACTTTTTTGCAAGATGCGAAATACATACCAATAAGTACTTATCACTGCAGTTTCTAACAGAAATGTCCACTAGAGGCGGTAAAACAGCAAGCACTAGTGATTGTTTTTTTATACACGCATGATTACAGCTCCTTATGTTTCGCTTTCCGAACATAACAAGCTTGTTCGGGAGTTCAGCCAGTACGGAATTGGACTTAGGATGCAGAATCTTTGGGTACAAATACTGTGAAAAACATGACTCATGATGAAAGAGCTAAAAGATGAGATATTGAAAAACGAGATTAAACGGCATGCTTGTTTTTACGTCACATTCGCTTTTGTTTATACTATTGGGTAATTTTTGGTGTAGCGCAGATTTGGTGTATGTTATTTTAAAACACCATAGAGCATTAGGGTTATAGCGTCACTCAACTGACATTTCAAGTCAGAACTGCGGTGACACATACAAAACTAACATTATATGTACCATATGTACGTTTTTCTGTTCCTGGGGGAAAAAACAAACATTCTTTTAGCGACACTCAGTGGAAATTTCACATCGAATATGTCACAAAAAGTACATGACGGTACTTATTTCACGTCATGCGAGAAAGTTCCCAAAGGTACGTGTTTGATATGAGATCAGGTTGTCAAAATTATTTGATTATTGTTTATTACAATTTTTTTTCTCTGGAATGGGAAAAATGCAGTCAGACAATCTATTTCTGTTTTTAAACTTTGGGGTTGGTAAGATTTTTTTTTTCTTTTTTTAAAGAAATTAATAGTTTTAGCAAGCATGCATTGTTGAAAACGTTTTTTCTTCAAATAATTGCAGTTTTTAATTCTTTTAAAGAATCATTAAAAATTTGTTCCATATAAATATGTATTGTCAACATTTATAATAAAAATAATAAGTGTTTCTTGAGCAGCAAATCAGTATATTAGCATGATTTCTTAAGGATCGTGTGACACTAAAGACTGGAGTAATGATGCTGAAAATTCAGATTTGCCATCGCTAGGAATAAAAGACATTTTAAAATATATTAAAATCAATAATGGGTATTTTAAGTTGTCATAATATTTCACAATATAGCTGCTTTTATGATCAAATACATGCAGACTTTGTAAGTAAAAGAAACTCCCCCCCCCCCCCCCCCCAAAAAAAAATCTTACCCACTACAAACTTCTAAACATATAAATATGTGACTCTGGACCGCAAAACTAGTCTTAAATAGCACGGGTATATTTGTAGCAATAGCCAAAAATACATTGTATTTGGGTTTTTTGTTTATGCCAAAAGTAATTAGGATATTAAGCAAAGATCATGTTCCATGAAGATGTTTTGTAAAAACTTATTACCAATCAAAACTTAATTTTTGATTAGTAATATGCATTGCTAAGAACTTCATTTGGACAACTTTAAAGGTGATTTTTTTTCAAAGCATTGAAAATTTACACCCTTAGATTTCAGATTTTCAAATAGTTGTATCTTGGCCAAACCATGTATCTTTATGACTGGTTTTGTGGTCCAGGGTCACATATATTTGTAAAATAGTGTTTGTTTCAATTTTTAATTAATTGACTTTTAATTTAAAAAAGGTTTATCATACATTTAGTGTGTATTTTCTTTTTATGTTCCATGTTCTGCCTAAAATCTTTTTTTTTTTAAGGGATAGTTCAGCCAATAATAAAAAAAATCTGTCATTAATTACTCACCCTAATGTCATTCCAAACCTGTAAGACCTTCGTTTATCTTCAGAACACAAATTCAGATATTTTTGATGAAATCCGAGAGCTTTCTGACCCTTCATAGACGGCAACACAACTGACACGTTCAAGGCCTAGAAAGGTAGTCAGGACATGGTTAAAATAGTCCATCTGATTCGAAAAGAAATTGTTAAATAAAGTAATTTTTGTTTCCTGGGCCTTGAACCTGGTAGTTGTTGTCTATGCAGTGTTAGAAAGCTTAATTTGTGTTCTGAAGATGAACAAAGGCCTTACGGGTTCACATCCTGTCTGTGCCTGTCCTTAAATAATTGTAAATACCATCTACTCCTCCAGAGCCCAACGATGAGAGCGGAGCAAATGTGGATGCCTCAAAAATGTGGCGTGAGGACAGAGAGCAGTTCAACCGACTAGCTAAGCAGATCGTGCGTAAATCTCTTGGCCTCTGACTCTTCTGTGTACAAACACACACTCACACTCCAGGACTGTGAGGATTGACGTTTACAAGGATTCAAACTTCCCGACGGAAGAGAAGAGTGTCTGTGCTGAGTGTTGTAATGTACTGCCCCCCTACCTCCACCAGTGTGAGCACTTTATTCCCATCCAGGCTTTCATACTTGTTCCCAGTCCTCCCCCTCTCCTGTGATCGGGTGGATGCGTGGACGAATTGTTTTTGATGAAGAAGGCAAAACATACATTCACTGGACAGTGTTTTAAAAGAGAGCCAAGCATCACTCACAAAATAAGTACACAAAACAGTTATTTACAGCCATTTTGGGCTGCCGGTTTGTTTGTCATGCCTGTTACCTGTCCATAGATCCATGAGTTCAGCAATGGAATGCAGCTTTGGTTTGCTGACAGTATGCTGATGCATGCTTTAATGCCTCATTCTAATAAAATGCATCGTGAGGCAGTGACTGAGACTATCACATACACTTATGAACAGATTATATTAATGATCTTTTAGGAAGAAAGAAAAAGATCATTTCTATGGATTCAAATTCAATAAATGTTCTAATTTAAAAACATTTGATTACATTTAATATGAAAATATTTTGAAACTTGGTAATGCACAGATAGGTCAGTGATTTTCTTCAATTTCACTTTTTGCTTTTATTGAGGTTTTTAGATTCGGTAGTAGCAGGCTGGAATTGTCCAGCCTTCGGCAGAAAGACAGACCAAAATGTTGTTTGATTTACACCATCTTTACGTTAATTAAAAAATCTTTTAATTCTGTATTTGATTTTTTTCTTTTTATCTGTTCTCAAGGATTGTAAAGCCAATAAAATCAGTAAATGTTTGTGATTTATGAACCCCTTCGGTTATTTTTATATGAATGTGCACAAAATTTTCATGTTGCTCCAAATTCTGCACAGAAGGCAAATGTGTGTGGAAAAATTGCAGTGTTAATTAATTCATACAAGATAATGTAGTAGTGGGTTAAGCTGTCAATTTACTACCAAATTAGGGAAATTAATATTGTTATTTTTTTATGATTTCATTTCAGTTTAGTTTGCTTTGACATAAAACAGAACTACTTTTGCAAACTAGTCCTAGGGTTTTCACCTGATTGGAACCAAACCAGTGCAGAAAGATTCTCTGGGGAGTGAATATCAATAATTATCAAAACAAAAAATCTTAACTTTTGACTCGCCGTTGCAAATAGATGCCAAAAAGTTGAAAAGGGGCAGTGCCACTTGTAGTAAAATGCCTATAACTGCTGAATGGAATGGGATATCTTTGCCAAACTCAGAACACTTATGTAAGAGCTCAATCTGAGGTTGCAGGACAACAATTGCAGAGCTTGGCCACTTGGCTATAAGAGGAAAAAAACATAAAAAACGTATACCTACGCAACCATTTGTCCACTCAAGTGTCTATATGGACATTTGCGTATCTCCAAAAAACATAGCCGCGAGTTTGAGCACCTATTAGACATGGTTACTGGAGGCTGATTGGATAGAAACTCTAGGCATCGACTCAAGGCCCCAAAGGTCTGTGAGAAATTTGAAAGAAATCGGCCACTGGGGAGGCCATATTGCGTTTTTCAAGAGCATAAACGATTGTGCATTACATGCTTTTTCGCATATACACAGAATAATTGTATCATATGACAGAACTCCTTATTCCGGACAACTTTGCCTCTAGAACCACTGCTGTCAATTAAAGCATTTGTTAAATGATTGAGAAGATGTAAAAAAAAAAAAGAAAAAAGAAACCTACTTGCGAACTAGTCCTAGATTTTTTACTCAATCTGAAAAAACAAAACAAAAAAACACTGCAGTACAATTCTCTGGACTCTCTAGGTCAACATGCAGTGTTAGGGGGGCCTCCAAGAACGTGGTTGGGGAAGCACTGCTCTAGGTCAATAATTATCAAAAAATGTTGGAATTTACCTTTTGGGAAGCTGTCCGAATGTCCCCAAAATCCTATAAAGCCTAAAGGAAAATTCAAAACTTCATAAAACCTGGTGAGCACATGCGGCAGGTGATTCTAAACACGCATGGAAAGTTTTAAGGAGATCGCTCCACAGCTGGCGCTATAACAGTCATAAACATTACTAAACATATTTCTATGGTAAATTACCTTTATTTATTTTATTACATATTGTCTTTTTTCATATGTGCTTAAATCCCTCAAAGCACTTGAACCCTGGTAATTACTGCTTGCAGATATTTTGTTGTATGTTAATAGCAACTGCGCTCCTTAATATTTTTGTGGAAAGAATGATTTTTCTTCAGGATTCTTTGATTAATAGAAACTAAAATAGAAGGCATTTATATGAAATCTTTTGACACATTATGAATGTCTTTTATGCCTATTATGCCCCTTTTTACAATATGTAATATAAATCAGCTCAAAATACCCCACACATTATTTATTATATAATTTTGAAAATGCCCATTTTGAGTGAAAGCAGAAACACGTTTTTGTGCATAAAAATGCAAATAAGCTGCTGCTCCCTGCCCAAGTTTCCAGAATAGAGCTGCATCTTTACAGCTCGTGCCTCAGATACTCTGCCAACGTGATTTTCACGTCTATCGATCATGCGTTTTAAAGCCATATCAGTTTCTGATATAGGGTTTTCTGAGCGCACACATCCGAAGCGAACACACAGAAAGCGGCTGTCACAGCATGTAAGTACTAAACTGAGTTCTCTTTCATGTCTTATTGCACTTAAACTGTGAAATACACACAAGTTTATGTCAAAAACACAGGAGTTACAAAAACAGTCAGTTATGTCTGTGAAGTTAAACAGCTGGAAAAGAAATCACATGTTTATATTCGATCTGTGTGGCAGCAGTGCAACATACAGTAAATAAATCAATAAATCCACTGCTCTCTTGTCTCCACTGAGGCTGGGACTCTAAATACTGTTCTGTGCTCATCTGTGCAGCCAACGACAGAACAGTTAGCATGCTTTGCTTGAATTTTTGCCATGGCGTTAGAACTGGTACACCATTGTTGTTTGTGAAAAAACAGGGTGATGGCTCCTTGAGTGGAAACAAGCAGATTAAGGGGCAGTAATATTATAATAAGATCCCCATTCTACATCACAGGAGAGCGAAATCTGACACACTCGTTTTCACATGCTTGGAGAAAAAGGCTTACCAAAACAAAGTTACTAGGTTGTCGTTTTTCACATTTTCTGGGTTGGTAGATGCACTAGGTACCCAATTACTGCATTTAAACATAGAAAAAGTCAGATTTTCATGATATGTCACCCTTATTGTAAAAAAAAAAAATTGAAAGAAAGCAAAATGCACGTTCACGTAACAACTTTCCAGTGAACTAGAGGTGGATATCAAATGTGTTTGAATTGGCAGAGCTCATTCGGGATTTGCAGAATCTGACCGCATCAAAGGATGGATTAACTCTTGTTATTCTTAATGGCATATCAGCTGATGGAGCTCATTATAAGGCTGCTGCTTCCGCGTGTATCTGCTTTATCATCTGCATACTAGAGACCGCAGGTTGCTGTTATTGACAGGACCATAAGCATAAGAGCAGTGCTTCTTTATGGCAATCACCTCCCACACATTACTGTAATTGAATGTCAAATATGATGACTTTGCTTGCTCTGATCAGCTCCCACATACGCACCTAATCTCACTTTGGCTTTCCTCAGATCTCTGTCATCTTTGCACTGATGGATGGCCACAGTCTTTCTCCCTGTTATGAGTAACAACTGCTTGAACGTTGCTTAGACTTTGCAGGAACGTTCACTTTTAAAAATAAAGGTGCCAAAAGCGTTCCAAAAGTGATGCCATAGAAGAACCAAAAAGAACCTTTCAGTGAACTGTTCTTAAAAGAACCATTTTGAAGAACATTTTAAAAGTCTAAAGAACCTTCTTCTACTATAAAAAATCTATTTCTGCATTTGAAAGGTTCCATGGATGTTCAAGCTTCTTCATGGAACCATAGATGCCAATAAAGAACATTTATTTTTAAGAGTGTTGTGCTTAACCGTTGTGCTTAAACTTAACCGAGAACTTTTTTTTTTTTTTTTTTTTTTTGTCAATTTAACTTGAAACTAAAACAAAATTTTGGCTTTAAAACTAATCTAAAATAAAATTCTCACAAATGAATTTTTATTTTTGTTTTTGATAAGTGTATAAAACATTGAATAAAACTTGAATACATGAAAAAAAAAACATTGAAAAAAACCCCCCAGTAAATAGCAATCACAGACAAATCTAATGCTTTTTATATGAGACTAGTGCACAAATTTTTTCAATTAAATTGAATTTATAAACTAAGCTGAAACGAACAATGATAAAACTAACAAAAATTATATGAAAATGTTTTATGAAAATACATAAAAAATGTACAAAACAAGTTAAAAAACCGGGCATGACAATTTAAAAAAAATGTTAAAATGTTATCAAATATTAAATTGAGGTTGACAATTTGTCCATTAAAAGTGTAATTAAAACAAATATAACTTAAAACTTAAATATTGTGAGTGACAATTTACTCATTAAAACTTAAAAAAAAAAAAAAATAATAATAATAATAAATAAATAAATAAATAAATAAATAAATATATATATATATATATATCAAACCGGGCATGACAATTTAAAAAAAATGTTAAAATGTTATCAAATATTAAATTGAGGGTGACAATTCAACAATAAAAGTGTAAAGAAAACAAATGTAACTTTTAAACCAGTTTGTCAAATATTTGGGGTGAAAATTTAGCCATTAAAATGTAAAATTAAAAAAGTTAAATGTTGTCAAATATCAAACTGGGGATGATAATTTCATCATTAAAAGTGTATAATAAAAAATGTAATGATTTTTTTTCTTTTTTGATAAGTGTATAAAACATTTTAAACATCTTGCATTAAACATGAAAAAACCCAGTAAATAACAATCACAGACAAATCTTATGCTTTTTTATGAGACCAGTTCACAAATTTCACAGCCCTAAAATAATAAGACAAAAATAAATTGAATTTATAAACTAAGCTGAAATGAACAATGATAAAATTAACAAAAATATATATGAAAATATTGACAAAAAATACATTTAATTTTTTTTATTGAAAAATAAATTAATTAAATATTAAGTATTAAATTAAATATGTATTAAAAAAATTAAATGTATATTATATTTAATTATATACTAATTATACATTTATAACTAAATTAAAAATGTGAAAGTGAAACTGTAATTATAACTGTGGTTGCATTTTATTTTACAGTACATGTACTTAAAGTATACTTACCTAAAAAGTACTTGGTAATATAAGTTATATATTACTCAAGTTTTTAAGATACCTTTAAGTTTAGGGGTTGGTTCAGGGTTAGTACCTAGTTACTATAATAACCACATATTATGCACATGTGCACTTGGACTGTAAACTATTGAGCTACCTATAATTTTATATACAAAAAAAACTATTATTTTAAATATACAATTATAAATCTATAATATTAGATATTCCAATGTTTATCCCAAAACAGACCATAGCAGTGGTTCAGGAACCAGATTTTACATCAAAAAATGGGAGACCCAACAAAGTACCAAAATTGTGTATTGGAGAAATTTTCTTAACTCCTAGCTTTGCATGGTTATAGTTATTATTAATGTTTTATCACTTCTGTCCACAGTCCTATCAAAACTTAATTGTAAGAAAGAAAGAATTGTAACTTAGAACGTATGATATAAGAACAAGGCTGCGTCCATCTCTTCTGGAATCTCATCATTGGGAACACAAACCCTGCAGTTAGGTGATGAGTTTCCCTGTCTAAACATGTCTGCTACTTCACACACAGCACTGATAATGAAACATAAATGGAGCTCAAAGCACGGCTCAGCCTCGGGGTCAGACGTGAGACCACAACGGCTTTCAAAGAAGAACTAACATGACACACGCCTCTCTCTCTATCACTCCCTGATCTCTCCATCATGCGTCAAACCACTCCTGAACTATTTGATCTGAGACAGGTTCACTAGAGTCCAGTTTGTTGTTCACCCAACCCTGAGACTGACGTCAAGGCTGACCTGCATCAACCAACAGAACTCTGGTTAATTTGTAATGAGCCATTCTTTACATTTCCATATATGGTTCACAAGATGTTTTTGTTAAGTTTTATGTAAACTTACAGTCAAAAGAACTCATTTAGTTACTATTTGTTGAACATTAGAAGGGACATTTCCCTGTTTTTTTTATTCCTCATTAAATAAAAGACTAATGGTCTTTTTATTTAATAAGGAATAAACAATTAAAGGATTGAAATGGATTTAAGGGTATAAAGACAATGAAAGAAGAACAGTAAAAGAACAAGAAAACACTTTTTTAAATTTAGATTTAATCAGATTTATTTGTTTGAGAACAACATTTTTATTTTAAAGTGCCATTTTATTTCTAATATGTTTTAAATAGAGGATGGCATATTGTCTTGATACATTTAATTATGAATTAAATGAATCACATATATGACAGCTTATGTCTAATCCAAAAAAAAAGTCCATAAGTTTGTTGTTCAGCCACACTACTTAAAGCCGCACTGGACATTCTTTGCTGTTAGACAGAGAAATATATTAGTTTTAGAACTTTAGGACTTTATAGAACAAATATTGTCAGATTTGAAATATTGGGGTTTATATTTGGCCATTAAAACTATTAAATAAATTAACTTTTTTAAATAAAAATGGTCAAATATTGTCAAATATCAAACTGGGGGTGGTCATTGAAAATGTAATGATAAATAAAACAATTGTTAAAATATTTTCAAATATTAAATTGGGGGTGACAATTTGACCATTAAAGTGTAAAGAAAACAACAAATGTAGCTTAAATCTTTTTGTCAAATATTGCCAAATATTAAATAGTGTTTGTGACAATTTTTGGCTATTAAAACTAAAATTAAAAATTAAAAATGCAACTTTAAAAAAAAATGTTAAAATATGGTCAAATATTAATTGGGGTTGACAGTTTGACCATTAAAAGTGTAATTAAAACAAATGTTACTTTTTGTCAAACAATTTTGGACAACAATATGGCCATCAATGTATCTTTCAAAACTTTTTTTTTTTCCAAATATTGTCAAATATCAAATATTGAGGGGCAACAATTTGGCCATTAAAAGTGTAAAAGTAAAACAACTAAAATATTGGGGGTGACAATTTGGTCATTAAAAACAATAAAAATGCAACTTTAAAAATATGGTCAAATATTAAAACTGGGCATGATCATTTCGTCATTAAAAGTGTAATGATTAAAAAAAGTTAAAATATTGTTGAATATTAATTTGAGGGTGAAATATCAAACTGGCTGTGATTATGTCATCATTAAAAGTGTAATAAAAAAAAGTGTTAAAATATTGTTAAATATTAAACTTGTGGTGAAAATTTTACCATTAAAAGTATAAAGAAAACAAATGTAAGATTAGAAACGTTTGTGAAAAATCACCAAATATTAAATACTGGGGACAATTTGGCCATTAAAAGTATCAAAGTAAAAAGTTTTAAAATATGAAATATTCGGGGTGACATTTTGACCATTAAAAGTTTAAAGGAAACATATGGGGACAACAATATGGCCATCAATGTATCTTTAAAAACTTGTCAAATATTGTCAAATATTGGGGGTGACAATTTGACCATTAAAAGTGTAAAGGGGACATATTGGGGACAACAATATGGTCATCGATGAATCTTTAAAAACGTATTGTCAAATATTGGGAGTGACAATTTGGCCATTAAAACTGTAAAATTTAACTTTTACCTTTAAAAATTTTATTTAATATGACCAAATATCAAACTGGGCATGACAATTTTGTCATTAAAAGTGTAATGATATCAAATATAATCAAAAAACAGATATTGAGGGTGACTATCTGGCTGGGGTTGCCAGGTTTTTAAACAAAACCCACCCAATTGCCACTGAAAACTAGCCTAAAACTATTGCGTTTTGGGGTTCCCCTGGTAAAAATTTCATTCTGGAGGGTAAAATACCAATTTTATGGAGGGGTTCCCCTGGAAAAATTGGCATTCCAGGGGCTAAATATCAAATTATTGGGGTCGCTTCAACCCACAGATATGAAAAACAACCCGCAGCAACACTGTTAAAGTATAGCCCATATCCACAATAAATCTGGCCATCAAAACTGTAAAATTAACTTTGTCAAATGTTCTCAAATAGCATTTGGTGGTGACAATTTCGCCATCAAAAACGTGCAAAAATTAAAGATGTAACTTTTAAAACTGTTTATAAATATTGAACTGGGGTGGACAATTTGGTGATATCTTCTTATTGGTGAGGATTTGTGGTGGTTATTGCCCTGCTTCTTTCCACTTTCTAATTAGAAAAGTCATCAAGAAATAATACAAGTATGAGAACATATTCACTGAAACACCACTTTATGATAAAGGGCTGGCTGTCTTTGAAATCTGTACTGGACTTTCCTCTAATGGGATTAAAATGTCATTAGCCTATCTTCTATAAATATGCAGGTTAGGAAGGTAAGATTCTGTCAGGAGTTCATGAACTGGTAACACAGCTCTTTAAAATCCACTACATACAAGTGAACTGTTTGTCAAAGGCCACTGTTCTGTTTTCAGAGGAATTTCAATTGCTGTGTTCCTCCCCTTTTAACATCCCTAATGTTCCTTATTTTCTGCCAGCTTTGATGTGAAAAAGACTTTAAGTGACAAAGGTGAAGTGGGGTCAGGTGAACTGCATGCTGGTCTTTATGTCTTTATGTATGTGTTGAAGAGCCCAAGCTGTAATACCTGCCTCACTAATTAGTCAAACCCACATCATTTAGAAATTAGTGGGTTGTGCATCCCAAAGAGTACCAGAAGAAGGAGAGACCAAGAGACCGAAAAACACTGCTGGGGAAACTAGGCTGGGATAACCAGACATGAGTGAAAGTTCAAATCATGCAGCTTGTTGAGAAGAGGTGTAGTGTTATTATTTAAGCGATCTGACCTTGACTTTTCTTTACAGTGGTAATAAAACTAAACTATTTTATATTTTAACTTTCTGTTCCTGTTGCCTCTGCTGCATGGTTTGGAGATCAGTCATGTTCGAACCTTTAATTTATTTGTCTTAAAGGCATAGTTCACCTAAAAATGAAAATTCTGTCACCCTCACGCAGTGTTGCCAAGTCTGTGGTTTCCCCGCGGAATTGGGCAACTTTTACACTGTTGCTGCGGGTATTTTTTGATGTCTGTGGGCTGAAGCGCCCCTAATAACGTCATATTTAGCCCCTGAAATGAATTTTATCTGCAGGAATGTGATTAGGCTAGTTTTGAGGTGCAATTGGGCAGGTTTTGTTGTGAAAACCTGGCAACCCTGCCCTCACCTCATTCCAAACCCATAAGACCTTTGGAACATGAAATATGAATATTGATTAAATCTGAGAGCTTTCTGACCCTGCATAGACATCAACGCACACATTCAAGGCCCAGGAAGGTAGTAAGAACATCGTTAAAATAGTTCATGTGACGTTAGTGGTTCAATCTTAATTTTATGAAGCTACATAAATACTTTTTGTGGGCAAAGAAAGAAACTGTATAACGACTGTATTCAACCATTTCTGCTCTTCCACGTCAGTCTTTTCCGCATGTTCATGAGAGTACCACGACGCATGCGTGTGCATGCACAAAACTGTTGAATAAAGTCATTTTTTTGTGTTCTTTGCACACAAAAAAGTATTCTCATAGCTTCATAAAATTATGGATGAACCACTGATATCACATGGACTATTTTAAAGAGGTCATCGGATGCCCATTTTCCACATATTCATATGATTCTTTAGAGTCTTAATGAAAAGTTTATAATACTTTGGTTAAACATTCTCACTAGTAGTGTAAAAAAAACACCCTTTTACCTTGTCAAAATCAGCTCTGCAAAAAATCTAATCATTTTATTGCACAGCCCCTTTAAATGCAAATGAGCTCTGCTCGCCCCGCCCCTCTCTGATGTGGGATTATAAGCCGTAATGTTTACTTCAGTCGCATTTAGCTGCGTTTAGAAGCTAAACTTGCCAACAAGCACATTATTAAGTATGGGCTGTTTGAAAAGATGCATAAAAAAAACCTTATACTCACTTCTGCTGTGGGTGAAGCTGCAATAGGAATGATTCACACGAACATAGGCGCATATGTAGATCGGGATCTGCGGTTTGTTGTCACACTGAAAAGAAGCTGAGAATGACCTGATTTTAAAAAGGGGATATTACTTTTAAAGATTAAAAAAATACCACTGGGTGGATTTTTATCATTGTAGGGCGGTTGTGTTCACAAACTGCCAACACACATTAATGTTCAAACAACATGTAAAAGTGAGTTTTGCATGACACCTTTAACAATGTCCTTACTGTCTTTTTGGACCTTAAATGTGGTAATTGCAATCTTAAATAATAATCTTAATTCAATAATATCTTAATTTGTGTTCCTAAGATGAACGAAGGTTTTATGGGTTTGGAATGTCATGAGGGTGCGTAATTAATGAATGCAACGAAGATGAATGCAGCGAGCTCATTGGCTACTGGTACAGAAGAGAACCAATCAATTGTGCCATGTGATGATGTCATTATGTCAGATTGAGTTGACCTATTGGACTGCATCTAGTTTAATGCCGGAACTTTGCATATATACATCATTCATAGAACTTTTTATTTGAAACTCATTAGTTGGACATTTGCTCATAACAATTATGTAACTAAACGAAACATTAAAAATCAGGAATGTTAGCTTGAGAGCTGCTTATCCACCTTTGTCCTAAACCCGGAAGTCTCGTTTGACTGGAACAATATGCTTTACATTTCCGTTCTCTGGTGTTTCTAGTCAAATTAACATATAGTCTGAACGTTAAACCTATGAAAATGGTTTTAAAGAACACATGCACCATATTTTCATCACTTTACAGTGTCACAAGGACTGTCTTTTTGCAGTTACTCACCTGTCTTAGTTTAGCGAGTGGGAAGATGACATGAAGCGACGCAAGGTTAGTGGCATCAGAAACAGATGAGGGCACATATAGTGTGTTTTCACGAGGTGTCATCAATTAGCCATATTGGTAGCACTGAATGTAAACAATGCCACTGAACCGAACAAAACTCACATATTTAGCTGATTATTGCTGCTGAAAATGGTCAATTATTGTCATGTTTTGGGCTGTACTAATCGGTCAGACCAGGAAAAACATTTGGAGTGCTATAGGTTGCCAAAAGTAATAATAAATCAAGGAGAAGAGTGCAAAAAACTCTCTGGGGAACAAAATGTGTTTGTGGTTGACTAAACTGAACCAGGATTTCCAGAGCAAGAATCTTGACAACATTTGTGTTTGTTCTTGTCATTTCCGGTAGGTGAAATATTAGGCTAATATCTTAATCAATACTGCTCGTACGTATCTTTAGCACCTATTAAAATAAGTTTGTCAAAATATTGCACCCTTTCTTGCTTACTAAGTCCTTCTCTATATGATTTGTCAGCTTCTGTAAGTTTTTCCATGGTTTAGACAGCATAAATTAGCAGAACAACATATTCAGTAGTACATTAACCATGCAATCCATGCTGTTGTTCATATCCGAGTATCACCAATATGGCCGTGCAACTGGGTAACCAAATCATGACATAAGTGCAAACCTCATGATTGAGGTAAATTTCACGGGATTCAACACATTATTTTAATTCACACACAGTATTTTAACTTAAGCGCTGCAAGCCATGCTTGTTTTCTTTAGTCATCGTTTATGCAAGATATACAGCTCCAGACTTTATGACTTCATTTTAATGTAATCAGGTTTGCCCTTTTATTGCCAAATTATTGCCAGTTAATTCAAAATGTGTTCGAAATATGTTAAATATGTTACTATACAATATTGTCTCTCGAATAATTTATCCTGTTTAAAAATACTGAACAATTAAGATCAAGAAAAGAGATGTACACATACATACTAAGGAGAAACTTGAGTGCAGATCAGCAAAGGTCAACAAGAAAAAAAATACACTGAGAACCAGATCAGGACACAGAGAGGGACTCCACCCAGAGGCAGAAAATAAAACAGAAAGCGAGAGAGAGGGAGAGGGAGGGAGGAAGGGGTTATGAAGCAATGAAATACTGAGATTAGGACCGCAGGAAATCTCTCTCTCTCTCTCTCTTTCTCTCTCTCTCTGTCTGCCTTTCTCTCAGCCAATGTACCTCCTTCAGAGCCCCTCCTCTCGTGTTGACATGGTTTCATTTGAATGTCTCTCTAAATACATCGCTTTTGCCCCTTGAGCTCTCAGTTGTAGTTGTGATCTGTTAACATGCTCATCTGACCCTGCAGGTGACAGGTGAATGAGCTGCTGCGTTCCGGACTGCGTTCCTGAGCAAACGGGAAGAAGAGGGAAAAAGCACAGGCTTGGATGTTCAGGACTTTCTGAGTATTTTGGCTCTGACTTGTTTGACCTGCTTTGTTAATGATTAGCATTTAAGTGGAAGAGGAAGGACTCTCTTGGGAACATGAATTTTCATTTAGTTTGTATTGTGTATTGAGATATTACCCAGTGCTTGCTATTCACACGCATGTGTGATTTTTGTTTTAAGAAATAACTTTTTCAAGTAGCTAATGGCTCATTAGTGTTGAACTGAACTTTTATTAAAATTAAACAATGAGGGACAGACTCTATTCTGGACAGTTCAAGGAACAAAGAACACAGGACATAAAAGCATCTTGACCAGCGGGCAACTTTGAATCATCCTTTGAGGCCAATCAAAATTTTGTAAGGACATTTTTATTGACAAATCAACATCTAATGGAAGGACAGCATAACTTGGTGCCATCATCGTGGCTATTTGCACTGCAGTTGTCTCTGCTTCTTCTGCCACCGATGGAAAGTGTGACCGTAGTACCATGGAAACCTTGTACAGGTGAGAAATTGCACATAACCCTTCTCATTTGCCCTCTAATAAACTGTATTTGCCTTCTGTTTGCTGTATGACACCAAACTGTTGATCTTTAAATCACTGAGTCTGGTACTACAAAGTTTTTATCTCTTTATCAGCAGACACTAAGAAAATGTGACTTCCTCTGTAATAAAAGTCTTCAGATTAGTCCAGATTGTATCTTGAATCCTCAATTTGAGTGTGTATTATGTGTATAAAAGAGTATTTCTTCAACTATCGACACTAATTACAACCATATCATTCACAATTGCGGTGAAAATTATTATTTAAGACTCTTTTGTTCGTACTAGACTACTTTTATAGCTAGAATAAAGCAATGTTTATTCATCCTAATCGCACCCAATTAGATGACACTTTTTACACTTTTCACATAATTACAAAATTATACGTCAATTAGAAATGATGGAAAAAAAAAAGATTTCTCTTTGTTAGGGACAAACTTGGTGTTATGGTGGAAATTATACTGAGAGACAGTCACAATATTGAGAAAATTTCATTTTCACACAGTAAAATTGAATTTGTCATACAATGAAAAAACACAACGGATGTCAATAGGGAACAGAAACTGTTGACTTTCCAACATTCTCTAAAATATCTTTTGTGTTTGGAACAGCTTGATGGTAAGTAAATGATGACAGATTTTCATTTTTGGTTGAACTATCCCTTTAATCGAAGAAATGAATGCTTACTAATTTGTAAAATGTGTGCCACACAAATGCTTTTACTATGAGAGATGGGCAACTACACAAGACTGGTGGTGTATCCATGTTGTCATGCTGATTCACGGCTTGGTCTCTAAAATGGAAAAATGTAAAACTCTTCCCAAACCCGGCGACATCCCTAGGGCTTAAATTTTCCCATTTTCATACCACGAAGGCAATTACATTAGATACCAATGCAAAAAGAAATGAGAAAATGAAAAGTGCTAATATGAGAAAGAATTTACCAGAACATCACCAAAGTAAATTCCTGAAGTGGTATTTTAAAATATTGCTTTTTTATGTCAAGAGCAAACCATCTAAACGGTCCATAATTAGGGCAATGAGCTCAGCTGAAGGACTGTTATTACAATAGAAGCTGTAAATACCACAATAATGTGGATGAACCAAAGAATGCTGAGAATGTTTAGGGAACTGCAGTCTTGTCACCGAACATCTATAGATGACATCTTTTTGCCATCAGTGTGTGTGTTCTCATTTGAAGCATCCTTGATTTGTAGTCTGAGAATTAAGAAAGTAAGTAAAACATAAATTCAAGAGTATCAGTTGAAACTTATTTATGCTGTTGCTAAATACATCGCTTTACATAGTTTAGATTAAAACTATGTATATTATTGAAGAAAACAATGGTCATATGAAGTCATAGAGATGGGAAGCTAATAAAAACACTACAAATTTTTATAACCATGCCATTGAATATATGAATGACAGTAAATTAAATAAGGGTTGTTTTAAGTTCTGTGAACCTGGGAGAGCTGATAAATATTCTGTCTCCCCCTCTTTCCTCTGTATATTTTGCATGGAAGGAAATTTGCATAGTTTGGGAGATAAACTATATCAAGAGCTATTCCCATCCGCAGATGCAAAAATACATTGGCCACCAAAAGTATTCAGATTCTAAAGCCACATGAATGGATTTTATAGCCTTCCTGTGTACTGTAACTTAATCATGCTGTTAGCAATGCCATGGTCATGGGTTTGCATGTTTTCCCAAGAAATGTGATAAAATGTGTACAAATACATCAATGTAAATAGCATTTAATAACAACGTATAAAATCATATGCTTTTTAATTTAAGGACTGATGGCACAAGCATACTTTTCAAACATTTCACAAAGAGATTTATTTTCTGGTTTTAAAAAACACAATTGTGAGTGAGCCCACTCCCTTGGATGAGAAGCAACCCCACACATGAATGGTCTCAGGATGCTTTACTGTTGGCATGACACAGGACTGATGGTAGCGCTCACCTTTTCTTCTCCGGACAAGCCTTTTTCCAGATGCCCCAAACAATCGGAAAGAGGCTTCATCGGAGAATATGACTTTGCCCCAGTCCTCAGCAGTCCATTCGCCACTTTTTGCAGAAGATCAATCTGTCCCTGATGTTTTTTTTGGAGAGAAGTGGCTTCTTTGCTGCCCTTCTTGACACCAGGCCATCTTCCAAAAGTCTTGGCCTCACTGTGCGTGCAGATGCGCTCACACCTGCCTGCTGCCATTCCTGAGCAAGCTCTGCACTGGTGGCACTCCGATCCCGCAGCTGAATCCTCTTTAGGAGACGATCCTGACGCTTGCTGGACTTTTTCTTGGATGCCCTGAAGCCTTCTTAACAAGAATTGAACCTCTTTCCTTGACGTTCTTGATGATCCTATAAATTGTTGATTTAGGTGCAATCTTAGTAGCCACAATATCCTTGCCTGTGAAGCCATTTTTATGCAATGCAATGATGGCTGCACGCATTTCTTTGCAGGTCACCATGGTTAACAACGGAAGAACAATGATTTCAAGCATCACCCTCCTTTTAACATGTCAAGTCTGCCATTCTAACCCAATCAGCCTGACATAATGATCTCCAGCCTTGTGCTGGTCAACATTCTCAACTGAGTTAACAAGACCATTACTGAAATTATCTCAGCAGGTCCTTTAATGACAGCAATGAAATGCAGTGGAAAGTTTTTCGGGATTAAGTTAATTTTCATGGCAAAGAAGGACTATGCAATTCATCTGATCACTCTTCATAACATTCTGGAGTATTTGCAAATTGCTATTATAAAAACTTAAGCAGCAACTTTTCCAATTTCCAATATTTATGTAATTCTCAAAACTTTTGTCCACGACTGTACATTAAAGGCCCAGAAAGATATTAAGGACATGGATAAAATAATCCATGTGACATCAGTGGTTCAACCATAATTTTATGAGGTTAAATGAATACTTTTTGTGTGACTTTTTTTGTGTGTGTCAGTTTTCACCGCATGTTCACGATAGTACCACGATGCATGCGTGATATGGTCGAAGACTGACAAAAAAGAAGAAATTGTTGAATAAAGTCATTATTTTTGTTTTCTTTGCACACAAAAAGTATTCACTTAACATTCATAAAATCCTGGTTGAACCACTGATGTCACATGGACTATTTTATCAATGTCCTTACTACCTTTTTGGGCCTTGAACGTGTCAGTTGCGTTCCTGTCTATGCAGATCCTAAGGCTCATCAAATTTCATCAAAGAAATCTAAATTTGTGTTCCAAAAATGAACAAAGGTTTTATGTGTTTGGAACAACATGAGGGTGAGTAATTAATGACTGTCCCTTTAATGGAATCAAGGTAGTCTGTAATACCTGGAGAAATCCATCCATTAGTGTTCCCATTTTCAGTGGTAGTTATTTGGCTGGCTCACACAAATTCTGAAGTATGCCACCTTCTTGCTTTTATCTTCACTAATGGCCACTCAATTCTAGGCATAGAAGTTTTTGAGGCAATCACCTAAGTAATAAAATCATAATTACCACTACACGGAAAATAATGTCGTGACAAAGCTGATTGTTTGATGGCATTTAAAGAACACACACAGTTCAAAATCCTTGAAAGGGTGTAGTTACAGCATTTACCAACAGGGACTGACTAGACAATGTGCTAATTAGCCAATTACTCAACTTGTTTCTTCAGTTTCTCTCTTTAATCTTTCTCCTCTCCCTTTCCAGATCTCCGTCCAGTGGACCTGTTGTCTCGAGTGCTGCCTCATAATGGAGAGACTATGTCTGGGGTCCGTATGGTGCAGGAGGGAGGTGCTCGTGGGGTCCAGTTCTTCAGTCCTACGCAGGCACACACCTTTCCATCGTCTCAGCTCTTCATTAACTGCCCTCATTTCCCTGCAGAATTCTCCATAGTGGCCACTGTAAAAGTGTCTCACACCAGAATAAAGGTATGCTCATAAAGACATAGACTTTTAAAGACATCTAATGCACAGCTCCGCCAAGGGTCAGATGCTTGCGTCCAGGTCAGCTGAATTATTGTAGAAAGAAAAATACAAATTTCTAATTTGCGAATAGATATTTTAGTCTTAACTCAAGCAGGGCTGCACTCTGGTGTATTATATATTCATGTGATAATTTCACTTGGACTCAAATTTTCCCTAAACTTGTAAACTTTTAGCCCAGTCTTCCGTACAGAACCACTTGCTTCAGGTCCTTCCACAACATTTCAATTGGTCCAGACTTTGACTCGACTATTCCAAAACATCAACTTTGTTCTTCTTTAACCATTCTTTGGTAGAATGACTTATGTGCTTGGCATCATTGTCATGCTGCATGACTCACTTTCTCTTGAGATTCAGTTCTCGAATAGATGTCTTGACATTTTCCTTTAGAACTTGCTGGTATAATTCAGAATTCATCGTTCCATCAATGATGGCACGCTGTCCTGAACCAGATGCAGCAAAACAGCCCCAAACCATGATACTACCACCACCACCACCACCACTATGTTTCACAGAAGGTTCTTATGCTGGAATGCTGTGGTTTTCTTTCTACATAAACATAACGCTTATTTAAACCAAAAAGTTATATTTTGGTCTCATCCATCCTCAGAACATTTCTCCAATAGCCCTCTGGCTTATCCACATGATCTTTAGCAAACTGCAGATGGGCAGCAATGTTCTTTTTTGAGAGGAGTGGCTTTCTCCTTGCAACTCTGCCATGCACACCATGATTGCTTGGTGTTCTCCTGATGGTGGATTAATGAACATTAATATTAGCCAATGTGAGAAAGGCCTTTACTTGCTTAGAAGTTTTGCAACTTTGCAGACTATTACACGTCTTACTTTTAGAGTGATCTTTGTTGGTCAGCCACTCTGGAGGGTAACAATGGTCTTAAATTTCCTCCATTTGTACACAAACTGTCTGACTGTGGATTTGTGGAGTCCAAACTCTTTAGAGATGGTTTTGTAAACTTTTCCACCCTATTGAGCAACAACAATATTTTTCTGAGGTTCTCAGAGATCTCCTTTCTTCATGCCATGATTCACTTCCACAAACATGGTTTGAGTTTGCTAGATCCCTGTTCTTTAAATAAAATAGGGCACACATTGACACCTGGTAGTCATCCCATGGATTAAAAACCTATGAACAGACTCTAATTTCACCTTCAAATTAAATACATATTTCTGCCATGAAACTCTAGGTGATGTAGGCTCATGGGTTGTTAACATAACTGATAATATCACAGAGTTATATGACTTGGCACAAGCTGATTGGTTCATGTTGTGTACACAACCAATGAGCTTGCAGCTATTTAAATGGCTGGTAGAATTCACTTCAGCATTTCCCAGCGCGCTTTCAAAGTTCCTCTGAAACCCTCCACCTTCCCCAGCTCCACCTGTATAGATCTGCTACGGGTTATTGTCTGCTATTTGTGCAGCAGCAGTATGTCTTAACTACTCACAGCACTGTATCGCCATATACTTTGGCAGAAGCAGCAGCAGAAATAATCTACAACTACAGCAATAACCAACAGCAGCAGCAATTCAGCAGCAGCAGCGTAGCAGATCTATTCTACCAAGACCACATACAATAATATTGTCATATCCAGATGATAGATCTGCTAATCCTGGAGATCTACGTACTTTTCCCACTCAAAGATATGTAACATTGGATTATTTTCCAGAATAAATAAATAAAGAAGTATATATTTTTGTCTCAACTGTTACATAGGATTGTTTTGTCAACTTTCAGGGCTTTTGGGTCATATGTGTGCAGAAATATAGAAAATTCGAAAGGGTTCACAGACTTTCAAACACCACTGTGTATGTGTATATAAATCTACCAGTCAAATGTTTTTTAACAGTAAGATTTTTAATGTTTTAAAGTCTCTTATGCTGCATTTATTTGATCCAAAGTACATTTTGCTAGTCAAAAACATGTTGAAAACAGCAAATTATATATTTTTTCAGGTTTCTTTGATGAATAGAATGTGCAGAAGAACAGCATTTATCTGAAATAGATTTTTTTGTAACATAATAAATATCTTTATCATCACTTTTGATCCATTTAAAGCATCTTTGCTAAATAAAAGTATTCATTTCTATAATTTCTTACCCCCCAAAATTAATAAATAAATAAATAACTAAAAAAACATACTGACTCCAAGCTTTTGAATGGTGTAGTGTATAATGTTACAAAAGCTTTTCAGTTCAGATGAATGCTGATCTTTAGATCTTATTATTCATCAAAAAATCCTGAAAAAAGTACTTAACTGTTTTAAATGTTAATAATAATAATAGTAATAAAAATGTTTATTTAACAGCAAATCAGCATATTGGAATGCTTTCTGAAGGATCATGTAACACTAAACACTGGAGTAATGATGCTGAAAATTCAGTTTTGATCACAGGAATAAGTTACATCTTAAAATGTATTCAAATAGAAAACAGTTATTTTAAATGGTAAAAAATATTTCAAATTTTTAAATGCAGGTCTGGTGACTTTAAAAAAAAACATTAAAAATCTTACTGTTCAACAACTTTTAACTGGTAGTGTAAATAATAGTATCTCAAATTTTCAATGATACTTAACAGTGAATATTTCGAATTTGAAAAAAAAACTTTGTTTTATATAACTCACTTACAACATATAGTTTGCATTTACGTGTCTCTGAACTCAATCTATGCTCGCTGTCTTTCAGAGGAATGAGTACTTGTTCGCTGTGGTGAAGGAGGATGTCGATCAACTCCTGATTGGCCTGCGTTTCTCTAAAGAGAAAGTCCATCTCATCTATCAGGGCTCAATGGGGAGGCAGCGTCTTAGCTTTAAAAGAATCCGGCTCACGGATAACCACTGGCACAGCATAGTGTTAGCCGTCAGCGGTCACCATGCCACCCTCACCCTGGACTGCGGCATCCCACTGGAACTGTGAGTCTGTAGAAAGTAGAAGACCCTATTCACAACATGACATAGGCATCTATATGAATGAGCAAATTTAATTTTATTACATGGCTACTAGTATTCAAAACAGTGAAGTACATGATATTTATTGTTGTATAGTGAGTAATGTACTTTCCCTAATGGGTTTCAGGATCCATAAACAGCCATTTCCCTCTGATCTCAGCACCAATGGCTCCAGGTTTCACATTGGAAGTCGAAGAAAGTGGAAAGGCCTATTCTCTGTAAGCGTTGCATTTTGATATTGCTTATTATTTTGCTTTATTTAAAATACGTACTAGCATACGTGCAAATATATTGTTGGTCAGATGATGATCTGTCTTCTTTCTCAAAGGGTTTACTGCGCCAACTCGTCCTTTTGCCTGGATCAGATGCAACACCACGTGTTTGTCCCTCTTTCAGACCATCACTAGTTGAGCTTTCCATCCCTACAATTCTGTCAAACCTGCCCGTGAAATCCCAAACGAATGACGTCCTGGGCCCTCCATATGGTAAAACAAAATTTTAAAATGAAAATATGTTAAGGTTAAATAAATCATAAACTAAAAATAAATATATTTAGCAACATAAATAAAGGCATGTCATTCCAAACCTTTAAGACTGTAATTCAAAGGGAGAAGTTTTCAACAATTATAACTGATGCTATCACTGAATATATATGATTAAGGGCATAATAAACGTTAAAACAGAGATGCTTATAGGAAAATATGCTGTTTAAACATTAACACAGCCAATGCTAACACTAAGTTACAATGAACCATTGCAAAAAAATTATTGTATCATGACTGGAGCCATGGACAACATTTGAAGAAAAGAACAGATCTGTGGTGTGGAAGACCACACTGATGACATATCGCCTGTGGTTGGATTGAATTATGGTCCCAAACTAAACATCTGACACTTGTTTCACTCTGAAAAGGAAAACAGAGGTTCTGCCGCTTGCAGTGAGAGCTGTCAGTGATTGAGTGGGTGTGGGCGATGAGGGGGTTTACGCTGGCACACATCTGGGGCATGACAAACAATGCTGTGTTTATATCATTTGTACTGACAATTTAAATTAGCTAATGGTGACTTTGATCTAGATTACATACTTTGGGTAATACTTTAACACCCTCACAGCCTGAGCTGAGTAGATAGATAGTTTCGCCTGTTATGAAGTGCAGATCCATTACAAATGGAATTTCATTACCATATCAAAAATATATTTTACTAAACCATTAATCAGAGATTTCATCAAAAACATATTTTAATGTAATTCAACAAGAAATGTAACTTTAACGTAAACATATTTGCTCAGTATGTTTGCATTCTCATTTCATTGTTCAGAGACGGAGGTCCGTGTCACTTTGGGATCTAAACCAGCATGCACTGCGGCAGAGCAGGGACAACTCTGGTTTGACACTCTTAAAAGAGGCCTTTTCTTATGTGATGGTGCATACTGGCACTCTATGCTCCAAGGTAGGTTTAGCTCACTTTTAGATACAAATTTGTCCCCAAAATATAGTTAAGTAGGTACACACACTTCCAGTTGAAGCCAAAAGTTTACATACACCTTGCAGAATCTGCAAAATGTTCATTATTTTACCAAAATAAGAGACATCATACAAAATGCATGGTATTTTTTATTTAGTACTGGCCTGAATAAGATATTTCACATTTACATATAGTCCACAAGAGTTGAATTTATAAAAATTACCCTGTTCAAAAGTTTACGTACACTTGATTCTTAATGATGTGTTGTTACCTGGATGATCCACAGCTGTTTTTTTTTTTTTTGTTTAGTGACAGAAAAATCTGTCAGGTCGCACAAATTATTTGTTTATCCAGCATTTTTGTGCATTTGAACCCTTTCCAACAATGACTGTATGATTTTTATATTCATCTGAGGGACTCATATGCAACTATTACAGAAGGTTCAAAAGCTCACTGATGTTTCAGAAGGAAAAACGATGCATTAATCTTTTGAAAGTTGCAGATCAGGCTAAATTTAAGTTTTTTCTTCGTCTTCTGGGAAACATGTAAGTATCTTCTGTAGTTTCTGAAAATGTACAAAAAATTTTTTTACAAATCTACATTCTGTTCAAAAGTTTTCACCCCTGGCTCTAATTTCATTGTTTTTCCTTCTGAAGCATCAGTGAGCATTCGTAATAGTTGCATATAAGTCCCTCATTTGTTCTTAGTGTGAAAAGATGGACCTCAAAATTAAACAGTCATTGTTGGAAAGGGTTCAAATACACAAAAATGCTGAAAAACCAAAGAATTTGTGAATGATCCCTATTATTTTGGTATAATGAATAACATTTTGCAGATTCTGTGTTAAACTTTGACTTCAACTGTATCTTTATACATACTGTAGCTATACTTTATACATAGAGCTCTACTGTAGTTTCTTTCGACAGTCTAAACAATCACGCAGCAGAGATTTGCTAGAGTCTGCCGTTTAAATTTAGAAAATCATGTTACATTTACCATGCATTATTTATATAAATCTCATATCTTATAATAATTCATAACAATAAGCATAATGGATCAGTTCCTTTACCAAAAAGTCCTGTGGCAATGGTGATGATATCAGAGGGTAATGACATGGTATTTTATAATTTCCATGAAAAAAAACCTGAGATTGTTTTAATCATGTACCTTTTTGTTTGTTATGCCAGATGAAGACTCAACTACTCTTTTTTTTATGCAATTCAATCTACAGAAAAAGACCGGCTAGACTATGTAGATGATTACCAGGACCTCTACACCACCTCAGAGACGCTGGACATTGAGCTTTTCCAGATTCCCTCTTTTGGGCTGTTTGCTGCTATGGCTCATCGGGCCAACAAACCAGGATCTGCCATCTACCGCTGGAACCACGGCCATTTCCAGCTCTACCAGAACATCAGCACCTTTAAGGCCCAGGCATGGAAGCAATTCACTATAGGGAGGAAGGTGAGAAAAGACAATGTTGTCAAAGTCTGAAACTTTATAGTGGCACAGCAGTCAAGTAAAAAGAATTGCCAAATACAATGAATATTGATTTTAGACATTTTACTCATTTCAAGTTAATTACATTTTTTAAACCAAAGTGTCTAATATTTAAAAAATATGGAAGCCCATTTCCGCCGCAAAATAAAAAATAAAAAAGGTAATTGCGACTTTTTATCTCACAATTTTGACTTTTTTTTCTCGCTATTTCAAGTTTACATCTCGCAATTCTGACTTTTTTCTCAGAACTATGAGATATAAATACACAACTGCGTGTTATATAGTCAGATTTGCTAGATGTAAAGTCAGAATTGTGGGATATAAACTCACAATTGCGAGAAATAAAGTAATTCTGACTTTTTTCTCAGAATTGCGAGTTTGTATCTTTTTCTCAGAATTGTGAGATCCAGTTCTGAGGAGAAAAAAAGACTATTATGTTCACAGAATTGCGAGTTTATATCTCACAATTCTGACTTAATTTTTCAGAATTGCGAGTTTATATCATGCAATTGCGACTTTAGTTCTCAGAATTACAAGTTTATATTTCACAATTCTGACTTTATAACTCGCAACTGTGAGTTTATATCTCACAGTTCAGAAAAAAAGTCTGAATTGCAAGTTTATATCACACAGTTCTGAGAAAAAAGTCAGAATTGTGAGATAACAAGTCACAATAACCTTTCTTAATTTTTTTACTGAATGGTGGAAACAGGCTTCAATAAAAAATATTTGATAATATTAGTCTGCAAAATTAAAATCGCTGTACTGATTAACCTGATTAAGGTTATTTTATTTTATATATTTTAAATTAAATTAAATTCAATTCAATTCAATTTTAAATTAAATTAAATTTTAATGAATTTAAATCCATTATGTTAAATTCAATGAATGTTTTAGTAATAATTGTGTCTTATTAAAAACAACCTTTATAGAACAGGAAAAAGGAGGGAAAAAGAGACAAAACTATCATAGTTCATAAAAATAATAGTTCAGAATATATATATATATATATATATATATATAAGCTTAAAAAGGGTCACACCAGTGACATTGAAACGTGCTAAATATAGAGGACTTGAATTTGCTGTTAAACAGGCAAAGCTTGTTCAGTGCAGCTGTAGAGAACAGTGATTGGCACTTCATTAGGGAAGAATTACTGGCAGAAAAAGCCTAAGGT
Organism: Garra rufa; assembly: GCF_049309525.1. Lineage (NCBI taxonomy): Eukaryota > Metazoa > Chordata > Actinopteri > Cypriniformes > Cyprinidae > Garra > Garra rufa. The sequence goes on from NC_133372.1 coordinate 9,449,329, forward strand.
GAAATGTTAAGAGAGACTCACAGTCAGGAAATGGGGTAAGGGGCAGGTAAGAACTGAGACTAGATTTTGAGATACACTAGACGTGGTTCAGTAGCATGAGTGTGATCTGAACATTTTCCACTCAATCATGCAGAGAGCACAGAGAACAGACTTTACACTGCATTGCAGGAGACAGGTGTGTTTTGATGTGGTGTTTTTTACACGTATGCAATAACTTTAAATCACTAGTGTAGTCAATCACAGAAATTAATTTCAAGTCTGATGCATTGCCTTCCCTGAATGAATCACTTATACACATCTGTCTGTCTGCAGTGTAATTGTTTAGTCTTAATTATATCATACAGATCTTGAATTATAAAGAATAGGAAGTAATAAAAGTTCTTTGTTGAAACCTGCAGCCCCTTACGACTATTATCATCCTCATTATATCACAGAGTTTGTATTTCTATCACTTAAAACATCACTAAACTCTTTGCCTGAGTGAAATTATGACTCATACTAGGCTATATGGTATAGTATATCTAGCACCTGATCTTCACGCTGTTCTAAATTTAGCAAGCTGGATTCATGATAGCCAAATGCCAGGCTGATTGATAAGTGTAACTTTATCTCTGTTTGTCTCTATCAGGCTCATTTATCACTATGTGTGTTGTATGTGTGCCAGATATTCTTGGCGGTGTCAAACTCCGTGGGCCCGGCGGATGGAGAGCGAGAGCTGTCTGTGATCTATAGATGGAGTAATAAGAGGCTGAAGTTTGTGCGTTATCAGACCCTGGAGACGCACAGCGCTCGTGACTGGGAGGCCTTTCATATTAATAATGAAGCTTTTTTAGCTGTGGCTAATCACCGAACAGGTTGGTCCAACAATGGTGTACTGGGGCTGCTCCAAATGATTCCTTGGTGCCTAACTAGGCTCATTTAACTGTCTAAAATAGTGCTAAATGGTTCTCAGTTCACCCCACACCAGAAACATTCGCAGAAGTATTTTTATTCATACGAATTTTTAATTCATGTCTTTCCAAAACCATATGACTTCCTTTCATCTGTTAGCACAAAATATTTGATATTTAAAGATATGTTTGCAATGAACGCAAGAATATTGTATGAAAGCCTATGGAAGCTCGTTTCTGCCACTGAATAAAAAACAAAAAAGGTAATTGTGACTTTTTATCTTACAATTCTGACTTTTTTCTTGCAACTGCGAGTTTACATTTCAGAATTTAGTGATACAAACTCGCAATTCAGACTTCTTTTTTTTTCAGAATTATGAGATATAAACTCGCAATTTTAAGAAGCAAAGTTGCGATTCTGAGAAATAGAGTCAGAATTGAAAGATATTAAGTCACAATTTTGACTTTTTTTCCTCTTAATTTTGAGTTTGGATCTCGTAGTTTCTCAGAATTCACAACTGCGTGTTATAAAGTCCAATTTTGAGAGGGAAAAAGACTGATGCTCTTAGAATTGCGAGTTTATATTTTACAATTCCGACTTAAAACTTGCAATTGCATGTTATGAAGTCAGAATTGCGAGATATAAACTCAAAATTCTGAATTTTTCTCACAATTTTGAGTTTGGATCTTGCAAATCTGACCTTTTTCTCACAATTGCGAGTTTATATCTAGCAATTCTGACTTTTTTCTCGAAATTCTTACTTTATTTGTCAGATTTGTGAGATAATTCTGACTTTTTTTCTCGAAATTCTTACTTTATTTCTCAGATTTGTGAGATATAAACTCACAATTGCGAGTTTTAAAGTCTAATTTTGAGGGGGAAAAATGACTGATATTCTCAGAATTGTGAGTTTATATCTTACAATTCTGATTTAAAACTTGCAATTGCATGTTATAAAGTCAGAATTGCGAGATATAAAATCACAAATTCTGACTTTTTCTCACAATTTTGAGTTTGGATCTCGCAGTTCTGACCTTTTTCCTCAGAATTGTGAGATATAAACTCACAATTGCGAGTCCAATTTTGAGGGAGAAAAAAGACTGATTTTCTCAGAATTGTGAGTTTATATCTTACAATTCTGACTTAAAACTTGCAATTGCGTATTATAAAGCCAGAATTGCGAGATATAAAGTCACAATTCTGACTTTTTCTCACAATTTTGAGTTTGGATCTTGCAATTCTGACCTTCTTCTTGCAATTGCGAGTTTTTGTCTCGCAATTCTGACTTTTTTCTTGAAATTCTAACTTTTCTTAGAATTGTGAGATATAAACTCACAATTGCGAGTTATAAAGTCCAATTTTGAGGGGAAAAAAAGACATATTTTCTCAGAATTGTGAGTTTATATCTTACAAAAAACTTTATATCTTGCAATTCTGACTTTATAACAGGCAATTGCAAGATTTAGAGTCACAATTCTGACTTTTTCTCGCAATTTTGAGTTTGGATCTCGCAATTCTGACTTTTTTCTTGAAATTCTGCTTTTTTTCTCAGAATTGTGAGATATAAACTCACAACTGCGAGTTATAAAGTCCAATTTTAAGGGGAGAAAAAGACTGATGTTCTCAGAATTGGGAGTTTATATCTTCCAATTCTGACTTAAAACTTGCAATTGCATGTTACAAAGTCAGAATTGCGAAATATAAAGACACAATCCTGAATTTTTCTCTCAATTTTGAGTTTGGATCTCACAATTCTGACTTTTTTCTTGAAATTCTGACTTTTTTCTCAGAATTGTGAGATATAAACTCTGCAAGTTATAAAGTCCATTTTGAGAGGGAAAAAAGAAGGATGTTCTCTGAATTGTGAGTTTATATCTTACAATTCTGACTTAAAACTTGTAATTGCATGTTATAATATAAGTCAGCATTGCGAAATACAAACTTGCAACTGCGAGAAAAAAAAGTCAGAATTGTGACTTTATATCCCGCCACTGAATAAAAAAAAAAAAAATGTAATTGTGACTTTTTATCTCGCAATTCTGACTTATGAGAAGTGGGCTTCCACAGAAGCCTGTTCTGTCACAGAATATATATATTTTTTAATTTCAACTTTTTTATCTCGCAGTTAAGAGTCAGAAGTGTGAGATATAAACTCTGACTTCTGAATTGTGACTTTCTTTCTAGCAATTCTGCGTTTATATATCACAATTCTGACTTTTTTTTCTTCTGAATTCTGAGTTTACATTTCGCAATTCTATGGAAGTCCATTTATACCATGGAATAAAACTTTACCTCACAATATTTCACTACTCTGATTTTTAATCTCGCTATTCTGAATTACAAGATATAAACTCAAAATTGTGAGATATAAACTCAGAATTAGATATAAACAAGCAATTCTTAGAAGAAATGTCAGAATTGTGAAATTAAAAAGTAACAATTACTTTTTTTATTTCATGGTGGAATAAAAAACATAATTGCAAAATGTTAACAGGGAAAAAAAATCAAGACATAAATATAAATTGTGAGATGTAAAAGTAAAAATGTGTGAATTTTTGTCTCGCAATTACACTTTTTTCCTCAAAAACTTATTTTCACTCTATTTGTAATCAAATAAATGTAGTCTTGCTAGCATAAAAGATTTCTTTACAAATACATAAAAAAAATTTTTTGTGTGGACTGATAGACTAACAGTCATCCCACTTAATATAATTTCAAACCCTTACATTATGTTCCTGTCATCCCTTTTAGAGAATGGCAATCACAACATTGACAGCGTTGTTTATAAGTGGAACCCAGGCACCAAGATATTTGAGGTGAACCAGACCATCTCGACATTAGGAGCTTACGACTGGGAGTTTTTCACCGTAGGACCCTACCACTTCCTAGCAGTGGCCAACGCATTTGACGGCACCTCCACCCAAACAGATTCATCAATCTATATCTGGCTTGGTGGAGCCTTTCAGCTTTTTCAGACTATAAGGGTGAGTTTATATAGCAATGCATTTCAAAATGCCTGTGATGGACGCTAAGGCTCTACACTGTAAAAAATGACCGTGAATTTAACTGTAAAAAACTGTAAAAATGCTACGGTATAGACCTGTGAAATGGTTAACGGTAAGTTCCCCTTCTATATACGGTGAAAAACTGTGCATGTAGTTTTACGGTACCATACCGTTTTTGGAAGTGGAAAAAGAACATACAATTTACAGTGAATAACCGTAAATTGACATTACCAGAATTTGATGTTTTTTTGTTAAAATAACTTTTTCTTCTTAGTTTTTTCTTGGCAGTTTTGTACATTAGGGTTGTATGTTACATCTAATGTTGTTAAATTAATGTTTTTTGCATTATTTCAGTTTTATGTGTGTTACCATGATGGTGTTTAGTGTTTGTGTGAATGACACTGTGCACCTTCTACATATGTTATTTTTCAAAACCTCCTTGTGATGGGCCTTGGCTCAACATGTGATGTTGTCATCACCACCTGCTTTTGGTGATTATCATTGTATTACAAAAGTTAAAAACAGATTTCAGTACTTTAAAAGGTTGTTACATTACCATTATATCAGTGAAATTACGGTATTTACCTGTAAATTTAACTGAAAACTGTAAAACCTAAAACATTGCTACCGTATTTTTTACGGTAAAATTCTGGCAACCACAGCTGCTGGTTTTTTACCGTAAATTTTACAGCTTTTTTTTTTTTTTTACAGTGTAGAACTTTCTGTCGGCTTAAAATCAAGTGGATCAATCTGAAACTTGATGATCATTTAGAACTTGTTTACTTTGAATGGAAATACTGGTGTAAATGAGGTACATTTCTATTCTGAGTTGCACATTAAGAAATATATTACAGGTAAATGAAGTGGAAAATCATGACACACACATGAAAAATGATGAATGATGGACTCATGTACAGGGTGTTTCCCAGTTACAGCATGTTATTTTACCTGACACCTGTTCTCACAGAATCACCTTGGGGCATCTGTAGTATTGCTGGGGTTGTTTAAGTATAGGGTGAACAGAAGCTTTAACCGCCGTAAAAGACCCTCAACTGTTACTGAAGAGATTTATTGTTTGAAATCCTGTTGTCACAAACTTTTCAGTCATCACTGCAAATGATTTTACTAGATACAATACATTTGTACTTAAAAAGGTTAAGATGAGATATTGAAAATGCTTGTTCATGTGTATTTGTGTGCATAACACCTAGAGGAAGAGATCTTTTCTCCATAAAACCGAGGAGAGTTTATGCACATTTTTTACTGACTGAAGTGGATGGTGAAACTCCAAAATAAAAAATAAAAACCTTCCAAGCTTTAAAATTAATAAACATACTTTAAACAATTAGATTTTAAAATTGATTATATAAGTCGCCATCCAATTTCTCATATGGAAAATAGCTGCTTGGAAAAATCCTTTTTTGTTTCACAGATAAAATAAAATTATGGTGATAATGGCATTTCTTTGGTAAACTATGCCTAAAAAAGGATGAATAGAACATGTTAATGTTTATAAAAAATACTAGAATTAGCAATCGGAAGTCAAATGAAAACGCAGTGGCTGCTTTCATTGAAGTCTATAAAAATGTTAAACATTTGCAGTCATTTTCTCTAAATCACTGATCCAAAGTACCTGTCAACAGACTTAACAAGACAGACTCACCTCTTGATGTTGTCAGCCGTTTCAGATGGGAATTTCCCTGTGTGCAGATGTGTTTTACAGGGGGGAAAAAGAACAAGAAGAGTTTTTTGTTAATATCAAGTGTTTAGATGATGTTACACTATAATTAAAATCTTGAGATCTTACCATCTAACAAAATCAAAGACACATATCACAGTGATGTGATACGGATGCCATGAAGTGGATGCAGTCAGTGTGAAATCAGCAGGACTGTGTTTCCAAAAATGTGTCACTACAACTGCCTTAACGTAGTGTAGAAATGAACTTATATTCAGAAAAACTGTAAAGCAGCCATTTGCCTCAACCTTTTATACATTGTAAAGGCAATGATAAATGCCATTGCAGCTTGAGTGCTTTGAAAAACTTATTGTTAATTCTAGACCAAAACCAAAAGTTTTGTTCTTTTCTCTAGACATTTGGGGCTACAGACTGGGAGATGTTTCAGATTGGAAACAGAGTCTTCCTAGCTGTTGCCAATGGACACATGCTGTGTGAGAGAGGACCGAGCCTCTATACCATCAACTCAACTATATATGAACTTGATATGACAACCAAGATGTTCCTCAAGTTCCAAGACATTGTAACATACAGGTAAAGCCTGAATTATTGTTTTTTGGAGGTTGAGAATTGATCATTTTCCACACTTTTTGACTTTATTTCCTGTATGACAGTGCGGTGGACTGGGAGTTCTTTTCGGTTGGAGATGAGCACTTCTTGGTTGTAGCCAACTCTTATGATGGATCGTCTTACTCTTTGAACAGTGTTATATACAGGTAATGATTGAAAGCCACCTCCTCCTGACTGAAGAACAATCTGTGGGAAAACTTGAAATCTACATTTCAGACTTAATGTTATAAGAACAGTTGTGAAGATATTACTTTTTTCTCCCCATCCTTCCTTCCTCACTTAAGTAAACCTGTACATTTCACTTAGGATTTTGAAATCAACAACAACAACAACAACAACAACAACAACAACAACAACAACAACAAACAATTTTCTGATATACAGTTGCAATCAAAATTATTCAAACCCATTGACCTGCAGGACATTTTGCTCCAGAGAACAAAATTTTATGAAAACAATTCAACAAAGACATCTGTAAACTATTGGAGAAAGTTTAATACACATTTGAGTAGTTCTGAGAATGTTAAGTTGATGAATAATGGAAATAAAAACAAGTTAGCTCTAAACATTCATGTTCAAAATTATTCAACCTCCAAAAGTTAAAATTCAAAAGTATTTATAACCTTTAATAAATGCTTTAGAAGCTTCTGTCACCTCTCTACTGCCATCTCTACCCATTCCTCACTTGAAAAAGCTTTAAGATCATTGATAATCTTTGGTTTTCACATTACCACTGCTTTTATCCAGTTCCACCAAATATTTTCAATAAGAATTAAATCTGAAGTCTGAACAGACCACTCAAGAACATTCTACGACCGAACCCTGAAGCAAGCTTAAGCAGATTTGGATGTATACTTTGGGATGGGTGTCCTGCAGGAAAGTCTATTGATCATCAGCTTCAGTCTTTTGACTAAAGGCATCACAATTCTTGCCAAAATGGCCAAATACTTAAAATAATCCATGATGTCCTTTATACAGTCAGGATTTCCACTTCCTGCAACAGTAAAACAAACAGGACAAATCCACCTCCAAGTTTGATGATGGAGATGGTGTTCTTCCATAGAATCCATAGGTCCAAAAAGTTCCAGTTTGGTCACATCACTCCATTAAACATTCTTCCTGAACTCCACAGGTCTATCCAAATGAATTTTAGCATGTTCAAGTTGGCCTTTTTGTTCTTCTTGGTCAAGAGTTGTATACAGCAAGATGCTTTAAAATGAAGGCCATACTTGTTCATTTACACTGCCCTCCAAAAGTTTGGAAACACCCCTGGCAAAGTGCGGTTTTGGACAATATCAGCATAGTGTGAATCATCTTTGGGCAATCCTTCAGGAGGCTTGGACTAATATATCAAGTCAGTCTTTGAATAAACTGACAGTTTGGATGCCCAGATCATGCAGAGCTGTAATAGCTGCTAATGGTGGATATCAGTGCAAAATGATCACAAATTAAAAAGAATTCATGCCAATATTGTCCAAAACCCCACTTTTCTAGGGCGTTTCCAAACTTTTGGAGGGCAGTGTAAATGAAGAAGTATGGCCTTCATTTTAAAGCATCTTGCTGAATACAACTCTGCATTGGTATTTTTCTCCCTCATTTTGTCGGGTCATCTTGCAAGTCTTTGGCTTTACATTGCAGGTTTTTCTCAGTTGCTCTGATCAAACATTTTAAAATATTGAGCTTTTTTGTTCAACGCCCTCAAAGGTTTTCTGGTACAACACATTTAGGAATAAGGCTGCCAGCTGTGTCAACCACAATTCTGAGATTATATCTCTCAATTTCTGAGAAAAAAGTAGTTAGAATTGCAAGATATATGATATACAATCAAAATTCTGACATTCTTTCTTGCAATATATTTCAATATAACACAAATCTCAATTATATCACATTCTGACATTTTTCATTTCCCTCTCAATTCTGTCTTTCTTCTAATATTCTGAAAAAAAGTAATTTTGCTTACAAAAGAATTGTAAGCAAAAAAGTCAAATTTGTAAGATAAAAAGTGACCTTTTTTAATTCTGTGAAGGAAATGGGCTTCTAAATAAGATTACAGTATATCAGTGTTAATAGCTATAATGACTATTGCAGCAAATGAAGATTTCTTTTTCATTTTTATTGTTTTTGTCTCTGATAGATGGCAGGGATATGAGGGTTTTGTTCCTGTTCATCGATTACCTACTATTGGATGCAGTGACTGGGAGTTCTTTACCTCAGCAGAGGGTTCATACCTGATGTACTCCAGTGCCAAAGCACCTCTCTCCAAAATCTTCAAGCTGAGAATCCACTGAGTGCACAAACAACTGCTCAGTTTTTCGCTTATTATTATCATATGCCACAGAAGTTGATAGAACTGAATTGTTCTCTTATGAACCACTACACTAACACTTTAACGAGAAGCTATTTAACGTCAGAGAAGTCAATCAAGCTGACAGTGGTGGATTATGGAATTTGATACTTCCTGAAAACTACCTCATCTGCATAAAAAGGACTGCCAAGATGCAAGAGGAAACTTTCAGGGGCGAATCTCTCAAATGTGTCTAGTTTTTAAATGACACTGGTTCAGCATGGACTAAGCCTATTCAGTTTCACTGGACATCCTGTGAATCCAGAAAGTAAAATGAGGGCACAGAACATTTAGACTCTGTGTAACTTTGAATAACTTTTATTTACAACATAAATCGTTTACTTTCTATAAATAGAGTACACTCATTTGTGGAAAGTGCCATACAATGCTTAATAAAGATTTTATCAATAATGTAAAATAATGTAATAAATAATGTTATTTATATGTAAAGAAAAATTTGTATTTTACCTCTTGTTCTTTGCACTACAATAAATTGATCTTACTTTACAGCTGTTTTATTAATGTTCATGTTTCACAGTTTCAAATATGAACATTTATGTGTAATACACTGATTTGGTATATAGGCCGTTTGTGTATAACAACAGATTTATTATATAAATACGTCATATTTAAACTACAGAACCCATCAAGCCAAAAAACAGCCCGATGGAGGAAATTTGTAGTTCTTCTAAGATAAACAAGATCATTTGCACGAAGGAGGGCCGTTAACATAGAGAACTACAAGTACCACAATGCATAGCGGCTTGACGTGTCATCAAGCAAATATGGCTGCGTCCTAAAAACATTAATGGTTTTCTACTCAGATTTCAATTCTTCCTTTATTACGACTAACAAACTGGTCTATTCGAATGAAACAGTCGAGTTTGGAAAGATTCTTAACGGAACTCGTTAGCGGTTTAATAAAACGAAAGTAATACAGCGGCTGTCAACGAAAAAATAATAGTTCTTTTAAATCTCAATGGTGAAATATGGAAGCAGTGCAGTCACCTCTCAGATTTCCACGTTGCGTTTTAAGGACTGAGATTTACTCACGACACCTGTGATTCATCCAGAGGAACGTCACGACACTTAAACGGGGCAAAAAGAGCATTCATTTCTTCTTTTGGCTTTTTAAAGCGATGTTTAGTCCTGTGAAGTCATCATATTCCAGAGTAAGTCCATTGATTGTTAATCGGGAGCTGGGGAAGACCAAGATGAGATAGCAAGAGGAGAAACACTTTCCTTTCACAGTAAACGAAACTCGGTTCACTAAAGAACAGGAGGTTTACCAAGACTAAGGTTTACAAGGCAGCTGCGGTCATGTTTGGAGATCTTTTTGAGGAGGACGGGGATGGCTTTTCCTCTACACCTGGCACAGGTGTGAAGGGGAGAGAGTGTGAGCCTCCTCCACCCAGAGGGAAAATCAAACTCTGCGGGATCAAGAATCAGGGTGGCACCTGTTACCTTAACTCCCTGATCCAGACTCTGCTGTTCACACCAGAGTTTAGGGGTAAGATGGGTTGTAAAAGACATTTGTTATTTCATTACTATTTAAAGAAAATTGTTGCCATAAAAATTAACATTATGTCATTATTATTTACTTCTGAGAAGGATTCGGGCCTCTCTAATCTATATAATTAGTTGATGAAGCGAAGAACTTCCATCAATATTTGCTTCGAATCAATTATTCACGTGACTCCATCACACGATGCTTCCTTATTGACATCGAAGGTTCATTTATTTGGTGAACCCATGAACCAGTGTCTAATATGGACCATGGATCACAAAACCAGTCAATATGCTTCAATATGTTTAAATTGAGATTTGTACATCATCGGAAAGCTGAATAAATAAGCTTTCCATTTATGTGTGGTTTGTTAGAAGAGGACAATATTTGGAACAATAATTTGGAATTTGAGGGTGCAAAAATAAAATTTGAATTTCTTAGTAATGCAAATTACTTATCAATTTTTTTTTTATATATATATATATATATTTATGGTAGGAAATTTACAAAATATCTTCATGGAACACAATTTTTACCTAATATTTTTGGCATAACAAATTGATCATTTTGACCCATACAATGTGTTGTTGGCTATTGTTTTAAATATACCTGTGCTACTTCTAACTGATTTTGTGGTCTACGGTCACATATTTTTTTTTTAAGAGTCCTCGGGTAGGTTTTATAATTTAAGCTCAGTTTTAATTAAAAACACAGGTGTGTGTACTGGAAAAATTGGTAACATTTAAGTAATCTTAAAAACACAAAACAGCCTAAAAATTGTTGGAAGAACACAAGTTGTACATGCATGTTATATTAAATGATTTAATGGTTTGTAGATTACACTTTCATGATAACATTTGCAGTTGTTTTAAAAGAGGTGATTATGTTTGGGCTCGATGTGCATGTTCAATAATTTGTTTGATCCAGTTAACTAAACAAAATATGTGCTCAGGAATCAGATTTATTTGTTAATTGGTAAGATTTCAACTTACTGTTTGCTGCTAAAATTTCCACTAAAGAACAATTCTGGCTGGTTTGTCCTACAAAGATGTTGATAAATTCAGAATTCAGATGACTTGAAGAGTCATAATGATCACTTTTTCTTTTCTAACTACTCTTCTGTAAGATTAAAGGTTGACAGTCCAAGTCTTGATTTACTTTATATTGATGAAGTGGCCAAGATGTGCACTTAAAAACTGTAAAAACAAAGCCATACAGGGTTGGAACAACATGAGAACACAATTTTTTTTATTGTGTTATGACATAATATACTGTAATCTTTTGCAGAGGAGCTATTCCATCTTGGACCGGATGAATTAGGATGTCTTGCTGACAAAGACAAACCAGAGGCAAAGGTGTGTATGAGTGTATGTAAGGGAGAGATGAATAGATGGCTTTCTAAGTTTTTATAAGGACCAGATGAATAGATGTTTCCGGTTCTATGTGATCTCAGGTCCGTGTGATACCTCTGGAGCTTCAGAGACTGTTTACTCATCTGTTGCTGGTGGATGAACAAACAGCCTCTACGACAGACCTGACTGACAGTTTTGGCTGGACGAACAATGAGGTACAAAGACTTTGTTGTCTTTACTTTCTGTCTATTTAGCAGGCTCTAACAATGAAAATTGCAAAGACAGTTTTTTTGTAATCTCGGGTTAAATGGTTTCCTAGGGTCGCATGGGTCACTTTGTGTAATAGCATCTATGATGTATCCGAATTATCCCCTTTTCCTCCTACATATGTGAAATAGGAATGCATGCTTTACTTTGGTTTGAGTCAAAATGTGTACTTGCGGACCAAACAGTGGCTTCAAAACAAACCATTTCCACATAAAGAGTCTGGTTAAAGTTAAACTGAAATGATCAGGCAGCTTGTTAAAATCTTTCATCTTATGTTGTGATTTTGTCTTTAGGAAATGGGACAGCAAGATGTGCAGGAGCTGAACCGGATCCTGTTCAGTGCTCTGGAGAGCTCTTTAGTAGGCACTTCAGGCAGCAGTCTCATACACCGGCTGTACCACGGGACGCTTGTCAACCAGATCACCTGCAAGGAGTGCGGCAATATTAGTGAGAGACAGGTCGGGAAGGAGAATGTGCCCTTTTGTCTCTACCTATTTTTGCTTTCAGCTGTCCAGTTTGTGACGACTTTAAATATAATCAGCACAAAAACAGCGCTTATTTATTATTTGTGAAACTGGACCACAAAACCAGGCATAAGGGTCAGTTTTTAGGTTTGTTAGGATTGGACAATATTTGGTCGAGATACAGCAATTTGAAAATGTATAATCTGAGGGTGCAAAAAAATCTAAATATTGAAAAAAGTTGTCTAAATTAAGTTCTAAGCAATGCATATTACTAATCAAAAATTAAGTTTTAATATTCTTACGCTAGGAAATGTACAAAATATCTTCATGGTACATGATCTTAATATCCTAATGATTTTTGGCATAAAAGAAAAATGTATAATTTTGACCCATGCAATGTATTTTTGGCTATTTCTACAAATATTACCTGTGCTACTTAAGACTGGTTTTGTGGTCCAGGGTCACTTTTATGATACACTATTTAAAAGTTTTGGGTCTGTAATTTAAAAAAAAAGAAATTAGTAATTTTATTTTGCAAAGACACGCTCATTAGATCAAAAAGATTTATAAGGTTACAGCAGATTTAAATTTTAAATAAATGCTGTTCTTTTACTATTTTTGTCTTCTCTCAGGAGGACTTTCTGGACCTGACTGTGTCAGTGCGTGGTGTGAGTGGACTGGAGGAGGCGCTATGGAACATGTTTGTGGAGGAGGAGATGTTTGAGGGTAATAATCTGTACCGCTGCAGCAGATGTAACCAGCTGGTTAGGGCCGCTAAGGTCAGTTACGTCTCAGAACTCAAACTCCAAATCAGCAGTTACATATTTATTTGAAGGGGGCATGTCATTATTTTTGTCATTATTTACCTGAGGTATACTACTGTTCAAGTTCTCTAAGATTTTTTTCTTGTTTCATGTTTTTGAGTGTTCTTTTATGCTCACCAGGGCTGCATTGAATCGATTAAAAATGCATTAAATCAAAAGTAATATTGTGAAATTATTGTTACGGTTTAAAATAACTATTTTCTATTGTAATGTATTTTAAAATGTGATTTATTTATGTGATAGCAAAACTGAATTTTCAGAATCATTACTTCAGTCTTCAGTGTCACATGAGCCTTCAAAAATCATTCTAATATGCTGATTTGGCATTCAAGAAACTTTTTTTTTCACAGTTGTAATCAGTTGTGCTTAATATTTTTCTGAAAACCATGGTGCAATTTTTTCAAGATTGTATAGATAGAGTTACAGATCAGGGACATTTGATTCCTCATGTAATATGATCCCTGTTTACATGTGAATGGCACTAAGCCATTATTCTAAATTCACATTCAGTCAGTTGAGTTGATTATAAACCTGCTTAATTTTGTCTTTTGTTGCAGTCTGCTAAACTGAGAAAACTTCCACCATTCCTGACCATTTCTTTATTGAGGTTCAACTTTGACTTTGCCAAGTGTGAGCGCTACAAAGAGACTGGGAACTATGTTTTTCCTCTTACATTTAACCTCAGACCATTTTGTGAGCAGGTACCAGAGTCGAATCACACACAATTACATTTCCCAAACTCTCCATCCAAGTAAGATAAGTCTGTGTTATTAATGAAAATTCTGCACTAAACAGTGCATGAGATCTGGTAATGTATTGTAGAATGCACTGTTAACATCCTGTTAGCAACATTTCGATATTCCTGTTATTCCAGATGCATCAAGCAGACACTAAATTTTAATAACTTGTAAACTAGAGGCACAGCTCTAGATGGAGAGCTATAATGACCACAGCGACGTTTCAAAGCAGAGGATAAACAAGTGTTTTGTTTCTGACAGAACAATTGGCCAGACACAGAGTATTCGTACGAGCTTTTCTCTGTCATCATCCATAAAGGAGGCTGTTATGGAGGTCATTATCATGTCTACATCAAGGACATTGATCAGCTTGGCCACTGGGAGGCACCGGTCAGTCTTTTGTCCTTTATTGCAGTCTCTATGTATGGTTCGATAATAACCAGGTCCAATTCAAAAGTAACAAGTAATCAGTATGTTTGATTTTTTTTTTTCTTAGGAGGAAGAGGTGAAAGTCAAGACGAAAACACAGAGACGAGAGGACAAAGTCGGGGAAAGAAAAAAAGAGAGTGAGAATGCTGTTGACACGGAGGATCCACTCTCTGTTCTTACTGACATTCTGGCCCAGGTACACTATTACACCATAAGGCTCTACAGCTATGCAAGACCGCAGGAAGATGTTTGAAATATTATTAGCACTTTTGGATTTGTAGCTGTTATTTAATGTATAGAATGATCTAATTCCCTCATTTGAATCAAGAAAATGTCATTTTATTCACTTCACAACACAGTAAAGCAGAATTTTAGATCTATTCTGTTTTACAGGACAACTGTAATCAATATTTCTGAAATTTTGTGGTCATAAAATGTCACATGCAGATTTTCACTTGTTTTTGTTAGGAGGAGTCAAAATGTGTGCTTGTAGACCAGTTGGGCCAAAAGCTGATGAATAAAACCGGCACGCCATGGAGCAAAAAATATAAAAAACAGTACGGCACCATCAGCAAGGTTGGGTTTTTTAAGTTATATACTGTACTTCACACTCTAGTGACACAAATACAATAATACAAAAAAAAAAAACAGCAAGTATGTATTACATTGATTAAAAGTGACAGTAATATTTATTTTCCAAACAAATGTTCTTTTGAACTGTCTATTAATCAAATCCTGAAAAAAAATCAGTTTCCACAATAAACATAACAGTAATATAATATGAAATAGTTCTTGAGCAGCAAATCAGAATATTAGAATAATTTCTGAAGGATCATGCACTGCAAAAAATGCTTTTCTTGCTTAGATTTTTTGTTTTTTTTTCCAGCCAAAATATCTAAAAATTCCTAAATCAAGAAGAATTTTCTAGGCAAGTAAAAATATTATTTTCTTGTTTTCAGAAAAAACAAGTCAAAATTAAGTGCGTTTTAGCAAAATAATCTGCCAATTTTTGTTTGAAATTATATTTTTTTGCTTACCCCATTGGCAGATTAGTTTGCTTGTTCTATACAAAAACTCACTTAATTTTTTTTTCTTTTTCTGAAAACAAGAAAATATTTTTTACTTGTGTAGAAAATACATCTTGATTTAAGAATTTTTAGATATTTTGGCTGGAAACAAG
Source organism: Garra rufa (assembly GCF_049309525.1). NCBI lineage: Eukaryota > Metazoa > Chordata > Actinopteri > Cypriniformes > Cyprinidae > Garra > Garra rufa. The sequence continues at coordinate 9,464,637 of NC_133372.1, forward strand.
ACAAAAAATCTAAAAAAAAAAAAGAAAAGCATTTTTGCAGTGTGTGGCACTGAAGAGGGCAGTAAATTCAGCTTTGTCACCACAGAAAAAGTTACTTTTTAAAATGTATTAACATAGGAAACTGTTAAATGTTTTTTATGATATTTCACAACATTACTGCCTTTACAGCATTTTTAATCAAACAAATGCAGCCTTAGTGAACATAAAAGACTTCTTTCAAATATTTGAAAAAAATTCAAATATTACCTAAATATTACTTCTGTAGTTCAATGCTAGAATAACATAACTGCATTAAGAATTGTATGACCATTTTGTCATTGTTCAGTTTCTTCAGAACCACCCTGAAGTGTTTATGCTGATCTCCAATGGAACCCGTGTAGCTCTAAAAGCTGCTGTTCCTGCAACGACGGATCCCAGTCCAACAGAACCAGTCAGTTCAACATCAGCCAATAACAGCCCAGAGAACATGGAGCCAGAAACAACAGGAGACTCTGAGGGCACTGACGGATGTCAGTGGTTTGACCTGAATGACTCCACTGTGACGGCCATTACGGTGAAGGACATAGAGAAGCAGTTTCAGGGAAAAGAGAGTGCCTACATGCTCTTTTACAGGAAGACAACTATGAAAAGACCTCCAGAGGGTATGCTGTGTGTGCATAAGTGGTGCAAATCCATTTAAATATGAAAACGTGATTATACCAATGGCTATTTTTGTGTACCTTTTCTAAACAGCCATAGGAAACCTTGCATACAAAGTGCCTCCTCACCTGGTGGAAATGGTACAAGAGGAAAATGCAAGACTTCAACAGAGAAGGTGGCTACATATTCACTCATAAACACTGACACACTCAGCATTGGGTATTTTATGCAGTGTTCAAGCCATCTGTCTCTTGCAGAGCTGAGTTTGATGCCAGCAGCAACAGCGTTGAAGTGCGGCTGCATTTGGCCCCTCATTACCACTACCAAAATGGAGCCCTGCACCCTGTATCTCCAGACGAAGACTCCATTATCACAGTCACATTTGACCGCAGAAAGACTGTGGGAGACCTGCGATTGGCTATCTACCAGGTGACCTCACTAATCAGTTTCTACACCCGCTTCCTTAGCTGTGCTCTCACATTGTCGTTTTTAAGTAAAGGTGCAACTTAAAGGAGTAAGTCACTTTCAGAAGAGGATTTCTCTCCATATAATGGGCTTCTATGGTGCCCCCGAGTTTGAACTTCCAAAATGCAGCTTCAAATGGCTCTAAACGATCACAGGTGATGAAAGAAGGGTCTTATCTAGCAAAATGATCGGTTATTAAAAAAAAAATAAAAAAAATTTGGATACTTTTTAACCTCAAATGCTCATCTTGTGTAGCTCTGTGTGTACGCTGTGTAGAGATTAAAAAGTATATAAATTGTAAATGTATTTAGAAAATAATCGATCGCTTCGCTAGATAAGACCCTTCTTCCTCGGCTGGGATCATTAAGAGCCCTTTGAAGCTGCATTTAAACTGTATTTTGGAAGTTCAAACTCGGGGGCACCATAGAAGTCCATTATATGGAGAGAAATCCTGAAATGTTTTCCTCAAAAAACATAATTTCTTTACGACTGAAGAAAGAAAGACATGAACATCTTGGACGACAAGGGGGTGAGTACATTATCTGTAAATTTTTAGTTCTGAAAGTGAACTAATCCTTTAATGTAATTCATGTTCAGCTATAGTTGATGGTAATTTTTTAGCTACATAAGTGAAGAGAATACTATTTATATGCAAATGAATGTCCCATTAGATTAGGTCTGACAGAATATATTGAGTTTTCTCTGACCTTTGACCTTGGTTTCATAGATGCAAGATCTTTGGGAAGGAGACATGGCACTGACATTGGCTAAGAATGTGCCAGCTGGGTTACATTTGTATGATACACTGACAGGTGAACACATTTATACTTTTGCACTTTAAGCCCTTTGGGGCACTCTTGACTCAAATTTTTGGGGGTCAGTAAGATATTTATTGACCCCAAATTGACATTAAATTGATCAAATGAGACGATATCACATAAAAGATTTTTATTTCAAACAAATGCTGTTCCTTTGAATTTTCTATTTAACAAAAAATCTGGAAAAATGAATCACAAAAATATGAAGGAACACAACTAACTTTGATTATATGAAGGGTTTAGATTTAAAAGCCTCTGAGTACCATCTGAAAATTTCTTCTAAAATGAGCATTTTACTGAGGCTCCTATGTTTATGTTCAGTTATTTCACTTTGCTGGCAACAAAGAGAACCTATTCATTTAAATTAAAGTGAAATTACTAAACCTACACATAGGAGCCTGATAAAATGCATCTATAAAATGCTAATTTTGAAAGAAAATTTCAAACGGCACTTAGAGGCTTTTGCATATGAACTCTTATATACATTGATAATAATAAGAAATCAGCAAATCAGCAAATGTGAAGTTGAACATTTTTTGAAATTGAGATTTATACATCATCTGAAAGCTGAAAAATAATTGATAAATAATTGGTTTGTTGGGATAGGACAATATTTGGCCTGAGATGCAACTATTTGAAAATCTGGAATCTGAGGGTGCAAAAAAAAAAAAAAAATCTAAATACTTAGAAAATCGCCTTTAAATTTGTTAAGATGATGTTCTTGGCAAAGCATATGACTAATCATAAATTAAGTTTTGATATATTTGCGGTAGGAAATTTACAAAATATCTTTATGGAACATGATCTTTACTTAATATCCTAATAATTTTTGGCATAAACAAAATCTATAATTTTGACCCATACAGTGTATTTTGGGCTATTGCTACAAATATATCCGATCTACTTAAGACTGGTTTTGTGGTCCAGGGTCACATATTATAATGTTTTCTGAAGGACCATGTGACACTGGCGACTGCTGTAATGGCTGATGAAAATTCAGCTCTGCAATCACAGGAATAAATTATGTTAAAATATATTCAAATAGAAAACACTTAAACCTTTAAAAAACAAACTTTTAAGCAGTAGTGTACATGATTAGTGATTGTGGATGATCATTTATGTCTCTTGTGTTGTTTCAGATGACCAGATATCCCTGTATAGTGCAGGTGTTTCTAATGGCTCTGATCTCTTTGTGTGGAATGGAAGAGAGGTGGGCACCTACTTCATCAGCGGTCATGTGGATTTATTATGAAATTGATAATATGCCTTTTATACCAAAGTATTGGAGTCAGTGTTCTACTTGTGCTCATTTGAGAGATCTGTGAACCTCTCTTATAATTGGTCAATATTTCCACATTTGGATACAGATGTAACTGACTGTGATACTACATAATTTGGCCAAAAACTCTCTAAACAAACATGATGCTTCAAAATTTTGGCATTTAATTTAACACCTTTTTGCAGAGCACTACAGTAGAGTAAATTTTTCTGGCCCAGAACCACTATTTCTTCTAGGCAAACTAATGTAATGAGCCAGATCAGGCACTGGCACCTTCTTGGTGGAAAAAAGATATATGTAGATTGCAACTTAAAATCATTAAAGCCAAACTGATGTTTCCTTTTTTTTCTCTCTCTTTCTTTTCAGGTCAGTGGTGTGGCGGTGAAAACTGGTGTCGAATGGGAGCCTGTTTTGTTGACAGTGTTACGTCCCTCTATAGAGGAGCTGGGATGTGGGGATGTGTCAGAGGTTGGAGATGCTGATGGATCCGGTCTGGTACGCTCTATGAAGGGCTTTGCTGGTGGGGCTACTCTAGGTACAGTGCTCGAGGCTCTAGGGCCCCAAGAGGCCTTTCTGTGCCAGGAGCAAAGCCGTCCAGGGGCCAATGGGGGCGGAGCGAGCGGTTGGAGGGTTTTCCCTCCTCAGGACATGCAGAGGACCCTAAGAGAGCTCTCTCTGAAGGACGGGGATGCCCTACTGCTGCTACACCTAGAGGAACTAGACAGCAGGTAAAGGAAGGCCTTGATGACATTTTTTTTTAACACCGAAAAAATTCATATTAATCACTCTTTTAACAGCTTAAAGTAGGGCTGTGCAATTTCGAAATTTAGTTTAGATTTCGGCTTTAAGCGGAAATGAAAATACAGTAATCGAGATGAAATGATTATTGCGCCCCCTTCCGACCCTTTCCAGTGGTGCGCTTTCGCTCCTCCATAAAAGCCTAATTTCACATGCAAATCAGCAAAATCATGTAACGTGACTTTTATAAAACGGGACGTGCATGATTTATTAATGTTTCTTTGATGTTGTGTTTTCAAAACAGTGTTTCGTCAACGATGACGATGACGAAATCATTTCGTTGACGCCACTTTTTTTCATGACGATAATGAGACGATGACGAGATAAAAATGCTCGTTGATGACTAAAACATGACAAGACGTGTGTGAGTTTTCGTTGACGCGACGAGAATAGACGAAAATGTTAGTGGGTGGTCCGTCAGACGTTTAAAATGCATGACATTTCTGCTTATTGTGCATGCCAATTAAAACCGAAAAAGTATCTGCCGCTATGGCAAGCCGTTTTAGCATTAAATACTCTTTGCCATACTAGTATGGAAAGCCGTTTTAGCATTAAATACTCTTTGCCATACTAGTATGGCAAGCCGTTTTAGCATTCTATCCTTGTTTGGTTACGCTCAACACGTCACATTGTTGTCACTCAGACAGACAGACGATTAACCATGATGGGTGGTCGCAAACGGTGAGAGGACCTATGGGTGTATTTCAAATATATGTCTTTTATGTCTAAAACCATTCCTTCATTATTGTAATTATTGGTGAAAATAGTCGATCCGGAAGCTCACATTGTGTTGAACTATAGATCTGCTATTTTCACAACTTATAAGTGACTCTACCAAACAGCAAAATACTTACTGACCTACATTAATTTCTTAAAAGAGTTTTTCCCCTTTTTTTGACTAAAACTAGACTAAAACCTTTTTGACTTTTCGTCGACTAAGATTGGACTAAAACGATCACATTTAGAAGTGACTAAAATTTGACTAAAACTAATAAGCATTTTAGTCCAAAAGACTAAGACTAAATCTAAGATGGTTGTCAAAAACAACACTGTTTCAAAAGCGAGAAAGAAAACTTGTGCTGTTCTGTGTATGCGCTCAGAGACGGAGCAGAACACGGACAAATACCTAAACGAAATACACGAAAATGTATTTCAAAATGAGGCGCTTGGTGATTATTCATGTAAATCCTTGTCAGTTATGTCTTAAATGATCATAAACAGTTGAGAATGAAAATATGTGTGCAACAGTATATTGGATCCGTGTGGCTCTTAAAGCGGCAAACAATAATATTCCTTCTGCCGTCTCTGCTTAAAATTAATAAAACGTAAAAATACAAAGAGAAAAATCACTCACTGCTCTTAAAGGACTTTTGCAGTTTTAATAAGAAACAAAGCATGTTTACATATTACAGTGAAGACGTGGTTTTATTTTACATTCAAATAATTACATGAAATTTCTGTAGCAGGCTTTTAGACTACTTTATACTTAACATAAAAGTAATGAGTAATTTTTTTCCCAAAAATGTTTTTTCTGTTGTATTGCTTTTTTTTTTATTAATCACTGAAATAAAGTTTTGGATCCAGTCATAATCATGTTAAATAATCGTGATTACAATATTGACCAAAATAATCGTAATTATATTTTTTGCCATAATCGAGCAGCCCTAATTTAAAGGGTTAGTTTACCCAAAAATGATAATTCTGTCATCAATTGCTAATCCTTTGTTGTTTAAAAACTGCTTAAGACATAATCACATTGTCATAACTTTCATTAATGTAAATACAATGTTTATCTTGATATTGTGATGAGATATCAATGCAATAATGTGATGTTTTTAAAAGTAACATTTCACGACACTGATACTGGAGAAGTAAATATATACTGTAAACACTAATATAATAGAGACTATGATTTTCCACAGTATCTTCAGCCTCAGCGGTGACATAGTTACTGTGACAACGCCCTCAGACTGTCGTTGGCTGCAGGTGGAGTTTTGCCCGCAGAGTGGAATGAAGGAGGAAGAGGAGGAGGAGCAAGGGAAGAAAAGGAGTAAAGTCTCAGCTTCAGGGAACATGGTAGGAATGAAAACATGCATGTACACTAGGGCTGGGTTTTGGCTCAAATTTCTGGATTCGATTCTGATTCACAAGCTTGTGATTTAATTTTCGATGTGATTATTTTGGATATATATCAGGTACAGTACATGCAAAATTTTCTTTCTCTCAGCGAATGCTGTAAAGTATACACAAGTCTAAAACGCAGTATTAAGTTTTTATACTAATAAAGAGACAATGACATAATTATATTTGTACTCCAATTTGTTTTTTTGAAATATAAACATTTAAATGGTGGTAAAAATTATAATGAATATGTTATATGGTGCACATATTTAGCTAAATGCTCCTCTCTAGAGTTCATTTTTCTAGCTGACTAACAAGTTTATTGTCACCGAATATGTTTTTTCTGAGGTAAATGCGACATCATGTGACTTGTTTACAAGCTATTGACGCTTTTGTGATTACATTAGACAGGATACGGATTTTGGTATGTTGTACTCTTTCTTTTATCATACTTTCGGGATGTTCATTCATATTTATTTTCATTCTGTAACTGGTATCAAAGCAGAGATGATCAATTCACGTGCACTTTGCGCTGCTGTATCCTGGCTAATGTAATCACAAAGGCGTCAATAGCTTGTAAACAAGTCACATAATGTCACATTTACCTCAAAAAGAAAATTTTTGGTGACCATAAACTTGTCAGTCAGCTAGAAAAATGATCTCTAGAGAGGAGCATTTAGCTAAATATGTGCACCACATAACATATTCATTATAATTTTTGCTGTTCTTCAATATATGTATGAATTAATCCGTCAAGTTTTTAAGACAGCCACCATTTAAATGTTTATATTAAAAAAAAAAAAAAAACGAATTGGAGTAGAAACATAATTATGTAATTGTAACTTTAATAGTATAAAAACTTTATACTGCGTTTTAGACACTCGTGTATATTTTACAGCATTCACTGGGAGAAAGAAAATTTGGCATGTACTGTACCTGATATATATCCAAAATAATTAAATGTTAAACTAAATTAAACTTTCTTTTATCATACTTTCGGGATGTTCATTCATATTTATTTTCGTTCTGTAACTGGTATCAAAGCAGAGATGATCAATTCACATGCACTTTGCGCTGCCTCTTCTCTTGAACTGAGCAGCTACAGTGATCTATTAATCCACATTAAACAGTGCCAAAATGGCATTTATTGTTTGAATACTGTAATAAAATGGTCAGAATTTGAAATCTTAGACTTTTTCATATCAAAAGTAACAAAGCACAAAGCCTATTATGATTTATTAGACGGAGGTGCACTACAATGTAAAATGAGAATCGATTAAATTTGAGAAATCTTTTCTTTTTTTTTTTTTTTTTACCTAGCCCTAATGGACACACAGACATTCACAGTTATTTTTGTGTTATTTATATACTATTATAGTATTTAATAATGTTTTGAAATAGATTTTTATAGTTTCAATTTGAAGTTTTAGTAATTTGCGCGTTGTCATTTTTATTAGTTTTTTGTTTTTACGCTTATATTCAGCTTTAATTTATTTTAATTCAGTTTTAGTTTTAGTAATTCAATTTTAGTACTTAAACTTTTCTTATTTTAAACTAAACATTTTATTTCATGTCTTGTCTTATTTTAAGTTTATCATCTAATGTTTATATTTTATTTCAGCTTTGTTTCTGTTTTTTAATACTTAAATTTGACAATTTTGATTGTTGATTTGCTGTGTGTGACTCTTGCAGCTGCTGGCAGAGGTGAAGGAAAAAGCTTTTGAGGAACTTCACCTACAGGATGAGCTCAGTGGTAATAATATTTAATATTAATACCCATGAATATCTAGTTATACCCAATAATGCTCAATAACAAGAAAAATGCTCAATAATACTTCTCAAAGCCTTTTCTTATGTTATTCTGTTTCAACTTCTTAAGGCTTCTTTTTATTTTTATTTTTTACCGTGTATCAGCGATGCTCTTCAATATAGTGTTATTTTAAAATAGAGAGGCAGAAATAAGTGTATGTGTGTCAGGGAAGAGCTTTTGTCTCCCTTTGTGTTCAGATCAGTGTCTTTATTATTATTTTTAAAATTCTTTTTAGGTGTTGAGTGCTGTCTGAGGCAAATGGATCGAACTGGAAAACTTTTACCTCCAGGTACCTTTTCAAAACTGTCATCAGCACCACTGCTAATGTGATCCCTCTAAAGGTTTACATGCTAAACGTTTCTGTGTGTTCCAGTGCATGAGCATTTGAGTGTTCGGGATGCAGGGATCAGGTTGATGACTTCACTCTACCTGTGTCCTGGACCAGTGCCAACAGCAACACAAGTGCGTTTATACAATCTGCGCATGTGTGAATGTAATGCAGACTGCATATCACAGCTCTTCACTTAATTTCCATTCTGTACTGAAAAAAAAAATCTTTTCTCCATGCAGTTGTTCTTGTACTTCAGCATTGGTATAGCGCCCTCAGTTGGACAGGAGCTGGAGATTATTGTAGAGGAGTCTCTAACTGTCAAAGAGGTGAACTCTGGATTTTATTTGAAATTTTAGCTCTGAAAAATTGCTGGTGTTTAAACATGCCGGTTCTTCTTATTACAGTGCCTTAAAGAAATGTTGCAGATGGTGAAACTTGACGGTAAAATCATTTAAATGTTTGTTATTTAATGGCATTTTTTTTGTCTTGGTTTCATAGATTTATTACTAAAACAAATGTTTCTTTATCTAGGTGACTTGTGGCACTTAAGGAGAGTGGACTGGTGTGAGGAGATTGGAGAGCCGCTTATGGATGAGGTAGGAGCTTATATAATAGTCTCTAAAAATGAATACTAATTCACTTATTTCTTTCTCAGTTTGCAGTGATTTAAAATATTTGACTCCTGTTTACTCTTGTCTCCCAGAATGCATCTTTAAAAGAGGCAAAAGTCATTTATGGAGATACACTGGTGCTGGTGGAGGGCCGACTGCCTCCAAAGGTGTGTTTTAAGTTTAGAATGATTTCTTATGTAAGATTAAAAAAGGAAATCAACTCATCTTATCTCAATTTCAGGGTTACCTCAAGCTGTCTGTGAAGATGTACATAGACATGATTGACAGATCCAGCATTCCAGAGCTGAACCACACGGCAGAGTCTCCGAGCATTGAGGGGTTTACCACAGGTTTGACTTTTAGCAAATTTTCTAGAAACCAAGCGAGGTTCATGTTTCTGTCAGATCATGGCTGCTTGGGGAATATCTCTGGTTTGTGCTTATGTGTGTATCCTGGTGTTTCAGAGTGGTCTGCATCAGAGATGACATTCATTGGTCATGTGGAGATATCAGAGGAGGCTTCACTTGATGACCTCAAAACTCAGGTTGGCATATCTGCTCACAGCATTAATGATGGCGACTGATAATGATAACTTAAAGGTGAAGTGTGTAATTTTACTAGCAGCACCATACAGAATTGCAGAACTGTTTCTTACAGAATCCTAACAGCCTTTACAATGAGAATATATATGCAAAATACCTGTGACATAACGTGACATAACTCTGCTTCAATAGCCGCGTTTCCATCCAAAGTTGCAAATTTAACAAAATATTGTATAAAACATTTGCGAATAAGCTCCGTTTCCATCCAACAAGTCAAAGAGAAAAAAATCATAATTTCCTGATTAACTGGCACTATATATTGCTAATAAAGTAGGAGAAGCCACTGAATGTAATAATTTTCATATATAATAAATTACTTGCGCCTCCGAGCGAGCAGACAAAACAGTAAATGCAATCGTTGCTTTCAAAGGGGGGTGCCTGCTGTTCGGGAACGCAGCTGTGTAAGACTGTTTAGCTCATTTACTATACACTTAGAAACGCAGCCTACAAATAGCATATTAACAGTTCTGAATATTAAACTGGAATAAGAGAATTTTAATGTTAAGTCTACACACTTTACCTTTTATGAGTACACTTTTCACCCTTCACTCATTTAATGATTAATCTATAAAAAAAGGTAGAGAAGCTAGTGAAGAAAGTAGTGCAGTACATTACAATTCAAAAGTTTTTTATTTTATGGAATGGAATGGAAAATTTGTGACCCATGCTGGCAAAATGATTCGGAATGAGCAAAATTTAAAATATGAGTTACTTTTATTTTCTCCATTATAATACCTTCAAAATAATACATGACTTGGAACCAGACAAAAAATGACTGAGCTACAGCCGTTTGGAGGCAACAGAGTCAGCAGAGTTTAAAGCAAAATCACCAAGCAAAAAATTACATATTTTCCTCCAATTCTTTTCTTAATAACAATTAATATATTATTAATCACAATATAGCTATTTTTTATTTTATCTTTGTTATGAAAAATAAGAACAAAGATGCAAATAAACAGTAGTTTAATCAAGAGCAGTGAGTGATTTCGTCTTTTCTTTTAAAGTTTGATTATGAGACAGATCTATATTAAGATCTACTGTAATGCATGGATCTAATGTAATGTTACACATCAGATTTTTTCCCCAAACCGTTAACTAAACGATCATGTAAAACATATAAGATTATGTTTGTGTGAATCTCGCCAAGACATATTTCGCAATAATCTACTTTGTAGGGAGATTGCACACTCTCTGAAATCAGTGTGATTGTTTTGTTCTCATCAGCATGGGTTTGAAAATCACATTTCAATGGTTTGGACTTATTTCAGTGAGAATTCAATATGAATATTTACAAAGCTGGAATGCTGCACTTTGCAACAAAAGACCTGTGGTGAGAAGTAGCAGCAGTTGTTCAGAAGTGTGCAGAGAGGAAGGTACTCCTCTCAGAAAACGTACAATTATATTTGTATATTGTAAATTTCCTACTGTATATGTATCAAAATGTAATTTATTAGTAATATGCATTGCTAAGAACTTCATTTGGACAACTTTAAAGGTGATTTTCTCAATATTTAGGTTTTGTTGCACCCTCAGATTTCAGATTTTCAAATGGTTGTATCTCGGCCAAATATTGTCCTATCCTTACAAACCATCCATCAATGGAAAGCTTATTCAGCTTTCAGAAAATAAATGGACCCTTATGACTGGTTTTGTGGTCCAGGGTCACATATAGGGTTGTCAGTCTTTGCTGATTTCATTTAATTAAATTTGTAGTATTAAAAATGCTATGACATTTGGAAGTATACATACATTTCAGATAAGCGCTCTTCTTTTGAACTCTCTATTCATCAAGAAGCCTAAAAAAAAAAAGATATATCACGGTTTCCACAAAGATATTAGGCAGCACAACGGTTTTCAACATCAATAATGGTATTTGTCGAGAATGATTTCTAAAGGAACATGTTACAGTGCACACTGGAGTAATGATGTTGATCATTTTAGATGTTTAATTTCTATTTGGAGCATTGGGATCACTAGAAGAGGACTTAATGAACTCAAATTCAATCATAATTGACATTTTCTACTACTTTTGCCTGTAGCTCAAATTTAGACTAGACTAGATTTTTATTTAGCAAAGATTTCTATGTAAAAATGCTGTTCTTTTGAATTTTATTTCATTTTCTGGTAACACTTTACAATAAGGTTCATTAATTAAACATTAATTAATGTACTAACTAACATGAACTAACCATGAGCAATACATTTGTTACTGTATTTACTAATCTTCATTAACGTTTAGTTAACGAAAATACAGTTTTTCATTGTTTGTTCATGTTAGTTCACACTGCATTAACTAATGTTAAGAAGATTTTAATAATGTATTAGTAAATGTTAAAATTAACATTAAGAAAGATTAATAAATTCTGTATAAGTGCAGTTCATTATTAATTCATGTTAACTAATGTTTTTAACTAATGTTAACTAATTGAACCTTATTGTAAAGTGTTACCCATTTTCTATTCAGCACAACTGTTTTTAACATTGACTACAAAAATAAATCACTAAATCAGCATATTATAATGATTTCAAAAGGATCATGTGACCAAAGACGTTAAAAATGATGCTGAAAATTCAGCTTTGGAGCATAAGAAACCTCTTTCAAAACCCCTCAGAAAACCAAACTTTTAAAAAGTAGTGAATGGTTTTGGCTTACTGTGTAACAGTGCAAGTAAAATGAGCACTGCTGTATCACACAATCCCTTGAGAAAAGCCATATTTGTGCTCTTGTAGATCATGACACTGCCGGCGCTGCAGGATGTGTGTGTGCCCAGTCCTGCATTCCTGCGTGTATGGCTGCTGGAGGGCAAGAAACTGGCCAGGATACTCAGAGGAAACCAGCAGACACTCAGGTTGATAGCTTTGGATTTCTTTCATGCTCTTCTTTTTTGTGTGACGTCTCTCTTAGCCGTTTTCCACCGAATGGTGCTGTAATGGAAACACTGAACAGTGTTAGTAAAAAAAAAAAAAAAAGCGTGTGAAACTTTTTATTTTACAGTATATAGGATTGAAGTCTTTCTTTTCCTGTAGGAAGCTGAAGCTGGGGAATGGAGCGGAGATTTGTGTTCAGAGGCTGTTGAAAGAGGAGGACCTGGGGTGAGATTTTTTTTGACAGCAATTCAGATAATGAGGCGATTGATCAAATCCCTGGAAGAAGGAAACCGTGTTTTACAGTTTGAAAAACACAGATCATTCTTTTCTCTGCATCTGTACAGCCTGAAGGATTTGCTGCTGAGGGTTCAAATGGGGGTGCCAGGAGAGAAGGCGTATTATCCTTCTGAGGAGTTTTTGTGGGACGCAGGGCGGGACGGCACCCCTAAGGGCCTCTACGCTGCTCTGGCCTCCCAGTACGGTCTCACTCCTGACAACCTGCTCCTGGCTAAACACCTGCCTGACAAACACACCTGGATGCCCATTTCCAACTGGGTGAGATAAGAGAGGAAAAGTGGGAATTGTCAGTTTTTTAACAAGAGTTGAGAACACTTTAATAATCACTTCTGAATAATCCCAGACTCAACAGGTCTCAAAAAAGAAGAAGAAGAGGAAAGCTGAGAGTCTCCAGGCAGCTCCATTTTACCTGAAAGATGGAGATATTATAGGTGTCAAGGTAAACTCAATCATAAATTTGTTTATTTTAAGTAATGTTGGGGAAACAACTGTAGAAACTATGGCTAAAGTTTGAACTAATTCCAATCTCTGGCCAATCAAATAGGCTTCATGCCCAACAGGCTTCCGTTTTCTGCTAAACAGGTCTCGTTGCTTCCGGTTCACGCGTTTTGCATATCCCTCTTTAAATATGAACATGATTTACTCAAGATTCATTCAAAGTAGACACTAAAAATGATCATAACCAATGTCCATCACATATGTGGATTGATATATAAAAGTTTTAAATTTTTATTCTTTTCACTAACATTTATATATAAATATCGAATGAAACGTCCACAATAAACAGCTGGCTTGTTTAACTGATTACCTTAAAAGTCCGTCGATATCGCCATTATTTATTACGGCTATTAATGGCGCTTTTCCACTACACAGTACCAGCTCGCCTCAGCTCGCCTCGGCTCGACTCGACTCGGCTCTGTTTGGTTTTCCACTGTGTAAAAGTTGTACCTGTACCGGCTTCCAGGTACTTTTTTTCGTACCACCTCCGGCGAGGTTCCAAGCGAGCTGAGGCGAGCTAAGGCGATACTAAAATGTGACGTGAAAACACAGCAGACTGCTGATTGGTCAGAGAGAATCGTCACTATTCACTGCGTCATCATTGCACGCACCAGCAATAGTATCCAGAATAACCCCGCCATTTTTAAAAAGTTTGGCCAGAGATTGCGTGACATATCCAATCCATTACATATTATGGCAACTCGGAAGAATACGCCGTGGTCAAACGAGGAGGTGCAGACAGCGGGTGTGTGTCGCGTAGAAGATTACATCACGGCAGTTTCTTGCAGCGTCGCTATGACAACCAGGTACTATTGTGGAGGTACAGGTACAACTTTTACACAGTGGAAAACCAAACAGAGCCGAGTCGAGCCGAGTCGAGTCGAGCCGAGGCGAGCCGAGTCGAGCTGGTACTGTGTAGTGGAAAAGCGCCATAACACGTTCTCCGACAAGCGGAAGCAATGAGACCTGTTTTCCGGGGTTGGTCATGTGACGTTCGGCATAAAGCCTATTGAAATTTACTGAGTTACTTTTAGTTACTAGTAGAAAATAATTATTTTGAAGCTACTGAAAGGCATAGTTCATTCTAACCAGTGTTGGGGGAAATTTACTTTTAAAAGTAATGCATTACAATATTGAGTTGCTCCCTAAAAAAGTAGCTAATTACGTTACTTAGTTACTTTTTATGGAAAGTAATACGTTGCGTTACTTTTTACATCTGGGCAGGGCTTGCTTGCTTGTTTTCAATATTTTTTTTACATTTTTGGCAAATGTAAAAGCCTTTTTACACTAAAAGCCTCAGGCTTAGAGAAAAGTAAATTCACGTCTGTACAGTAGACCGCAGAAGAAAAATGTCAACTCTCAGCAATAAAAAAAAAAAAGGAAAACAAATGTTAGATTATCTTGAGTAATTTTTGCTTATTAGTATGGATGAATTGGATCATCGAAGGTCGGCAGCAAACACATTGGTTAATAAAATAGGATTAAATACATAAAGGATATTTATCTTATTTAACATATTTAATTATTGCAGGTTTGTGTTGAATTTCACTGTTTTTATTCATTTTGAGAAATACTGTATCCGTTTTTTTAGTGAGTGGGATGAATTAATGCATGTTCACATTTATTCTAGAACTAAAGTAACATCTTACAATTGCTCTCAACATGGGGACAGGACAGTTTGTAATCAAAAAATGGGGGGGGGGGAAGTAACTGTCACTACTTATTTGAAAAAGTAACTCTTTCTTGTCAATTAAAAAGAAATGCGCTACTTTACTAGTTATTTGGAAAAAGTAATATTATTACGTAACTTGCATTACTTGTAATGCGTTACCCCCAACACTGATCCTAACAATAAAAATTTTGTCATTAATTACTCACCCTGAAGTCATTCCAAACCTGTAAGACCTTTGTTCATCTTCAGAACACAAATTTTGATATTTTTGATCAAATCCGAGAGGTTTCTGTATTTTCCTGCATAGAAAGCAACGCAACTGACACGTTCAAGGCCTAGAAAGGTAGTAAGGTTAAAATAGTCCATGTGACATCAGTGGTTCAAACTAAATTATATAAAGCTGTGAGAATACTTTTTGTGTGCAAAGAAAACAATTACAATTTGGCCTTTTTTTTCAATTTTACATCTGGGTCTTGAACGTTTCAGTGGCATTGCTGACTATGCATGCTCAGAAAGCTTTTGGATTTTATTAAAAATATCTTAATTTGTGTTCTGAAAATAAACAAAGGTTTTACGGGTTTGGAACAAAATGAAGTTGAGTAATTAATGACAGCATTTAACTTTTTTGGGTGAACTATCCCTTTAAGGTTGCAATGTCTTTTTATTATTATTATTATTTTGTAGCTTTATTGAGCTTTTATTTGATTTAAGGAGTCTAACCGTCACTAAGCTCAGTGAAAACATTTTCAAATTATAGTTGCAGTTATACACACTATAGTTGGGATTGAGATTATCACTTTGATAGAAAATGTCTGATATGCTAGTCACAAGCTTGTCTTTTTTAAATACATTTTAGGCAAATGTTATGTAATATTTTGGGGTCTTCAGCAATGCCTCTCTCTGTCACTTTTTTGTTTTGTTTGTATTTGCATGTGTGTAGAATCTGCTAATAGACAATAATAAAGAATTCGCTACTCTGGAAGATGAGATTGGTCTGCAGAGACTCAGGGAGGAGGCAACGAATCACAACACAAGGTGCATCTTTTGTTTTGCTTTTATTGTCACTCTCCAAGATTACAGGATATGCGACCCTGGACCACGAAACCAGTCTTAAGCTTATTTGTAGCAATAGCCAAAAATACATCGTATGGGTCAAACTTATCGATTTTTCTTTTATGCTAAAAATCATTAGGATATTAAGTAAAGATCATGTTCCATTAAGATATTTTGTAAATTTCCTACAGTAAATATATCAATATGTAATTTTTTTATTAGTGATTTGCATTCCTATGAACTTCATTTGGACAATTTCAAAGGCGATTTTCTCAGTATTTAGATTTTTTTTTTTCACTCTCAGATTTAAGATTTTCAAATAGTTGTATCTCGGCTAAATATTGTCCTATTCTAACAAACCGTACATAAATGGAAAGCTTATTCAGCTTTTAGAAAATAAATTGACCCTTATGACTGGTTTTGTGCTCCAGGGTCACATATAGGCCTTTGCTAATTTCATTTAATTAAATTTGTAGTATTAAAAATGCCATGACATATGGTATACATAAATTTCAGATATACATTTCAGATAAATGCTGTTCTTTTGAACTTTCTATTCATCAAAAAGCCTGAAAAAGAAAGATATATCACGGTTTCCACAAAAAACTTATGCAGCACGACTGTTTTCAACATCAATAATGGTATTTGTTGTTAAATAATACACATTAGAATGTTTTATAAAGGATTATGTGACACTGCAGACTGGAGTAATGATGCTGAAAGTTCAGCTTTGCCATCACAGGAATAAAATACATTTTAAAATAGAAAACTGTTACTGTTTTTACTGTATTTTGATCAAATAAACACAGCCTTGGTTATCATATTCATTTTAAAAACAAATCAAAACTTTTTAAACTATTATGTTGTCCACTAGGGAGCGTCCTGCCACTGGAGAATGTTCACAAGACTTTGGGTCCAAGAAGTCGGGCCCAACTAAAAACCGGAAACCAGAGGTGGCCTTATCGATCAATGTGGGAGTGTTCAGGTAACCCACCCTGTGAACAGCCATCTTAAAAAACTGCCTGTTGGTCTTCACAACCTTTGCTAAGGCCGCCAAGGTGCCATGACAGATTCTGCCCCACTGAGTCACTGCAAGGAAGCCAAACTGAAGACAGTGTGAAAGATCTGCCCAGGAAACCCACCCTGTGAAAAATATGATTGTTTGGCCACAGGGATGCTGATCCAAAACGTACTTTTAAGTGGAAATATCATCTTTAATCACTGAGATTTCGTCAAGCTTGCACACTTTCTTTGCCCTTTATATGCAATTCATTCCTGGAGCAAATGTTTGTACCCTACAAGACTAAGAGATCAGTTTCAGCCTATGCCAGTGGATTTTCCTACCTTATTTTTTTTCACAAGAAGGGGTTTGATGGTTACGGTATGAAATGTTATAACTGGTGTCTTCAACAAAATCAACACAATACTGTATGGAAGATGTTTTACAAAGATATCTTTAATTATGTGCAGTTCTTTATAGTTTGTAATACTTTAATTCATTCAAAAATAAAATTCTGTAATTGTAAACTCACCCGCATATGATCCCGGACTGTACACAATATTCCTGTCTTTCCAGGTACAGGGGCGATGCTAGACCCTTTTTACTGGGGCACGTACCCCAGTAAAAATATGCAGTGCCCCAGTAAAATCTAAAATTTGAGTTATAATTTATGTTGATAATCCCAAAATAAAGACATTAAACTACATGTAACAACTGAATTAACGAGTAATGGGGGCCTGTGCCCCAGTAGAGCTTTAGGTCTAGCAACTCCCCTGTCCAGGTACATCATCTTGTCACTGACTGCACAATGTATTTTTTATTTTTTTTGGTGACTGAACGTGATGCACCTTCAAAAATGTCTTCACCTTTTTTAACTTTGTATGTTCAACATGAAGGTGAGTAAATGATGACAGAATTTTCATTTTTGAGTATTTTTTTTATCTTTTCACATCAGTTAGGTCAAACATGATTTAAAAAAACAACTTTTCTTCATTAGTAGTTCTCTGCCACCTTTACAACCACAATGAATTGATTTCTCAGAACATGGTTGTTGGTTCAGTGAGTTTTTATGGTGTGACCTCATGTCATAAATTCTTGTGTTTCAGTATCTGTTCCATTTGAGGTTATAAAATGTACGAATGGTTTTATGCTGATAAGTGTGTGGTAATAGTTTAAGTCTTTAAACCTGTTTGACCAACCACCTCTGCCTCCTCCTCTCCAACTGCAGGAAAGCTGCTGTGTGTGCTGAAATAATGCAAAGAGAGAGAAAGAAATGCTGTTCTATAACCAAAAAACCTTTAATCCTCTATAGCCTTTTAAATGAGAATTCAACAAGGCTATAATACAGCAGTTTCATTGATGTAATTGCACAAACAAGCAAAAAGAAAATACTCTCCTGGATCAGAGACATGCAAATCAGGGATTGATATCCATATTTGTTTTCTTGCTGTTTTGAACTAAAATGGTTCTGAACACAAAAGCAAAAGACTATTGTAAGAAACCATTTAATTTATGAATGAATTGCATGATTAGTTAAATATGGTTTGCCTTGTTTCTAATGTTTAGTAGTACTGTAGTCATAGAACGACGTTCAACAAGCATATAACTGCCAAATTAAGTACATCCATGATTATTTTTCTTTCTCTTTATTTTGCATTCATTGTTTCTTTTCAATAAACAAGTATACAGATCATCTATATAATCTCTTTAGTGTGGTGGCTTTATTCACTGTTTAGCAGGTGCAGTGACTTGATGAGATGACTAAGCATTACAACATGACGCTAGCTATACTGTGCCCTTGGGCAACATTAGAGAGCATATTTTTATGAGAGCAGTAACCGTAAGATTGCAAATATAGCCGTAATTACTAGCTCAAATGAGTTGATGTGTATTCTTCTTATCAGTTAAAATGAAGTCTATTTTCTATTATTTATTTTCATTTTTAATTGAGTGATTTTAACTTTTAATTTAGTGTTTTTAATGCTTTAAAGACTATTAATTTTAGATTGTACTGTTTTAATGTTCTACTAATAACCATAAAGGTAGAGCTGTCATAAAACCAGAGAGAAAGCCTGCTGAACTGAAGCCTGAGAAACTGCTGATCAACTGAATGTGCCAACTATGTTGAAATATTTTTATATATCTTAGAATAATATCATTAAATCTTGGGTACAATAATTTGAATGCATCAATGTATCAATTGTATGTGAGAGTGTCAATGGTAATATCAATGCGTTCCTATTGGTCAGTGTTAGAGGAACTCAGTTTGGCCTGACAGTTTAGCCTGCTCCAGACCAAGTTAGTTTCCCAGCATAAATTGACAATAAATCAGACTAACTTGTTTTATGGAATAGCCCCCAGCCCCTTAGAGTATACCATTATAAACTTTCTCAGGTGCAAGCAATCAACTTCCAGAACAAAACAACAACTAGATCCGACAGGGGAGAAATGGACAGACATGAACTAATATACGCAGGATAATGAGGGATAGACATGTGCGGGGAATCAACTAATAATCAACCTAAATGTGGACAGTACAGGAAATATGGCCACGGGAAACACAGGAAGAACAATGGGGTCCATAGTTCGACAGCAGTTCATTTAAATAAGTGTGAACACTGCCACCCGAACCCTACACACCCTAAATCACTCAGAGAACCAACTGGAATTATGTT
The DNA here is from genome assembly GCF_049309525.1 of Garra rufa. Lineage (NCBI taxonomy): Eukaryota > Metazoa > Chordata > Actinopteri > Cypriniformes > Cyprinidae > Garra > Garra rufa. The sequence goes on from NC_133372.1 coordinate 9,484,174, forward strand.
ATAAATTCAGGTTGTGGTAATGTGGATATGATTTGTAAGAAAGCAAACCAGATGTTATTTCTAAGGAAATATAGAACATTTCTGTTAGCCAATGTGATTTGCATAGAGTTTACATAGTTAAGAGTATTTTATGGTATAACAGTTACTTGGTTTGGACAAAAAGCATTTGCAAATTACGTAAAAATAGAATTATAACTATTGTGGGATTTTGTGGGAAATTGTAGGATCCAAGCAAAATTCAATATATCAATTACATGATATGGCATGTTCACATAAAAGCGCTTACCGGCTTAAATGTGCCTTTGAACTAATACCATCTGGTTGGTGTTATAGGACATCAAAAGAAAATTTAATTAATATATAAACAAACATTTGTGTCATTCACTGTGGGCCTTTTGAATAGGGAATGCAGTAATGTGGGTGAAGTACTATGTATTGCTTGTAGGATTGTCCTTTTGTGTATGTTGTGCATGTATTGTTATTACTATATGAACACCCAGACCAAACATTTTTTTAGCTAGGGCTGTTAATGAAGTTTAAACAAATGTAACTAAATCTATGATCTTGTGTTCTGACATGCTCTTCCTAGGAAAAAAGTATTCATTAGAAACTAGATTTTTTTTCTTACGAATGCATACTTTAGATTCCATTGTCTGCAAAAGAGAAAGAGAAAGCACACGAAATATGCGTTCCTTATTTCTCTCCATATAAATACAAGAGCAATCCTCAGTTTGTCACCAAAACATCAGAGCAGAAGACATTTTTTTTTAAACTGTATCCCTTGTGTGCAACCTGTCTGAATGAAGCATGTGTAAAGAAGACATAGATGTTGTGGAAGGGCTCTCTGCTCTCACAGGATTTATTCTGAAGCCTTACACTGGACCAATGGGATCAAAGAGTCCTGAACTCGATATATACAGTTTTATCACTCCTGTCGTACTAGGCCAAGATAGATTTGGTACTCCAAAAACAAAACAAAATATAGGCCTACATGTAAATTGAGATATAGCTTTCACTTCAATAAGCCATTTAAACGACCCTTATTTGTATGCAGAAAACAACCAGTATTAAATCACCCCACCCCCATCTCCTGTTTTTTTGGTACTCAAATGTTGACATATATGGCCTGGTCTCATGTTGCTTCCACCAGCGCTGCAATTTTTTTTCACCATAATTTATGGATGTCGATAATATAAAAATAAGGAGAAGCCCATGTCTGAGCTATGATTGAAAATTGGCCCAAAGCCAATTTCCCCATCCAACCTGATGAAGCTTGAGATACTGCAAATAAGAATAGAAGAAACTGCCTAAAAAAAGGTGTGCCAAAAAGACTCCAGTATGATAATTGTACAACTGTAATTGGTGCCAAAGGTGCTTCAACTAAGTATTCAGCCAAAAATTTTTTTTTTCATAAACATCCATGTTTGCTACTGTCCACCATTTACTGAGTAGCTTAGTTGACATTTTTAGTGTTTTGGGCCTATACTCAACATAGGAGCCTAGAAATACTGTGCATATGGTATGATTAGAAATATATTTTCATAAACCCAACATACGTTTTAGTTAAATTGTCTTGTTAAAATTTGCAACAATAATACTTGGGTAACACTGTTGACAATTAATCCACTCTTTACACAGGTTTGCTAGTTTAACCAATATTAGGCGAAAGAGAGCAAACATAACTTCTGTTGTTTCATCCATGTGCTTCTAGAGGAAATATGATCATACTGTGCAAATTATGGGACAACCCATTCCTTTTTTAAAGGGAGGATTTCTAGTGGGACTTTTTTATTTTTGAAGCGCATACACTCATGTCTTTATAACCTAATCTAACTGAAGGCAAAACTATGAAGTTAATTTATATTTGAGGTCATTTTCATGCCTAAATATAGAGTAGAATGAGCAACTTTATAAACTCAGACAGCTGAAGTGAGTAAACCCCTTATTTTAGCAACAATTTTAGTATATGTTCTCAAGGGACAATACTATAGAAATCGCCACACATGCTGGACACCATCTCAAACAAGTCAAACAAGTTTATCTTAGTCTTTTCAGACCATAGGTCACGGTTTCAGTGATTCGTGCTCTTGGACAGGTTATCTTCAGCAAACTGTTTGCAGGCTTTCTTGTGAGCCAGCTTTAAAAGAGGCTTTCTTTTGGAATGACACCCATGCAAACCGACTTGTTGCAGTGTGTGGTGTATGGTCTGAGCACTTCTGCTGACCTTCTACTTCTGCAACCTCTAAAGCAATACTGGCAGCACTCATGCATCTGTTTTTTTTAAGCCAGGTTCTGCACCTGACGCACAGAACTTCGTTGATCAACCCTTGCGAGGCCTGTTTCGAATGGAAACCGTCAAGAAAAACCTCTGTATGATCCTGGCCACTTAACTGTAACTCAGATTCAGGGTGTTACTGAACCTCTTATAGCCTAGGCCATCTTTGTGGAGAGCAACAATTCTAATTCTCAAATCTTAAAGGAACACTCCACTTTTTTTGGAAATAGGCTCATTCTCCAACTCCCCCCGAGTTAATAAGTTGAGTTTTACCGTTTTGAAATCCATTCAGCCGTTCTCCTGTTCTGGCGATATCACTTTTAGCATAGCTTAGCATAGATCATTGAATCCTATTATAGCATCACGTTCAAAAATGACCAATGAGTTTCCATATTTGTCCTATTTAAAACTTGACCCTACTGTAGTTATATTGTGTACTAAGACTGGCGGAAATGCAAAGTTTCAATTTTCTAGGCTGATAAGATTAGGAACTACACTCCCATTCCAGTCAAGGAAGTTTGCTGCCGTAATATGGCCGAAGCAGGAGCAGTAAAACCACGCAGCACATGTGCAAATGCTAAACTAGCTGGGAACTAATTTCTGATAATACTCCGCCTGCTTCGGCCATATTACGGCAGCAAACTTCCTTGATTATTACGCCGGAATGGAAGCGTAGTTCCTAATCTTATCAGCCTAGAAACTCGCAGCTTTACATTTCCACCGGTCTCAGTACACGATATAACTACAGAAGAGTCAAGTTTTAAATACAACAAATATGGAAACTCGTTGGTCATTTTTGAACGAGATGCTATTGGTCTAATGGGATTCAATGATCTATGCTAAGCTATGCTAAAAGTGATATCACCAGAACAGGAGAACGGCTGAATGGATTTCAAAACGGTAAAACTCAACTTATTAACTCGGGGGGAGTTGGAGAATGAGCCTATTTCCAAAAAAAGTGGAGTGTTCCTTTAAGAGAGTTCTTTTCCATGAGGTGCCATGTTGAACATCCAGTGGTCAGTATGAGAGAATAGTACTCAAAGCACCAAATTTTAACTGCTCTAATACAAGATACACAACATTGTATGGTCCTGTCAAGCAGACAAAAACATTATGGTGAATAGGACATGTGGCTTTGCATGGTTAAACGACATATTGCTGTTATCACTTAGGGTGTACTCACTTTTGTTGCCAGCTATTTTGACAATAATGGATGTAAGTTGAGTTATTTTCAGAGGACAGTAAATCTATACTGCTATACAAGCGGCACATCGACTACTCTAAAATATTTCCAAGTTTCGTTTCTATAGTATTGTCCCTTGTGAAGATAGACTAAAATGGTTGCTGAAATGTGAGGGGTGTACCCACTTTTTTGAGAAACTGTACATCTATGCTTTGGATACCTACAGCAATAAAGAGTTGGTAGAAGCAACGTGACTGAGAGCAAGAGAAGCGGAGTTCAGCCGTGCATATAGGAAGCCAAACACACTGAAAGTAGGCCAAAACAGCACAAAGTTACAGAGCTTGCGCAAACTACTCTCACCAATGCAGCGCTAAAATACTTTGATAACATACGCACGCAAAATCGAACGATGTGATGTCACATTGTTTAGAGAATCAAATCGGCATGCCAAGTGAGACTGTTTCTATGTTATGGTGATTAAATATTAGGAATGGGTGGATTATTATCATTGTGGGGTGGATGTGCTCACACACACATGTATGTCCAAACAGCATGTAAAAGTGTATTTTGCATAATAGGTGCCCTTCAAAAAATAGTTTCAGTTACGATTAAAGAGAAACCAGTGATCTCATTCTTGGGATGCTTTAGAATGCATTTTAATGCATTTTTGTGTTTTTGTCTATACAAAATGAAAATACATTGCAAAAAAGGGTGTGGAGAGTTTAATATCCTTACATTAAGCACTGACAGAACTGTATACTGTTATCTGTAAATCACTGTCAATATTTTGCATTTAGCTCAAATAACATTGTTGGTGCACAGTACCGCCGCTCCCTATACGCAGAGTACGCAGTCTGCGTAGGGCACCAACTGCCAAGGGGGCACCATCCCAGCTGCTCAAAAAAACTCGTTTTTATATATTATAATAATAAATTAATATTAATAATATACATATACCAATAAACTAAAATATAAACGTATATATTGCGTTTTACGGTGAACGCAGAGTAGGCTAGTAAGCACACGTGATGACGCGCCCTCAGCTCTGTTTATGGCTGCCTATTTATCCAAAAATGATGAAAATAATTGATTAACAATATGCCTGGTCCTGGAAAGAGACATCAACAGTCCGGCGCCGAGAAACGAAAGGGAAAAAAAGCCCAAGATGAAGCCCGCGCATCACTTTCAGGAACGTCCATAATCCTGTTAAACTTTATTTTATTCTGTCGACGTTAATAATGTGTTTTAATGTCGGTAATAATTTCAGGACTAACGCATGTTTCTTAATATTAATACAAGCAGATCTAAGTAAACAAAATGACTTAAAATGCATTATATTAAAACAGAGGCAATTATGATTATTGATTAATAATGACCATATGGTGTCATTAAATACCAGTGTTAAAATACGTAATCTGATACAAAATTACAATTTTAATAGAAATGCCTGAAAAGGGCACCAAAGGCCTGGTAAATGCAATTGTTACACTTACATGATGATCGAATTCCTTATTTAATATTGACCAAACATTTAATCAAAATATCCACATAATCTTTCCTATCATTTCCTCAACAAAAATATGTGGGCATCATAACCCATGTCTGCTTTATTGTCAAAACTGCCACATGTACAGTGCATACAAGAGTTTTGAAGTTTTGTTTCTCTCACACGCTTGGTGCAAACAGGTAAAAACAAATAATAAAAATATATTTAAAAAATACAGACAAATACAAATATTATATATTCTATAAAACAAAATTTACAAGCATGGATATGATAGAAAGATAGATAAAAAGGCAGATAACCATGGCTTTATCGTAGTAAAACTGCTTAATTTCCTTTTGTATGATTCTGAGACTATCAAATCAATCAGATAACTGTATTAATAAAATCATAGCCATTGGAGGTAACTCATTGATGTTGATAAAACAGTTTTATTATACCGGTCTTCTATTTTAAAGTTCTATTTTGGCCCCTATATTAGTTTTTTTTTTTTAATTATTTTATTTTTACTTCCGTAAAATTTGGGGGAGGGGGCACAAAAGTACATTTCTGCTTAGGGCACCCATTTGGCCAGCAGCGGCCCTGGTTATAATTTATAATTTCTCAATGCCTAGTTCCTAACTCTTCACACAGTGAGCACAACAGCAGTCTATTTGAGCTAAATGTGGATAATTTTCAGTTGCATTGACACAAAACACATTCAACTACTACATTTTACACTCATTTTCTAGATGCATCAATTACAAAAACCTGCAGATGCATATACATCGATCTTGAGACATAGATTTTTGAATTGTGAATCGTTGATTTCAGCCAGTAATTGATTTAGAACACTAAGAAAACAAATAAATCACAATTTATTTAATGATTCAGTGCTTTAAAATATACACACAATAAACTACTAGAAGCATGAATTAATGGAGACCTTGAATAGCATTGTTCGTTTCCTCACATCTGTCCTACACGCGCTTCATTTACTGTTTTTTGAGCAGCCATGTAATCTCTCCTTAGTACTAGGCTACTCGTGGCCAGTACTGCTAGAAGTAGTTTTTACTTTTAAAATTACTAGTTTTACTTTTCTGTAGTTTTTTTAGTGGATCATACCACTTACATTACCTGAGCAGTTGCGCGTTCAGACAAAGCAAAACCAATGGGTGTCTAAAAGCATGCGCACAATTTCATTGAATGATAAATTACTTTTAACTTAATGTCATTAAACCGAAAGTACGAAGGGCACGGTTAAAATTACCACAGCATTAAAGGGATAGTTCACCCAAAAATGAAAATTGGATGTTTATCTGCTTACCCCCAGGGCATCCAAGATGTAGGTGATTTTGTTTCCTCAGAAAAACACAAACAAAGATTTTTATTGAAAACCGGTGCAGTCTGCCAGCCTTATCATGGACGTGGATGGGCACCAAACCTTTAAAAGTAAACAAAAACAAGCCCAGACAAATCCAAGTTCACCGCCATCTTGAATGTAGTCACGATAAGTCGAGTGACGAGCAGGAAGGAAACTACAACCTGATAAGTTGAAAACCTGATAAGTTCCTTCCTGCTCGTCACTCGACTTATCGTGACTACATTCAAGATTGTGGCGATCGCCTAACTTCTTGCAGTTACTGTCTGTATAAATCTTCTCGTAAATAAACTACCGGTTCTCAATGTCTCAATGTCTCGTTTTAAATGTCAGGGCCCTTGGAAGTCTACCAATGAAGTGTGGAGCTACTTTGTGCCTCGTAAATGGCATAAAACAGTGATTTATTTACATGACTACTTCGATGCCCCATTGACTCTCATTGACAACCTGTTGTGAGCATCGGCTAACTGACCCCAGATTTCCGACAGCAGTGGACAAGACGAGATGAGATATGCAAGGTACGTTCACACTCGGTATCATGATTCAATACACTTTAGGTCAATATCACACCGGAGTTCTCCTTTAATAATATAATAAATATTAAAGTTTTAAAAAGGGGAAATGTCTTCTGTATTGCCAACAGAATAAAAAGAAGCAAAGAAGGATCCTGATTGTAAATGGTTGTAAATGTGTTAATAATTACGGCATAGTCAAGTAATAATCTGGACTGTTTTTTTTTTTTTTTTTTTGACAATCACACACACACACTGAGCACAACAGTAGTCTATGTGAACCAAAACTGTGGAACATTTACCACTGCTTTGGCGCAAAATACATTCACTGACTACAGATTTCTAAGTACATATAATCTTTTCTCACTTAGACACAACCACTGCCAAAATTCTATACCGGACAATTTCCACGACTAAATACTCTTTTCGAAACTGTTAAACGTCTGAGGTTATGCATGTTAACATGGTTCCATGGTGAGGGGAACAAGACAATGTGTCCCTCCCTTGGTATCGTTTTCAAACCCTCTGACTTTCAAAATGGGTCGCCAAGATGATTTATTGAAAATGTATATGTATGTAACAAATGTCAAGACTCAGGGAAGAAAGCAAAAATAACTTTAACGACAAAATAAACATTTCCATGTTTTCCAACACGGATGGTCTAATGAAGCCTCTGTTACCATTTTTTTTCCACCAGCATGGATTGGGTGCTAGTTCAGATCCAGTTTGCGTAACTAAGCAGTATTATTTCAAAATGGAAGCTCAGTGCAATTAGTCCATTGATGTCTCAGCAAATAATGTTTACATATTGAGACAGAACAGCTGCCTCCCCCTAATTATTATCGACACAAGTTTACAAGTTAACTCTGTCATTGTGATAGACGGTTTGTGCTCCAAATATTAAAGACATCCCAAACAAGACAGTTTTGTATTTGTGTTTTAAACAATATTCTAGAACATTTTTAATTAAGAGATTTTTGTTGAAAAATGTTGGCTGTCAATTACAGCAAGCGGTAGAGAGTGTGGTGTGGCTGGAATGGAAATATCTTTACACTCTTAAAAATAAAGACCCCAAAGTTTTGTTTTTGCAGTGATGCCATAGAAGAACCATTTTTGATTCCCCAAAGAACCTTTCAGTGAATATTTCTTAAAAGAACGATTTTGAAAAACATTTGAAAAATCTAAAGAACCTTTTCTTCATTTGAAATGATCCATGGATGTTCAAGGTCACCATCAATGCCAAAAAAAAAACCTTTATTTTTAAGAGTGCACTTTCCCTGAAACTCTGAACTTTTATTTACTATAATTTAATGTGTTTACATCTGCTTTATTGGCTTCCAAAGTTCATCATACCTTACCTATCTTGCAAAAACGTACATCACTTCCCTCTGGCTAGAGTGATATTATATTTATTGTATTATACTACACAAATGTTGTAAATGTATACAACTTTTTTACTTCTGTTTTTAGTTTCACAAATGCAAATTTGTGTTTTTATGCAAAATAAAACCTCTGTTTGCTAGTTTCTGTATAGCTGTTAATATGATCTCTTCTATATTATTTGTCATGAAGACAGTTGGCTATGCTGGCTGAAATTAGCTATGCTTGTGTAAATTCATGAAGCACTTTCATTACCTTCACAAACAAACATAATATATGGAAATATGGAAATATAACACCCTCGAACAACAAACCATCTAAATTTTGTTTTATTTATTTATTAAGAAAAGAAATTTAACTTTTACCAAGGAGGATCTTTTGTTGGTTTCACATTAACATTCAGCATTATGACATGTGCTGAGAGACTGCTTTTTAGTGCTTACCGAAATTGCTGTTATTCTATTTCTAATTAATCTATCATACCTAATACAATATATAATAAACTGAACAATTTAATCACAAATCAGACTGAAGTGGTCTAAGCAGTTCTTGGGTCAACAACTCTCCATCTTTTTATATTTTCATTTTTAAAACTATTTTAACACTGAACTACTGTTACACAATAATCAGCAAGTGACTACAACTAAATAGTGGAAGGGTTATTCAAAAAGTGAAACCAGTGAGCTAGATTTTTTATTGTTTATTTTATTGATTTTTTGCCCCTCCTTGTTTGTATTTAAACACGTCTACATCACTGTAAATGAGCAGAAAGACGTGTCTTCTTCCAAATTGGTAAGGTAAATCAGCATAATATCTAAAATGGACCAACACGGTCTCACCCCTATTCGTCACATACTGCCGTTTGGTCATTTTCCCCTCACGTCCATAAGCTGACGTTGAGGGTACCCCCTCTTCGTCGCGTGGCACCGTAGAGGGTCATCCGATAGATTTGAATGCAAATCCCTCATCTTTGGATTTTGACGAAAGGGGGTTAGGCATCCAGATGAGAGCAGTTGCGTACAAATACCACGCAGAATCTTCTACGGCAATTACGTCACCAGCGAGGCTCAGTTCGACCAGTTCACCTGATACGTGGTGTACACCTTCAAGCAGGTAAGTGACCGCAACAATCTTTTCATTATTTTAATTATTTCACTGTTTCTGCATCACTTGCATGGGGTCATGTGTTAAAACGGAAGCTTAGTGGAACAGTTAGCGCGGCTGCTAAGTTAGCCTACGATTGAGATTAGCCGAAGCTAACTTCTAACTCGTGCAGTTTGAAATCGATACATAAATAAAACTGTTTTTAATCATATTCACGTGGCTGAAATCAGCTCTACAAATCAACCAGCCTAGTATCGCGTATCATGTAAAAAGTCCGCACATTTACCATATTTTTACCATAGTAACGTTCACTGTTGCTCGACAATGTCATGTAAATGCACACTAACCACTAGCTTACTATGGTTTTACCACTGTAACTGTAGTCTTACTGTGGTATTTGTAGTATAAGCACACTAACCACTAGCTTACTATGGTTTTACCACTGTAACTGTAGTCTTACTGTGGTATTTGTAGTATAAGCACACTAACCACTAGCTTACTATGGTTTTACCACTGTAACCGTAGTTTTACTGTGGTATTTGTAGTATAAGCACACTAACCACTAGCTTACTATGGTTTTACCACTGTAACTGTAGTTTTACTGTGGTATTTGTAGTATAAGCACACTAACCACTAGCTTACTATGGTTTTACCACTGTAACTGTAGTCTTACTGTGGTATTTGTAGTATAAGCACACTAACCACTAGCTTACTATGGTTTTACCACTGTAACTGTAGTCTTACTGTGGTATTTGTAGTATAAGCACACTAACCACTAGCTTACTATGGTTTTACCACTGTAACCGTAGTTTTACTGTGGTATTTGTAGTATAAGCACACTAACCACTAGCTTACTATGGTTTTACCACTGTAACCGTAGTTTTACTGTGGTATTTGTAGTATAAGCACACTAACCACAAAGCTTACTATGGTTTTACCACTGTAACCGTAGTTTTACTGTGGTATTTGTAGTATAAGCACACTAACCACTAGCTTACTATGGTTTTACCACTGTAACCGTAGTTTTACTGTGGTATTTGTAGTATAAGCACACTAACCACTAGCTTACTATGGTTTTACCACTGTAACAGTAGTTTTACTGTGGTATTTGTAGTATAAGCACACTAACCACAAAGCTTACTATGGTTTTACCACTGTAACTGTAGTCTTACTGTGGTATTTGTAGTATAAGCACACTAACCACTAGCTTACTATGGTTTTACCACTGTAACCGTAGTTTTACTGTGGTATTTGTAGTATAAGCACACTAACCACTAGCTTACTATGGTTTTACCACTGTAACCGTAGTTTTACTGTGGTATTTGTAGTATAAGCACACTAACCACAAAGCTTATAATGGTTTTACCACTGTAACCGTAGTTTTACTGTGGTATTTGTAGTATAAGCACACTAACCACAAAGCTTACTATGGTTTTACCACTGTAACCGTAGTTTTACTGTGGTATTTGTAGTATAAGCACACTAACCACAAAGCTTACTATGGTTTTACCACTGTAACTGTAGTTTTACTGTGGTATTTGTAGGATATGCACACTAACCACAAAGCTTACTATGGTTTTTTGATTTTACGGTATACTATTTGTAAAGCACAGTAACCACAATGCTTACCACACTTTAAAAAGTTTTTGTGAAGTAATTGTAATTCAGTATTTTTTTTTTCTGTCTTGCAGTTATGTCAGATCACCTACTCCAGGAGCTCTTTTAAGTAGGGATGCACCGATCCGTATCGGCCGATCACTTGCGCGTTTTGTCAGTAAAGCCGGTTCTGTAATCAGCGGTAAATGCCATCAGGTGCGTGATTTCACGTTGAGCCGTATATACTACACACAGCTGTTGTTCACTGACGAGCTGCGCACATTCACACTGATAATGAACATTGATTTGCGCAGCTCGTCGGTAAACAACGGCTGTGTGTAGTATATACGGCTCAACGTGAAATCATGCACCTGATGGCATTTACCGCTGATTACAGAACCGGCTTTACTGACAAAACGCGCAAGCATGATCGGCCGATTCGTATCGGTGCATCCCTACTTTTAAGAAGCCATCTCTGGTAAAAGCCATCACTGTATGAACTGTAATCCATAATTAATCTACACATAGTTTTGCTCTCTCTCTTTCTGTGATTTATCATGACATTTTTAAAATCTCATAATTTTGACCAATTCTGTCAGAAAGCTGCTAGAATTAACAGGGAACTTGAACTCAAAGCTCCCAATGCTGATCTTGAAGAAGCTGTCAAAGAGGCTAAACAAGTCCTTCAATGATTCAATCTTTCACAGTAATGTTGAAGACATTTAGCCATAACTGATTTGCTTTAATCAACGCATCCTTATTTTAGGTGTTAATAATAACTTTCCTTACAGTCCTTCCTCTCAAATATTTTGGTCACAGATTTTGTTTAGCACATTGTCTCAACATGTGTGTATTTCTCTTTGTTTCAGGGTAAAGGGAAGACCAAAGGAAGGCCTGTCATGGGATTTGAATTGGGCCATGTTGTGCATTTATGGAAAAGACCAAAAGCAAAGGCAAACATTCCAATGGTATGTCAATGTTGGTCTGAGCACCTTGACTGAACTGTACTCAGTGATGGGCAAGCTACTTGGAAAATGTAGTGAGCTAAGCTAACAGTTACTCTTCATTAAATGAAGCTTAACTACACTAAAGCTACAGCCTTGGGTAATGTAGCAAGCTAAGCTACAGCATCATGGCAAAAGAAGTTCACTACATCTAAGCTATTTTTTAAAATTTCATTTTTCTATTGAACCAACATCATACCAAGTCAATGCTCTCTCAGTGATCAATTAAATTGTCAGTCATACAGGCATACAAGTTCAGTTTAATGGTTTATTTAACCACTCTTCCAAACCAATTTGGCAAAAAAAAAAAAAATCTGTATCATGTACAGGCCTGGATTTATCTCATATTTTGGGGGGTTGAATTCTTTCTTGAAAAAAATAAAAACAAAAAAGCAATGGCACCAGTTTCACAATATTAAACGAATAAAACGGGGAAAACACACAATTTGTAAATAAAATAATTGTATACATATTATTAACATAGTCTATATATGAATGGGTGTTCGTCAACTGACTGCATGTCGTCAGAGTTTACAGTGTTGACAGCTTCGTAAAAAACAGTCTAATGGAAGCGCTGTAGATTTGTTGTATATAGCTACTAAAATATGACAGACCGCACAAAAACAGCACTCTAATTTACTGCCGTGTTTGAACAAAGATAGTGATTGATTTCATGAATACAGGAGCCTGTTTTTTTTAATTGTCAGAATCTATAGTGCATAACAAATACAAAAATAAAAACAAATCACAAACTTTTGCAGTCAAGACTGTGAATAAAAGACAAGTGTGGAATGTAAGTCAGATTTGGCCCAGACCCTGTTACTATCTGGGAAGCAAAGCTAAATTCTATTGTAAATTTGTTAACTGACAGTAAGAATATATAACCGAGTCAAGCGGCTATTTTCGTTTGCAGAAGGTAAAACACATTAACGTAAATTGTAAGTCTTTGAGAGGAAAAATTAAACCGACAGGTCACAGCGGCAAGGCCTATAAGTCACATTTTATTATATTCTGAAATAAACAGGCCTACAGCATAATGTTATGACATTATTTCCCTCACTCCACAACAAATCCTTTAACTTTAATCTTATTCAGAACAGAACAATGATGAAATAAATACATAAATAAATTTGCCTAAACAATCCAAAACAAATTAAATGTGAAACTGAAAGTAGTTGGGCTTATGTAGACTACCTCTCTTGCCACAAATACAACTGTTTCCATATCTGCAATGTATTTGAAGCAAAATTATTATGCATTGGGTAAGCTTTGTACTTCATGCACGTCGATGGAAAATATCATGATGAGCAAAAATGTGCCACGGGACCGGTGGTCATGCTGAACTGCACGTAATACACACTATTTAAATTGACTAATGTAACTTTTGGGTGACTGTTTTATGTTTCAAATGTGTGCGCGTAGACACCAGCGCGATCAAACAGCTGAATATCATATTCTGTCATGTTGGTCATAGTAAAGGCATAATTCACTACTGCAAAGTCCAAAGCAGTTTGAAGTATTAAGAATATTAGCAAAGATTATTATAATTCGTTTAGACGAATGGAACCTGGTCGTTTTATGTTTGTTTGTTTGTTTGTTTTTACTAACGAACCGAAACATTTTGCCTTTCGCCATGAATTTAGCAAAAAAATATCGACAACAAAAGTCTCGACAACAAGTGTTAGACTAAGACACACTTTTCTCATCTCCTCGAATGCAAAAAAAACATTAGCCTTTATAAATACAGTGCTGTGTTATAAATACAGAAAACATGTACTTTCAATCAACACTTCTTTATTTACCTCAAGTCTGCAAACACGCTGAGATGCTTCAAACTGCGCGCTGCACGCATTTCATTGACGAGAGAGGCGGGACTCGGGAGGAATAAGGTTTGACTGACAGTTTAATGAGCCAATGGCGTCACGAGGTTTAGTGGAGGTGGCGCCACTTACTGACCCAGGATCAGTGATCCGTAGCAGTTATATTTCCGAGCTTAAAGTATAGAACAATATATAGCTTGTAGCTTTTGTTGACGCTACCGCGTTACTTGATCAAAATAATAGCTTAGCTACTGAAAAGCTATTTGATTCAGAAAACAGCGACGCTACCACCACGCTACTGAGAAATGTAGTTAAGCTAGTAGCGTCACTACTTGTAGCGACGCTACTGCCCAACACTGACTGTACTGTAGTTAAATTGTGCAGCATCTTTACATACCCTACAGCCCCATCAGAAAGAACAACCAACAAAGTGTCATGTCGAAATATTAATAACTAATACAATTTACCAAGCCTTGCATGTCTACTGATTTTTATTTTATTTTTTTCTCTTCTAGTCAACACTCACTCCTATCTCTAACTTGTCATGTGAGAAATCAGACCTTCAGTTAATTTGGCCAAATCAGATCACTTAAAGCTGTTCACACCAAGAGCAAGAATTATAATGACTAACACACTAACAGAAAATAACATTTTTTTTTTTTATTATTATAAGCGTGTGCTGCAGTTATGTTGTCTGCATTTAAATGCTCAGGCTATTTATAGTGTGGTGGATTTTGATTGGCTGTCAATGTTTTGGAATCTGGAAAAATCTGTTCTGAAAGAGATTCCAACCATATTGTTTCTGTGTCATTTTATGTCAAATAGCTGTGGTGTGGACTCATCCTTGGTGTGAAGAGGCCTTTAAACTGCTTACAACAAAACCATCAGCAGGTAATTATATTTCATTTTAGTTTGCTGTTAAATAATTTTTTTTTTCTAATGCTGCTTTCTTCTCATTTTGTTAAACTTACACAATTCTGCCTATTTCTCTTCATCTTATTTCTTTACTCCCTCACTTAACACATTATTTTGTGCTCTGTTGAAAAATAGAAGCTTAGAGTTTGCAAGATGGCCTTTTCTCAGACTCTGAATAGAAATGTATACAGATGAACTCAGGAGCCTGCTAGAGTTGCCAGGGAACTTGAGCTTGAAGTATATAATTATAACTGCTTAATTTATATGTTTAAACAACAATAATAATTAAAAATTGGGTCAATAAATATTGTATTGTTTTAAAGCTGAAGACCAAAAAATGCAAAGAAAATCAGTCCTAGCAAGCCAGTCCTGATGAATGAGGAATGAACATGGTCTTCTTGTGCCCAAACACAGAGCTGAAAAGTTGCACATTTCCACTGGTATGTATGTATGTATGTATGTATGTATGTATGTATGTATGTATGTATGTATGTATGCATGCAATACATCAAGCAATGTGGGGCAGCCGTGGCCTAATGGTTAGAGAGTTGGACTTGTAATCCAAAGGTTGCAGGTTCGATTCTCAGGTCCGGCAGGGATTGTAGGTGGGGGGAGTGAATGTACAGCACTCTCTCCACCCTCAATACCACGGCTGAGGTGAGTCCCTTGAGCAAGGCACCGATCCCCCAACTGCTCCCCGGGCGCCCACTGCTCCGGGTGTGTGTTCACGGTGTGTGTGTGTTCACTACTGTGTGTGTGCACTTGGATGGGTTAAATGCAGAGCACAAATTCCTAGTATGGGTCACCATACTTGGCCTCACCTCACTTCCTTTCCTTTCCTTCCTTTTCCTTCAATGTAGTTACATGGGCTAGGGTTATATGGGGTATAGCAATTGATGTTAATCTCTCAAAAGACAGCAGTTACCATTTTCACATGCACTTCTTTTTTTTTATAGCTCCTAGAATTGGCAAATCAACTGTGCTATCATCTCCAATTCCATTATCTGGAATTTGGGCAGGATTGGCCAAATATGGTGAGTACTGACACCTGCACCTATTCATCAACACTATTTCTCTGGAAATATTGTTGACTTATTGTTTTGTCTGTTTGTTTGAAGGAGGATGAAGGCAGTTGACGATATCAATTCAATGGCCACCAGATGCATCATTGCAGCCTGAAACCACCAGTTAACTGCGATGAAGACTGCATTCCTGAACAACTCTACTGTGACAGCTCAGATGTTACGGTCCATAAAAGTAAACTTCACTGTTTACTCAGTTGTTTCAACTGAACAACTGCAAAATAGTTGTGAAGGGATCCTTTTGGCCCATATCTCCAACAAGAATCAATGGTAAGTCCAATGCAACAATTAAAAATAAAAATATATATTGTTTATTGATTTACAACACCCTAAATACATGTTATGTCCCTCCAGGATATTTACATCAGTTGGTGTGTGAGGAAAGCACAGAGGACCATCAGAGACTCCAGCCACCAGAGCCATGGATTACTCTCATCGTTACCATCAGGCAGAAGTTATTGCAGAACCTGCACCAGCAGACACATTTTTCCACTGGCAATTAGACTGCACTGAACTTGTACCAGAAACAATACACAGCACATCAAGCTCATATGCACTGCTCTCTATCAGTTGCACTGTCTGGACTCTAACTCACTATTATTCTGCACCATGACATTCTGTTTGCACTAATTCATTCCACACTGCGCTGCAAAGGTATGCGTACTGTGATTATTGTTTTAATTTCATGATCTCTGTATAGCATACTATTTACCATATTGTTCTCTACCTGTATTGAGTCCCTTATATGTGTGTGTTGCCTATATATTGAACATTTGTTGTCTTTACTGTCATGCTGCAGTTTGCACAAAAAAAATGTCACCGCCTGTACACTTGTGATCATGGTATTGTGAAAATAAAGTGATATGATTTGAATTGGTCACATGTCTTTTGTCCGTCAGTTGTACTGTAGTGTGATGAATAACAACCGAAATTGTTCATGACATGGAAGGGGATTATTAAGATAGGGATATGGATAAGCAAGAGGAAGAAAACCAAGAGAGCTCTGATGATGAGCAGGAAACTGAATGTGATTCTATGATGCTGAAGACATTTAACCATGCATGCATTTGGGAGGCTTCATCTGGTTAAAATAACATGGTTTTAACATAACACATTTTTATTTCTCTTGAATATCATTTGTCTTAATATGTTACTGTATCTGTCTTAGTGATGTATTGCACAAAGTATTGGATAATAACGTATGGTAAATATTTTTTATTAGGAATGGTGTTTGGTAAATACACCATTTAGTTTAGTTAACAATACACATAATTACCATGAGTGTTTTAATTAAGATGTGACATTTGGTCATATTAATGACCTTCATTACATGAAGGGAAGGCTGAAAGATTCATTAGAAGAGACTGCAACTATATTGCTACAGGCACTTTATGCACAGCTGAGGGTGATGGACCAGGGAAAGATCAACACAAATCCTGTACTGTATAATAAATAAGATGAGCATGCACATTACTGATGTTTTGCAAAGATGGACAAAGGACAAAGATGAGGAATATTTGACAAAGATACAAATGATGTCTTTTATATTATGATCCTTTGCATTGAATGAATTGTATGGCTTTTGCATAAACCACACTGTCTGTACCTTTTCTTACTGAATGACACACTGACATTGTGTAATAGTACAAAGAAGTGTCACAATATGTATTGGTTGTTTAAACTGGTGTCTTAATTTCCTGTCATCACTGTGTTCTTGCTCCTGATCTAATTAAATAAATGGAGCGCAATTCAAATAGGAAATGTCTATTCTTATTCTAAGATAACTATGACTTGCAACTTACATATTGGCAAATTGTTGAAAAGACAATCTAAAAAATGTGACTCAGCACAGTGTGTTGTCCATGATGAGAATAGATTTGTGTGTTTTTACTGCCCTTCCATCTCCAGGGGCCCAGTAGAGTCCCATGGAAGAGCAAAAAAATGAACATTTCAAATGGCTGTAAATCAGTGTCTGATTATAATGTCAAAGAGAAAATTGGCAGGACAACTACTTATGCTATGTTAATTACATAATGTTGGACACAGTTTTCAAACATACATGGAAATGTGGTATAAAGGTGTTTTAAAAAGTGATCTTAGTAAAAAACAAATTTCAGCCTGCCTCTTAAATATGTCATAGATATTTACACAATGAACATGTTTAGATAAACCTTTGTTCAAAAAAGATTGCATTTTCCACTATTTTAATATTAAACATTTTAAACTACATTACCCACAAACCTCTTCCATTCTATCTATAGAACACGAAAAAATGGCGCTGTTATTTGTAGTTTAAGATCTGCTTAGGGTTAGGGTTAGGATCTCTGTAAATTAGGAAGTTCTCACAACATAGCAACACTTCGTTGTTAACTGAAGGTATTACTGATGTAATAAGAGCAACACGGACTTTGCAACATTAAGCGTTGTTTTTCATTTGGATTAAAAGATAGTCCAATCACAGCGAGTTCCAAATGGCAACCCAATTGAACAGTCGTCTCACTTACTTGTCCACATATGGTCATTTATAACAGGTTCTTCCGGGTTCTTGTGGCAAATACAAATATTCAGTTAAATATTTATTTGTCCCCACTCAACATAAAACTGGAACAACAGATTGGATAGTTTGGTTAACTTGATGCAGCAATAGATTTGATTACTGGGATAATTTTTATTTTTTTAAATAAGGGCATAATGGTTCCCATTAAAATTATCAAATTATGTTCACACTAATATAAATGTATGTACAATATTTAAACTCAAAACTTAGATATAAATTGCTGTGAACAATAATTCAAAATATTTAATTTGCTTTCAAAACAAAAAAACATGCACCTCTAATGATTATTTTAACATGAAGCTTTTTCCTACTGTTTAATTTAGCTTTTGTAACATTTACAGTGTATTAAGGGTAAACAATTAATCACTTCTGCTTCCTGGAAATGGACCTTACAAAATTGCAATTCTTAGACCTGACAGATGAACTATAAGAATAAAATAATGAATCACACATTTTGTAGTCATTTCCCAATGTTTATTGACATCAAACTTTTCACAGATAAACAGTGCCCAGAACAGCATTCTCTCTCTCCAGTTTGTGCCATTACGAAAGAAAGAAAAAAGACAAAACAAGTAGTTGATTGTATTTGAAATGCATTTGCATAGAGGTAATTAAAAAATAGGCAATAGAAAACCCCTTAAAAAGATTGTCTAATATTCAAAAATAAAAAGAGAATTTGTTTACAGAAAACGTTAAGATGCCAGATAATATTCAATGCTTATGTTTAACAAACTAATAGGCCAAAAAAAATGATTAGAACAATACTTCAATATTTTACAATTATTACCTTTAAAAATATATCTCTCCTGTAATTGTTGTTTGCTTCTATTGTGACTAAATGCAAGACAAATTATTGGTTAATAACAATTAAAATATAAATATAAATATAAAGATAAAGATAAAGATAAAGATAAAGATAAAGATAAAGATACGTTATTTTCATTGTAGTTATACAACGAAATTTGTTTGGTAGCTCAAAAAGACCAGCAGCAATAAAACAAGAAAGCAGCACAGATAAACATATTAAACATAGTAAAATTATGAAATAAATAAATGTATAAAATAAATAAAATAAAAAGCCACTTAGTATAGTAAAAGACAAATAAATTTAAGGAATAGAAATGCAACAGTATTTACAGTGTGCTAGTTAAGTACAAATATGAATGTCCCATAAAATATTATTATTATTTAACTTTCTCCTCTACAGTCAACACTCCCATCTCTACTGTGGTCACTCCTGTCACTATCACTGTATATGTATATACATAAGTAGTCTGTGAGAAATCCTGCAAGACAGGAAGAAAGAGAATTTATCACATGATGAACAACAAAAACATTGACAACAGATGGCAGATGACTGTAGCGTGTAAACAGAACGCTATCGTCCGTTGGTGTGGATGCTAAAATAGTTCTTATTGTTGTTCTTGCTCTTGGTATGAACCGCTTTAAGCAATCTGATTTGGCCAAATTTACCAATGATCTGATTTGTGACAAGATAAACTAGCATTTCCAGACTTGTGCTTCTTAGACAGATGTGTTAAATAAAAATCAACATAAAAAAAGGCTCTGAGCCTCTGAGGTGTGGGCAGATATCATGTACTGTTAGAACAGGAAGAGGCAGTGCCAATTTGTAAAGGTTAATATAGAGAGAATACAATGGACTTAATATGAACTGGATTGGTATAAACACTCTGACTACTTACAATGGACACAATTAACATGAGAGTTGAGGCAATGGCCAATGACAGAAGTAAAAGTGAAAAATCTGAGAATTTTGTTTGAGTACACTTGTACAATATCATATATATATTGATATATGATATTGCAGTACAGTTCAGTCAAGGTGCTCAGACCAACATTGACATACCATTGGAATGTTTGCCTTTGCTTTTGGTCTTTTCCATAAATGCACAACATGGCCCAATTCAAATCCCATGACAGGCCTTCCTTTGGTCTTCCCTTTACCCTGAAACAAAGAGAAATACACACATGTTGAGACAATGTGCTAAACAAAATCTGTGACCAAAATATTTGAGAGGAAGGACTGTAAGGAAAGTCATTATTAACACCTAAAATAAGGATGCGTTGATTAAAGCAGATCAGTTATGGCTAAATGTCTTCAACATTACTGTGAAAGATTGAATCATTGAAGGACTTGTTTAGCCTCTTTGACAGCTTCTTCAAGATCAGCATTGGGAGCTTTGAGTTCAAGTTCCCTGTTAATTCTAGCAGCTTTCTGACAGAATTGGTCAAAATTATGAGATTTTAAAAATGTCATGATAAATCACAGAAAGAGAGAGAGCAAAACTATGTGTAGATTAATTATGGATTACAGTTCATACAGTGATGGCTTTTACCAGAGATGGCTTCTTAAAAGTAGGGATGCACCGATACGAATCGGCCGATCATGCTTGCGCGTTTTGTCAGTAAAGCCGGTTCTGTAATCAGCGGTAAATGCCATCAGGTGCGTGATTTCACGTTGAGCCGTATATACTACACACAGCCGTTGTTTACCGACGAGCTGCGCAAATCAATGTTCATTATCAGTGTGAATGTGCGCAGCTCGTCAGTGAACAACGGCTGTGTGTAGTATATACGGCTCAACGTGAAATCACGCACCTGATGGCATTTACCGCTGATTACAGAACCGGCTTTACTGACAAAACGCGCAAGTGATCGGCCGATACGGATCGGTGCATCCCTACTTAAAAGAGCTCCTGGAGTAGGTGATCTGACATAACTGCAAGACAGAAAAAAAAAATACTGAATTACAATTACTTCACAAAAACTTTTTAAAGTGTGGTAAGCATTGTGGTTACTGTGCTTTACAAATAGTATACCGTAAAATCAAAAAACCATAGTAAGCTTTGTGGTTAGTGTGCATATCCTACAAATACCACAGTAAAACTACAGTTACAGTGGTAAAACCATAGTAAGCTTTGTGGTTAGTGTGCTTATACTACAAATACCACAGTAAAACTACAGTTACAGTGGTAAAACCATAGTAAGCTTTGTGGTTAGTGTGCTTATACTACAAATACCACAGTAAAACTACAGTTACAGTGGTAAAACCATAGTAAGCTTTGTGGTTAGTGTGCTTATACTACAAATACCACAGTACAACTACAGTTACAGTGGTAAAACCATAGTAAGCTTTGTGGTTAGTGTGCTTATACTACAAATACCACAGTAAAACTACAGTTACAGTGGTAAAACCATAGTAAGCTAGTGGTTAGTGTGCATATCCTACAAATACCACAGTAAAACTACAGTTACAGTGGTAAAACCATAGTAAGCTTTGTGGTTAGTGTGCTTATACTACAAATACCACAGTAAAACTACAGTTACAGTGGTAAAACCATAGTAAGCTTTGTGGTTAGTGTGCTTATACTACAAATACCACAGTAAAACTACAGTTACAGTGGTAAAACCATAGTAAGCTAGTGGTTAGTGTGCTTATACTACAAATACCACAGTAAAACTACAGTTACAGTGGTAAAACCATAGTAAGCTAGTGGTTAGTGTGCTTATACTACAAATACCACAGTAAAACTACGGTTACAGTGGTAAAACCATAGTAAGCTAGTGGTTAGTGTGCTTATACTACAAATACCACAGTAAGACTACAGTTACAGTGGTAAAACCATAGTAAGCTAGTGGTTAGTGTGCTTATACTACAAATACCACAGTAAGACTACAGTTACAGTGGTAAAACCATAGTAAGCTAGTGGTTAGTGTGCATTTACATGACATTGTCGAGCAACAGTGAACGTTACTATGGTAAAAATATGGTAAATGTGCGGACTTTTTACATGATACGCGATACTAGGCTGGTTGATTTGTAGAGCTGATTTCAGCCACGTGAATATGATTAAAAACAGTTTTATTTATGTATCGATTTCAAACTGCACGAGTTAGAAGTTAGCTTCGGCTAATCTCAATCGTAGGCTAACTTAGCAGCCGCGCTAACTGTTCCACTAAGCTTCCGTTTTAACACATGACCCCATGCAAGTGATGCAGAAACAGTGAAATAATTAAAATAATGAAAAGATTGTTGCGGTCACTTACCTGCTTGAAGGTGTACACCACGTATCAGGTGAACTGGTCGAACTGAGCCTCGCTGGTGACGTAATTGCCGTAGAAGATTCTGCGTGGTATTTGTACGCAACTGCTCTCATCTGGATGCCTAACCCCCTTTCGTCAAAATCCAAAGATGAGGGATTTGCATTCAAATCTATCGGATGACCCTCTACGGTGCCACGCGACGAAGAGGGGGTACCCTCAACGTCAGCTTATGGACGTGAGGGGAAAATGACCAAACGGCAGTATGTGACGAATAGGGGTGAGACCGTGTTGAATGGACAGGGAAGTTGTTCTGGAGGCGCTGTCTGCACTACTTGAAACGAATGTGAAGCCTTACAATGCATTCAATGAAAATTTTAATGAGCTCAACTTGGGTGAGCTCAATATACTCAACTTTCTGCAAATAGCTTTAGGCAAAGCTCTTCTCGATCTATCTTATACACCTTCGCATCAAGTGTTAAGGTCAGGTTTCAACACGGATGTGCGTCAGGA
Organism: Garra rufa; assembly: GCF_049309525.1. Classification (NCBI taxonomy): domain Eukaryota; kingdom Metazoa; phylum Chordata; class Actinopteri; order Cypriniformes; family Cyprinidae; genus Garra; species Garra rufa. The sequence continues at coordinate 9,507,041 of NC_133372.1, forward strand.
TATGTTAGTGGACATGGATGAGTTCTTCGAACCACGCTTTGATTATGATTTCACAAGAACAAGAGACAACTCTATTTGCATGCGGGGTAATGAGTCGTACAAACGTCCTTATGGATGGTACCGTATTGCTCTTAAGGTCCTGAACAAGTATCCTGATGGAAACGACTGGCTGGGTACGAATGGATGGAGGAGTCACTCAGTGGTTGGTGAGTGGCCTGTCTCCTATCATGGAACCAGCATTGAGGGTGCTACAGGTATCGTCAAATCCCATTACAGACCAGGTCCTAGAGAACAGTACGGGAGAGGAATCTATTCATCAAATGACGTTGATCATGCTTCTAGCTACAGCAAGGTATTTACATCCAAAAAGAATGGGAAGAGATACAGAGTCCTGATGCAGAACAGGATCAATCCAGTGATGAGGAAAATGTGCAACCAACATTGGCTGATTGAGATTCCTGAAGGCACCTCTCCTGCGAGAGAGAAGGAGATTGTGGAGAGGTCCATTCGTCCTTATGGGATTCTGCTGAAAGAGGTGTGAGAGAAGAATCAATAGCAGCTGACCGCCTCCATTTTTTTTTCATGTAATCATCATGATGTTTGTTATTGTTGTTGATTTCAAAATGCTGTACAAGAATCATTATTTGCTACTGAAACTGTAATTGGATTTATTTTACTTATTTTTTACTTCAAGGGGTAATACTTGACTGAGCAGGGTAATACTCAGTTATTTAAAATCACAACCAGAAAAATATAATATACATTATTAGCACGTGATGTAACATGTTATGGATAAATCTGAATGTCTTTCTTGTTGATTGTTGACAGACTCACAAAAATTGCTTTTGCAGTCTTTTATGTTTAACTACATTCAAATTATGATGTTAGTCTAGTTTTCTTGATTTAATATACATCTAAAATATCTATGTAATCATTTAATGATATTAGTATTCATAGTATACTGCAGATGTATATGATTAAAGCATTGATTTCTAAACACAAATTGTAAAACATACTTTATTTGCTACAGTGTACTTTGGACACACTTGCTGTTTGTGCCATCTTTATACCATTTAACTGTTTGTTTAATGAAATATGGTTTCTTTCTACACATTAACACAAATAAATAAAGATGAACAAATGTGTGTTTTATCTCAGAATTAATTTTACTTGTTTAGACAGGAATTCAGCATCGCTGTTACAATTCAAATCTTTGGCAATCATATGGAAAGCAACATTTATGAAAGCTTTAAATTAAATTAGGATATAGAACACATCAGATGGCAGGTAAGCTTTAGAAAATGAGAGGCAGCAAGAAATAGAAGCAAATAAAAAAGTTTTATTTATTGACCGCAAGAAATAGAATAATAAGAGAAAAGTAGAAGAAAAACCCTTTAGATAGTATGCAATAGAACTCCCCAAATAAATTCACGAAAGGAGCCCAAATGTTGCTAAATCAAAGAGCTAAATAATGCAAAACCCTTCTAATGAAAGAAATATTTTAAATCTAGTATAAAATAATAAAAATAAAAACATCTTCAGCATGTCATTCACATTTAACTAAACTACTCCAACTACAATCAGAACTTACAGCAGATGGCAACATTGAACTTAAACATTGAATAAGCTAAAAAAAAAAAAAAAAATACTGTAAAAAAAAAAATATATAAATAAAAAAAAATGGATACATATCACGCTTAATTGAAACAACAATAACAAAACTACATACAAGGGTGCAGAAGGAAGACATTCAAGAAGGGGCATCACAACAAATAAAACCAATAAAAATCTGGTGGATGTCAGGGTTGCACGTGCAGGACTTACGAGACGGGAGACGAGATAACAAACGGGATATTTAATATAAATCTTCAGGTTGACAAGCAGGAACATCCACACACGAAGAAACATCAAAACAATATAAAGACCGACAGTGTTCTGAACAGAAAGACAGACTTATAAAGGGTGACTGGATAATTAAGCACAGGTGACACAGATGATCAATAATGACACACAGGTGACGGGGATGAGGGCTAAACCAACTAAGACAAAATGACAGGGGAAGACAAGATGAACAGACAGGACTGTGACATTACACCCCCCCCCCTCCGAAAAGGCGCGTCCTCGCGCCGTGGGAAACAACAAAAAACAGGAGCAGGGCGAAAAAACAGTTTATGTGGGGGGAGGCTTTGGCGGAGGACGGCACCCCTGGAGGGGGACAACAAACAGAGTCCAAGGGGGCGAAGAAGGTGGGAGGAGCCAGGGAGGAAACAGGAGGGACCCGGAGCAGGAGGCACAGAGCAAGACCCAGGCCACAGCCATGAAGATCCACTGTGGAGCCGACGGAGGGAGGAGCCATGGTGGAGGACGGGCTGACGACTCCAGGGGTCCGACCGACAGAGGCAGAGCAGGTGGAGGATGAGCCCGAGGCGGAGACGGAGAGCCGAAGATCCTGGGCGACACCGAGGATCCGGAGGGCCAAGGCGGAGCCAGAGGCTCTGGTGACCAAGGCGGAGGCGGAGATCCGGAGGGCCGCGGTGGAGCCGGAGCGACAGAGGACTGAGGTGGAGCCGGGGGGAGGGAGGAGCCCAACGGAGCCGATGGGACAGAGCGACGAGGCGTAGCCAGAGGAGTAGAGTCCGTAGGCGATGGCGGGACGACAACCGACCAAGGCGGAGCCGGAGGGACGAGGAAGCCCGGTGGGCTGGTGGGCCGACGGGCGAGGCTGAAGATGAGGGAGCTGAGAGCCGTGGTGGAGCCGCAGGGTCGGAGGGCCGAGGCGGAGTTCTGGACGGAACCAGCGGAGATTCAGGACGGCTGGACGGAACCAGCGGAGATTCAGGACGGCTGGACGGAACCAGCGGAGATTCAGGACGGCTGGACGGAACCAGCGGAGATTCAGGACGGCTGGACGGAACCAGCGGAGATTCAGGACGGCTGGACGGAACCAGCGGAGATTCAGGACGGCTGGACGGAACCAGCGGAGACTCAGGATGGCTGGACGGAACCAGCGGGGATTCAGGATGGCTGGACGGAACCAGCGGGGATCCAGGCTTAGGCAGAAGAGGGCGGGTGGGTGGGAAGTTCAGGCAGGCCAGTGTTTCTGAGAAAAAGTCTATTAGGTCCCCAGAGTGTAGCTCATGCTCACCCCCAGTGGTGGTGCAGTGGGCAGGGCTCTCTACCGCCCTCTCTTGCTCCACGCAGCACTCCACCGTCGCAGATGTAGAGGTCGGCTCACGCTCTTGGTCGGAGGTTTTGAACCCATTGGCACTCCATATTGTGGTCGCTCCGGGCTCAGGCTCTCCGTCCGCGGTGATGATTTCGGGCTCATACTCTGCATGTCGGGGTGATGGTTGGCTGGGCTCTGGGTCTGGAGTGGGGCTGACGTCCTCTTCGACGATGCCGACAGTCCATGACGATCCACAGGACGCCAGCACCCACTCAACGTAATCGGCGAAGCTCTCTCGAGGACCTTCCCCGGACAGCTGCGCTTTCGTGGCGATGTTGAGTCCTGCACGGTAGAACGTGCACAGGCAGCTGTCCGGGTAATGCGTCTGTGGTGCGAGGTACACAAAGTCCTTTGTGTGGTCCTCGAGAGAGCGGTTCCCCTGCTCCAGGAGGATGATGAGGACGGCAGGGATATCCATGAAGGAAAAAAAAAAAAAACTAAACTCAGAACAAACCGGAAAATAAAGCAGGGAAACACGCCGTGAAACTGTTTGGGTCGGTCTTTCTGTCAGGGTTGCACGTGCAGGACTTACGAGACGGGACACGAGATAACAAACAAACGGGATATTTAATATAAATCTTCAGGTTGACAAGCAGGAACAGGCAGGAACATCGACACACGAAGAAACATCAAAACAATATAAAGACCGACAGTGTTCTGAACAGAAAGACAGACTTATAAAGGGTGACTGGATAATTAAGCACAGGTGACACAGATGATCAATAATGACACACAGGTGACGGGGATGAGGGCTAAACCAACTAAGACAAAATGACAGGGGAAGACAAGATGAACAGACAGGACTATGACAGTGGAAGATACAGTAACAACAATGAATATACAAACACTAGGGGTGTGACGAGAAGTTGGAACTTAGCAGACAAATATTAATGTCGTTTTATAACAGTTTTAGTGGGAGCTAAGGTAAACAACAACACAGCCCTTACAAAAATTAACCATGTTTTCACTAAAAAACAAAAACCATGTTTACTATTGTTAAAACATGGTAACCACAAATTAACAATGGTCTTGCTACACTTTATACTGTAGTTTCACCATGGCATTTAGTAAAACTCCGGTTATACAAATGGTAATCAATCTGCCAAAAAACATGGTTACTACTATACTTTTACCATAGGCATAAGGACAAAACATGACCCATGATAATGCAAAAACATGTTCAGTATTAGAATTTCAATAAAGATATAGCCTATTCAAGATATAGCTATTATTATAGGCTAATTTTGACATTTAAGCAATATAGCACATTGTCCTAATGCAATACTTACATTTTTGTAAAATAAATGTATACTAAGTCCAAATTACAATGAGGTGGTTGTTTTGCAACAAGGTGGTAGACATGTTGAGGAAAAAAGTGAGAGGTACAAGAAAAATCAGTGAAAACAGGCACACATGAAAGACAGAGAAAGGCCAGAAAAATTAAGAGACTAAAAAGGTAAATGGAAGTTCAAGAGATAACCTTTAATTATTTTGCGTGGCACCAGTCTAAGGATTTAAACTTTTGTGATAATGATGATGGCCATACAAAAAAATATTGTTGTCCGTGGTTTCAGAATTTGTTGTGAGTTTATGGGATGGCCTGGATGAGTATGAGATTTCCCAGCTTAAAATTTTGTCCCAGTCCGGCCCTGATTGAGACACTGGCTCCTTCATTTTTTATTTATTTTTTTATTTTGTTAAAATTTAGACTTAAGCAATAAACATTCTGTCAGAACCACTAGTAAATAATTTTGTTTAGATTTCTAATCGATTTTTTCTTCAGAATCGTGATCTCCAGTTTATAAAAGAAATTATCCAGAATCATGCAGCATTAGTTTACATGTTTATTACTGCATATAATTCATGAAAATATAAGTTTAATTTCATAAAGTAGAAGTTCATATCAAAATGCACCTAAATATTTTTTGCACTTTGTGTTTTTTTTTTTTTTTTTGTTGAATAAAATACTATTTTCCCCTATATATTTCATCATTGAGGATTTCTTTAAAAAAAATAAAAAATCTTGTCTCGTCTCGTTCTCGTGAACCCAATCTCGCGTCTCGTCTTGTCTCGTGAGGTAAGTGTCTCGTCACACCCCTAACAACACACATCTGATTGTAACAATAATGACATGTCAATGCTGAGAGATTGCTCTTAGTGGTTATCTCAGCTCAGCCATATACCACTACTAGAAATGAAGACTTAAAGGGATAGTTCACCCAAAAATGAATATTACACCATGATTAATTCACTCTCAAGCCATCCTAAAGGTGTACATGACTTTCTTCTTTCAGATAAATACAATCAGAGTTATATTAATAAATGCCCTGGCTCTTCCAAGCTTTATAATGGAAGTGAATGGCTGTTAAGTTTTTGAAGTCCAATAAAGTGCATTCATCCATCATAACCACCATGGGAGGTTAATAATGGCCTTCTAAAGCAAACCAATGCATTTGTTTAAGAAAAAAAAATCCATATAAATCATAATAAATCAACAATTATGTGAGGGCTTATGCGAGGACTCAACAGTCATGCAAATTCGCCTGAGGTTTCTGACATTCTTTTGGATTCTTCTCATCTTTTCACAATATTATGTGTGGGAGTTGATAAAAGACCTACATTCTTTGTGATTTTCTATTAAGAAATGTTTTTTTTATTTGTGTGACACTTTTGTCATGAATTTTGGCACAGAGTGATCAGACATGATCCAACTTCGCTTGCAGGATTGAAATGCTCTATTTCTATTTCACGTGCTTACTGTGAACTGTTTCAAAACAGTTTCATTTGGATTTAGAGTGTTTTGCTGCCATGGAAATCAAAATTTGGTTATATTTAGAAAATCAAATTAAAAGTTGACCACTGAAAACAATGACACCGGAGCGTACGCTATACAGCTACATCCTACTTTATCTGCTGAAACACAACTTTCTCGTAAATGCGCATACAACAGTTAGTGGAAGCTAGAGATGACAGATTATAAAGTTTTAAATATGGACATTTTCCTTACACAAACACATAGTCACCTCAGAATGCCTTTATGAACCCCCTGGAGCCGTGTGGAGAATACTATATGACAGATGGATTTACTTTATTTGACTTCAATCTTTCATTTTTGGGTGAATTATCCCTTTAACCTTTGAACTAAACTGCTTAACTCCTCATTAAGGGAAATATATACATTTCCCATAAACCACAGGCCATTCAGCTGCTCATTTTGAAAATAAAAATGAAACTTGTGTTATCTATATTGCAGTTAGTTTATGATATCCATGCCCATTCTTACTTATACTCTTTTGCTGTTTGCAGTAATCAAACAAAACCTTTTATTTTATGCTGACAATAAAAATAATCTAAAAATAACACTAAAATTAAAATGAAATTTGGCGTGTCCAGTGAAGAATGACTTTGTTACAGCATTAGATATAAAACTGAGGATGAAGCATTAAACAGCAGAAATGTTTATGATGGCTTGGCTGAAATTGTTTTTTTGTTGTATTAAAAAAAACGTTTTGGTCTAAATGTTTATTTTATTTGATGACTCTACTATCAATGTATTAATGTAATACATTGATAGTACACTCTTCTTACAATCTCCTCCATAGTTTGGTAACTGTAGTGGGTTTCTTAGTCATAACTTTGTTGCCAAGGATTTTCCAGAGATTTTCAGTTGGGTTTAGATACACTAAATATACACTAAAGCGAAAGTGACATGATGCATAGGCAGGCACAAAAATATATATGAGGAAAACGCTCTACATTATACAACCTGATTATGTGCACTTTGAACAGGTGGTCATCTAAGTATTTCCTTAAAGCTGATATAAACATAACACTCTTGCAAACTGTGAACATACAGAAATCTCTCTTGAATCAATTCTGAGATTAGTTTTTTTTTTTTTTTTTTTTTTTTTACAGCAGATGGCACTGTGTGCATTAGAAACACCTGTACTCTGCTTGCTTCCAGTGTCTTATACACACACCTTTTGAACTTACAATTATAATTCATAAAGTTTAAAAGGTTGAAGCGAATTACAAGAGTGTTCACAGTGGGCTGTTTACATTAATTTGATGAAATGTTTGCTTTTTTGTTAAATTTTTGTTTGTTTTTTTGTGCTTTTGTGTATTTACATTTTTGGTTATATGTAGCTGTATTAACCTAAATTGATTTAATATTTTCTATTTTGTATTGAATAAATCCATTGATTTGAAATCCTTTTGACTAATGTACATTTTTGACGATATACACATTAGTTATGTAGTGACAGCATCAATTGCATCAAATGCATAATAACTGCTTTCCCCAAAGACTTATTTTAAGTTATAGTAGCTAAAAAGTATTTAAAGTGAAACAGAAGTATATATGTATAGACCAGGGGTACATCCTGTTCCTGGAGGATCCTTTAAGAGAGTGCTTCTAATTTCAGCTGGTGGTCTGTATAAAAGACACCAGGAAGCCAGTAATCTTGCTGATTGATAGGGGATCAAATACTTAAGAAATACTTTTGAAATGCGTTTTTTTCTGGATTTTTTTGTTGCTGTTGTTATTCTGACTCTCACTGTTAAAATAAACCTACCATTAAAGTTGTAGACTGATCATTTCTTTGTCAGTGGGCAAACATACAAAATCAGCAGGGGATCAAAAAAAAATTTCCCACTGTATGTGGCTTTTACTTGTACTCAGTGTTAAGAATTTAATGAAATTGAGATATTATATCACTAAAAGATAGTTAAAATGAAAACTGAAAGCAAAAATAAGTTAATGTATGTCACAACAACTGGGTGTGTTGCACAATGTAAACCAAGTTTCACTGATCAAACACAACAACTGTGATCTCTTGACAAGCTAAGTACCTGATTTCTATGAAGGAGATATATTTTGACACACAGGCACTCCCTGCATTCTTGCAAGTCACAGCTAAATTTCTGTCTGAGAAAAAGATTTATAAATATATATTATATACACATGTTTTATTACTAAAATAAGACACTGTAAAGGCAAACATTATTACAGCATTATAACATTATCATAAACAAAACATTTATTTAATCAATCTTCAAAAATGCCTTGTTTGGATCTGAGGTGCCAGATGACATCAAAAGGGCACAACATTTGCCTCCAGAGCAAGACATGAACGAATAATCTTTTTTAATTTTAAGTAAAAAAAAAAAAAAAAAACATTTTTTGGGTTGACTGGAATGGAAATATCAGTACTTTCCCTAAAACTCTATACTTTTGTTTACCATCATGTGATGTGTTAAAATCGGCTTCATTGTCTTCCAATAATCAAGTTGTACCTTGCCCAGGTTAAGAAAACATACATTACTTCCCTCTGGCTATATTGCATGTCTTTTCTGATAAGAATTGAGATAAGGGTGCAACTGTACAGCAGAAACACTTTAAAGGTATACAATTCTATTAAACAGCTCAAATTTTTCTTTTGTTTTTGGTTTCACAAATGTTGTCTTATTTTAATGTGAAATGATCACAAAACCTCTGTTTGCTATAGTTTCTCCAGCTCTAGCTGAGGCAAAACCTCCAGCTCTACACAGCTCATTTAATTATGTTTTTGATATCAAATAAGAGATCATATTTGTCATTTGCACATTTTTTTTTTTTTTTTTTTTACGTTTTTCAGCATTTCATTATTATGTGTCTTTAAGGTAATTGGCTATACTGGGTGAAATGTGTGGGTGAAATTAAATTGTGTAAAATCAAAGAGCCTTTTCATTAAATGGAAAATGTTGATGAGCATGCTACTGTCTGGCAGTATCCATCTGGTTTGATTGTTTGACTGACTGATTGATGGATTGATTGATTTATAAGAAATAATCCTTACTTAAGGACAATCTTAAACAGTTCTTCTTCATCTTTTAATACTACATTATAATAATACAACAATCAGCAAATATATCTACAGCTAAACAGTGGCAGGGTTATTAAAAAACTGAAATTAAAACAATGTATTGTGTTAACCATTAACATCTGATTTATTGTAAAAGGTACCACACCCTGTTTGTCAATGTCTATTTATAGTGGAGCAAAAGCACTTCAAGTTTCATATCAGTTTGACAGAGCAGAAAGACTTTTGACTTCCTCCAGTTTGTTCAGGCAAATCAGCATGTCTATAGTGGACAGAGAAGTTCTTCTGGAGGGGCTGTCTGCCCTTCTCCAAACTAATGTGAAGCCTTACAGTGGTTTGAAAGAAAAGTCTCATCCTGATGAGCTCACTATATTTAATTTTCTGGAAAAAGCCTTGATCAAACATATTGCAGATTATGTACTTTCACAGAAAGCAACAGTGGCAAGTTTCAACTCAGATATACGTCAGGAGATGTTTGTGAACATGGATGAATTCTTCGAACCACACTTTGATTATGATTTTACAAACACAAGTGACAACTCCATCTGCATGCGTGGTAATGAGAGATACAAACGACCATGTGGATGGTATCGTTTTGCTCTCAAAGTCCTGAACAAATACCCTGATGGAAACAACTGGCTGGGTACGGATGGATGGAGGAGTCACTCAGTGGCTGGCGAGTGGCCCGTCTCCTATCATGGAACCACCGTTGAGGGTGCTACAGGTATCATCAAATCCCATTACACAGCAGGTCCTGGACAACTGTACGGAAGAGGAATCTATTCAACTTATGACATTGCTCAGGCTTCTGGCTACAGCAGGGAATTTACATCCAAAAAGAATGGGAAGAAATACAGAGTCCTGTTGCAGAACAGGATCAATCCTAAGATGAGGAAAGTGTGTGACAGACCAGACTACTGGCTGATTGAGGTTCCTGAAGGCACCTCTCCTGCTGTAGAGAAGGAGATTGTGGAGAAGTCCATTCGTCCTTATGGGATTCTGCTGAAAGAGGTGTGAGAGAAGAATCAGAACCAGCTGACTGGTCCAAGATCCTCCATTTTACTGGGATCATCATGATGATGTTTGTTATGATTGATGATTTCTATAAATAAGGCACATCATTTGTTATCGAAACTGTTATTGATACATTATTAACACTTCATAGTGCTTCTTGATTATTTCATTTATAACACGACTGTGTGTGGTGGTGGTTTACTGCAGGCTGACAGAATTAGCTTTTTTCACATTTTTAACGGCATTCAAATTATTTTGGAGATCTTGATTTAGTTTAATATCTCAGTTTAATCATTTAATGATATTAGCATTAGTGCAGATGTATATGATTAATCATTGCCAATTATTGCTATGTAAACATATTTGATTTTCTTCATTGTGTAGGCCTACAATATACTTTAGACAAATACTTTTTGTATTCTCTTTGAACTGATGAAATATAATTGAATAAAGATGAAAAAATGTGTGTGTGAGTTAAATCTCAGAATGATGTACTTTTTTAGTCTGGGATTCAGCATCATGACATCAATGTTGAGAGAATGCTGTTAGTGGTTATTACAGTCACATACCGCTGCTAGACTTAAGCTTGACCTGATTGATACTTTATAAAGGGAATTTATCAGCATTTCTTATTATGCTGAATGATAATGAGTCCAGAACTCTTTATGCTGACTTAAGAAAAAAAAAGCTAAAAATAACACTTAAATTACACATTTGTCTGTTTCCAGACAAAATATCTAAAAATTCTTAAATCATGAACAATTTTCTAGAAGAGTAAAATTATTTTCTTGTTTTCAGAAAAAAACAAGTCAAAATTAAGTGAGCTTTTGCTCAGAACAAGCAAAATAATCTGCCAATGGGGTAAGCAAAAACATTTTATTTCAAACAGAAAACAAGATTATTTTTCTTACCCCATTGGCAGATTATTTTGCTTGTTTCAAGCAAAAACGCACTTAATTTTGATTTGTTTTTTCTAAAAACAATACAATATTTTTTACTCATCTAGAAAATTCTTTTTTAGATATTTTGACTGAAAACAAGACAAAAAATGTAAGAATAGCATTTTTTGCAGTCTAAAAATGAAAGTGAAAGTTGGGGTTTTCTGTGAAAAATAGCTTTGAGAGGAAAGGATGTGATGTGTGGCCAAGAATGGTGACCCATACTTGGAATTTGTGCTCTGCATTTAACCCATCCAAGTGCACACACACACACACACACACACACACACACACACACACACACACACACACACACACACACACACACACACACACACACACACACACAGAGCATAGGCAGCCATATTGCTGCAGTGCCCAGGGAGCAGTTAGGCGTTCAGTGTATAGGGGGGCGCGGGGCAGAAACACAGGGTTAATTGTAACACACGTGGTTTAAATATTTCCATACACGCTATCATAACCAAATTTATGGAATTTTCTAGTTGCCATATCAACACTAAATAGAGAAAGAGGTGCACCAAAATTCAGACTTTTTTGAGGATATCGCTAAATATTTATTTTACCATTATACATTCTGGCTGAAGTAAATTTTTCATCTCAGTTTTTAGTTTTCATTTGAAATTAAAGTGATGCTACTTTTTAAATTTCCAATCTGTTATTTATCAGTTTAGATAGTTTAATAATGCTTCGCAAACCAGCAGAAGACACAAACATTTCCTTACACAAATACATATTCACCTCAGAATGCCTTTATGAACCCCCTGGAGCTGTGTGGAGTATATATGACAGATGGATTTACTTTATTTGACTTCAATCTTTCATTTTTGGGTGAATTATCCCTTTAACCTTTGAACTAAACTGCTTAACTCCTCATTAAGGGAAATATATACATGTCCCATAAAACAACATTAGCCGTCTTGAGGCCAAAGGCCATTCAGCTGCTCATTTTGAAAATAAAAATGAAACTTGTGTTATCTATATTGCAGTTAGTTTATGATATCCATGCCCATTCTTACTTATACTCTTTTGCTGTTTGCAGTAATCAAACAGAACCTTTTATTTTATGCTGACAATGAAAATAATCTAAAAATAACACTAAAATTAAAATGAAATTTGGTGTGTCCAGTGAAGAATGACTTTGTTACAGCATTAACTGAGGATGAAGCATTAAACAGCAGGAATGTTTATGATGGCTTAGCTGAAATTGTTTTTTGTTGTATTAAAAAAACGTTTTGGTCTAAATGTTTATTTTATTTGATGACTCTACTATCAATGTATTAATGTAATACATTGATAGTACACTCTTCTTACAATCTCCTCCATAGTTTGGTAACTGTAGTGGGTTTCTTAGTCATAACTTTGTTGCCAAGGATTTTCCAGAGATTTTCAGTTGGGTTTAGATACACTAAATATACACTAAAGCGAAAGTGACATGATGCATAGGCAGGCACAAAAATATATATGAGGAAAATGCTTTACATTATACAACCTGATTATGTGCACTTTGAACAGGTGGTCATCTAAGTATTTCCTTAAAGCTGATATAAACATTATATAAACATTCTTGCAAACTGTGAACATACAGAAATCTCTCTTGAATCAATTCTGAGATTATTTTTTTCACAGCAGATGGCACTGCGTGCATTAGAAACACTTGTACTCTGCTTGCTTCCAGTTTCTTATACACACACCTTTTGAACTTACAATTATAATTCATAAAGTTTAAAAGGTTGAAGCGAATTACAAGAGAGTTCACAGTGGGCTGTTTACATTAATTTTGTGTCATAAAAGCAAAAAAGCCAAGGTGCAAGTACATTTAACCACTTAAATTACTCAGTTGAATGCACAAGTGGTCTTCTTCATGAGCATTTGAGTGTGTAGCCAAAAACTAACCTAGAGAACCATCTGCTGTTAAAAACTAAGCTCAGAATAGATTCCAGAAAGAATTGCGATGCATCCGGAAAACCGCACAAATTGATCCACGAAACGATTTATTGCGAAGCCTCCATCCTTTCTGCTGATGAAGAATAAAGTGGAATTTAATTTTTGTTTGTTTTTTTGTGCTTTTGTGTATTTACATTTTTGATTATATGTAGCTGTATTAACCTAAATTTAATGTTTTCTATTTTGTATTTAATAAATCCATTGATTTGAAATCCTTTTGACTACTGTACATTTTTGACGATATACACATTAGTTATGTGGTGACTGCATCAATTTCAGATGTATAATAATTGCTTTCCCCAAAGCAATAAAAATAAGTATTTTAAGTTATAAAAGCTAAAAAGTATTTAAAGTGAAACAGAAGTATAAATGTATATACCAGGGGTACATTCTGTTCCTGGAGGACTTCTAATTTCAGCTCGTGACCTGTATAAAAGACACCAGGAAGCCAGTAATCTTGGAGATTGATAGGGGATCAAATACTTATTTCACCCATTAAAATGCAAATCAATTTATAACTTTTTTGAAATGCGTTTTTTCTGGATTTTATTGTTGCTGTTGTTATTCTGATTCTCACTGTTAAAATAAACCTACCATTAAAGTTGTAGACTGATCATTTCTTTGTCAGTGGGCAAACATACAAAATCAGCAGGGGATCAAAAATTATTTTTCCCACTGTATATTGTGTGGCTTTTACTTGTACTCAGTGTTAAGAATTTAATGAAATTGAGATATTATGTCACTAAAAGATAGTTAAAATGAAAACTGAAAGCAAAAATAAGTTAATGTATGTCACAACAACTGGGTGTGTTGCACACTGTAAATAAAGTTTCACTGATTAACCACAACAACTGTGATCTCTTGACAAGCTAAGCACCTGATTTCTATGAAGGAGATATATTTTGACACACAGGCACTCCCAGCATTCTTGCAAGTCACAGCTACATTTTTGTCTGAGAAATAGATTTATATATATATATATATATATATAGAAATGTGTTATTACTAAAATAAGACATTGTAAAGGCAAACATTATTATAGCATTATAACATTATCATAAACAAAACATTTATTTAATCAAGCTTCAAAAATGCCTTGTTTGGATCTGAGGTGCCAGATGACATCAAAAGGGCACAAACATGTGCATCCAGAGCAAGTCATCCCACTGGCGTTACACTTGATTATGCTGAATGTGAGTGTTGCATTGTGTCAAAAGCAAATAGAAATTACAATCACTTGTCTACAGTACACAGATAAATGTTCGTTTTGGGACACTTTGGAGCACAGTCCACGTGCTTGAGTCTGTCGTCAATAGGACAAATGGAGTGAAAGAATGTTCGCTTTGATGGGTTTGGTTTAAACAGCTCCTTCGCATCTTTGTACAGATATCAGAAAGTTCCCAGTGTAAGAAACAAGTGGATAGTTTATTTTTAATGGCATCCCTGATTGTGTCTGAGGATTGTTCGGAGCATTTTGTTTAGTAAACGAGTTCACAAAGAAACATTTGTTGAAAGATGAAGCAGAACTAGATCTGACTGCAGCTGCATCACAAACTCTAAGGAAATGATTTTGTAATGCTTTGTCTGGAAATGTCTGTTTTATTTTAATTATGTTGCCAAAACACTCACAGGCAATAGTGAGGCGCCATTGATACTGTTTTCTATCTCTCGAGTGACGTTAGCCAATCATAACAGTTGTAGCGTCTGCCTAATATCAGTGATAACGGTTAGGCCGAATGCCTTAGAGACCCTCTTAGCCTTTTGACATTTGCATATAAATTAAAGAGATAACTTGTCCCTCTACATTTATATGGGTGTTAAATGGCCCATGGTTCCCTTCTCACTACCACGTAGATGCTAAACAGATCAACTCTTGTCTCCCCATTGGACTTCAAAGGGATTCCAACGAGGAGACCATCACCCACTCTGCCAGGCATGAGACGCCTGGCCACAGACTACCTTACAATACACAAACACACATACACAAAGACTTTCTCCTTATTTAGCCTATAATTAATCGGTCACAAATGTATCTGGTATATGCATGTGTTGTTTGTATGTTTTCCTATCATATTTGCCTAGTTACCTAGTGATCTGTATTAGTTAACCCTTTGAATGCTTATATTCCTGTGTATGAATATATCTTGGGTTTAATATCATCTAGACACTTCGTTCTTGGTACCAAAATGATCTGCTCTTCATTTTCTAAACAATTGTGTATGCTATGTGATTAGAAGATGCATCATATTGTTTACATTGTATTTTGGGTAAAACTGAAACAGTTTCACAGACCAGCCATAAACATGCAAATGGGCCATAAAGTGGAGACAAAGAAAGTTGTCCCACTCAAAAATCCAAGCTTTTGATTGGCCGGTCCACCCAAACGTGGGTGTGACAGGGAAACTTTGAAAAGATCGGGGCTCAAGCAGATCCTCGCTTCTCTTCTAAGGTCTCTTGCCTCTTAAACTTTTGCTCCTGAACCTTCTGGACCTTCTTCAAGACTCATCACTGAGTCTGACTTTTGGTAGTTTTATCATCAAATAACTTTGTAGACTCGTTGTGGATTCCCCTATCTTCAGAAGAACTACAGAAACTTCCAGCTCACTCTCCTAAAGGAATCCATCAAGAACCTCCGTTGTTTACCGCATCAGGACTCTTGTTCAGCAACAAAGCCAATGCAAGTATCCATCTACAGCTATTTTAGATGCGTTTAAGTTGAGCCCTTTTTTAAGGTGAATTGATTCTTTGATGATTCTCATTAGGTTGTGGTTATTTGTTACTAAATACTACCATTCTTCCTCTTCTTCTTCTCTCTCTCTCTATTTCCTTACTTATTTTCTTTATGCATATATGTGTTTAATTAGTTTAGTTGTTTGTTCACTGCAGATCCATTTATTAAATGTATTTTCACAATTGATTGTCTCTGTGTGCTGCTCACCATTCGAAGTCCCTGAATGCCTGATTTTGCTACATGCTACATGTGGAACTTACTAAGTTACTGCTAGTATACTGACTAAAAGTAGGAAGGTTACTCTTTCTTGGCCAGAAACATAATCTTTCCTAGAATTGATAAATGATTATACTGTCTATTCGGCGGACGAACAGATCAAATAATTGTAATATTAATTCTGCTACAGTTACTTCTGAGATCTAATCTAAATATTCATAATTAATTATAACCAGTTATAATTAATCATAAATATTTTTGAGCTATAAATCGCTACACAGTGGCCAATTACTGACAAGCCTTAAAGGTCCCATATTGTCAAAATCGAAATTTCCTGGCTTTTTTCATGATAACTGAGGTCTGGGGCTATGCAACTACCATATGAGTTTCAAAACAGTCAATCCACAGTAAACTGCACAAAGCCTGCTTAAAGTAGCTGTTTCTTTTCACAAGCCGCTGTGACTTCCGTACAGATGTGACGTCCGATCTACTCAGTCACCGCCTTCAGTCACCACCCCGAAAGCCAACCACCGTCCCACCCTCCTTTTGTCAAACCCAGACAATATCGTGTCCATAACATTGCTAAGCAACAACAACACGGAAACAAGTCGAGAAAACCCTGTTCAGTTGATAGATGTTGAAACTACATCATTGCACAGGCTTCAGAACAACGTGAAAATAAGAGACCAGAGGAACGTCAACTTCAGCCTCTTTCACTCAGCGATTCCGGTAAATACACGGATAATGTTTCCCATGATTTGTTCCGGAGTTGTTTAATTTGGTTCATTCACAGTTGTTTTCCGGAATCTGTGCGTGCTTTACACACAACCCATAAAGACATGTGACGTTTGGATGTGAGATGTAATGCGACGCCTACATTTCACTAAACTGAAACTAACCTGAACAATCTGTGCTTCAGCGCTGATAGTGAGGAGCTCCCTGATCGCTGCTTCATTCCACTTTGCACGTATTTTTTCGTTGTGAAGAGTCGCATGATAACGTGCAAAATCACTACAACACTGCCTTTATGGTTCTGGCTTTTGTTCACACAGCGCTCATTCCCGTAATTTTCCAGAATCAGCGCGCATTGTGAAAGGGGCTTTACTAAAGCAACATTTATGTAGCTTACTGCATTCGGTGTTTGAAAAAGAAAAAAACATTAATGATCATTCTGAAATATCCTGTTGAGTATCAGCAGGCTAGGCTCTCTCTATGGCTCTGGGCTCGGCCAGAGCCATATAGAAAGAGAGTTGCGACACGCTTTGATCTCGCCGCCGCGCGGTCACATGGTTCATGGAGCTCTCAATAGTTCCAAACAACTCCTTGCTGTCAATGTGTTTGAATGGGTTTAAGCAGGATAGACAACAGTTTTACTATATTTGCAGAAATTTCGAGTATTAACACATAATGTGCATTGATTGTGTATTGATAACTTCTCTGAATACGCTTTACAATCGCATTTTATTCTGGGGAGTGATAAAGAGACATAATTAATATGCTCTCATACTTTTTGGCAGTCAAATGTGACCAAACACCTTAAGTGTAACGTTTATTCAATTAAATAATTGTAATATATATAGTTCAGTTCTATATAGCTAATATTTTGGGAAGTTTTTTTGTACTAAATAATACAGCATGTGCAATAATGATCCTGACCATTTAAAAGATAACATTTTGTAATATAGTATTTATATTATAGTTAGTGTGATATTTAAGGTAAAATACAGTTGAATGTGTATTTGGACATGATCAAACACTCTTTTGTTATGTTTCGATTTAACGATTTAATGTTAAATTAAAAAAAAGTAATTTACTCGTGTTATTTTATGATATTCAAATATACAGCATAAGTGAATATTAGGCAAGCAAAAATTGCATTTAACACAATAGAAAAGATGAAAACAGTGTTTAAAAAAAACACAAGGCAACCAATTGCATTCAGCATACATTTTTATCGTATTTCTTGAATGCAGTCTTTACTGAAACTCATTCAACCTCCTACAGTGAGAGAAAGATCGCAGAAAGACTAAAAACGTAAAAATATGACAACTAGTATCTGGTTATGGTCGCTATTGCGGTGTTTTTCTCGTTATCTAACTGCATTTACAGTATACATTTTTTAACGATGAACATTAACTATAAAACAGTTGTTGGTTTATTTGACATCCATCTTTTAATAATACATTATAATAATACAACAATCAGCAAATATCTACAGCTAAACGGTGCCAGGGTTATTAAAAAAACTTGAAAAAAAAAAAAGAAAAAAAGTATGTTACGTTTGGGTGCTGGTTTGACGAGACTGGAGACTTAACTCAAATAATAAACAGTTCTTTTAATAAAGATCTTCAGCGGGAGTAACGGGAATATCCACACACTTGTACAACATGAAATGATCGACAAAGGACTGAAAACTGAGACAGACTTATAAAGACCAACTAATCAAGAGACACAGGTGATAAAGATAATGAATGAACAAGGACTAAACCAAATGATTACAAACAGACGGGGGAAGACAGAGTGAGAAACCAAATCAGAATAGTGCAAACACAAAGGCAAAAGACATGAAACATAAGGAGACATGTAACATTACCTCCCCCATCATGTGGCCCAGATGGGTCAGGCGGCCATGGCCGGACAGGCAGTTCTGGTGGCCATGGTGGGTCCGGAGGCCATGGTCGGACAGACAGTTCATAATGCCATGGCGGGTCGGGAAGCCATGGCCGTGCAGACAGTTCAAGGAGCCATGGCTGGACAGCCCCCGTGGCCTTGGCCTCAGTCCTCGGCCCGGCCACGTTGGCTAGGGGTATGTAGCCCCCCCAAAAAATTTTCTTTGGGAAATTTAGAGGTTCATAGGGGGGAGGCTCTGGAAGGCTGGGTTGGACCAGCGGAGGCTCTGGAGGGTTGGACGTAACCAGCGGAGGCTCTGGCAGACTGGGTGTAACCAGTGAAGGCTCTGGACAGCTGGACGGGATCAGCGAAGGTTCTGGATGGCTGAACAGGACCAGCTGAGGCTCTGGAAGACTGGACGGGATCAGCTGAGGCTCTGGGTGGCAGGACGGGATCAGCTGAGACTCTGGACAGCAGGACGAGACCAGCTGAGACTCTGGACGGCACTCTGGAGGAGCGGGCTCTGGACGGCGCTCTTGAGGAGCGGGCTCTGGACGGTGCTCTTGAGGAGCGGGCTCTGGACGGCGCTCTTGAGGAGCGGGCTCTGGACGGCGCTCTTGAGGAGCGGGCTCTGGACGGCGCTCTTGAGGAGCGGGCTCTGGACGGCTGGACGGCCCCAGCGGAGATTCAGGAGGGCTGGGCGTCTCCAGCGGAGACACTGAAGGAGCTAGCTCTGGGCGAGCGGTCACTGGAGGGCGCTCTGGCGGCGCAGTCACTGGAGGGCGCTCTGGCGGCGCAGTCAATGGAGGACTTGGCGGAACCAGCAGGGTTTCAGGAGAGAGGATTGGGGCCGTGAACTCCATAGGGAGAGCCATATCCATAATGTCTGTAATCTCCTCCTTTGTTGATGATTCAGGTACGGCGGCCCTCTTGGCCGGGAATTCAGGGGCATCGGCCATCTCGGCCAGGGACTCAGAAACGAAGGCCAGTTGGGCCGGGAAATCAGGAACGTCGGCTATCTTAGCCGGGAAATCAGGAACTGCGGCCATCTGGGCCGGGAAATCAGGAACTGTGGCCATCTTGACCGGGAAATCAGGAACTTCGGCCATCTCGGCCGGGAAATCAGGAACTGTGGCCATCTCGGCCAGGAAATCAGGAACTGCGGCCATCTCGGCCGGGAAATCAGGAAATGTGGCCATCTCGGCCGGGAACTCAGGAACTGTGGCCATCTCGGCCGGGAAATCAGGAACGCTGGCCATCTCCGGGAAATCTCGAACTGTGGCCATCTCGGCTGGGAGATCAGGAACTGTGGCCAGCGGTATTGGGCTGAGGAAATCAGGAACGCTGGCCATCTCCGGGAAATCTCGAACTGTGGCCATCTCGGCCGGGAGATCAGGAACTGTGGCCATCTTGACCGGGAAATCAGGAACTTCGGCCATCTCGGCCGGGAAATCAGAAACTGTGGCCATCTCGGCCAGGAAATCAGGAACTGCGGCCATCTCGGCCGGGAAATCAGGAAATGTGGCCATCTCGGCCGGGAACTCAGGAACTGTGGCCATCTCGGCCGGGAAATCAGGAACGCTGGCCATCTCCGGGAAATCTCGAACTGTGGCCATCTCGGCCGGGAGATCAGGAACTGTGGCCAGCGGTATTGGGCTGAGGAAATCAGGAACGCTGGCCATCTCCGGGAAATCTCGAACTGTGGCCATCTCGGCCGGGAGATCAGGAACTGTGGCCAGCGGTATCGTATGCAGAGGCTCTTGGCATTGGGTGAGCTGGTGCGATGTGATGTGTTTCTGAGGGGGTTGGACGTTGGATCGGACTGTCATTCTTTATTTGTTCTATCTCAAAATTGGAGCAGTTTAAATAGAGAATGGTATTGACCAATTCGACAAACGGGACATCATAACCAGAGAGATCGCAACGAATAGTTTCTTCATCCAACCCCAACAGAAACACAAAGCCGAGGGAGGCGTCGGACCAGCTCACCTGATGGTAAAGCTCAAGGAAATCCTCTACATACCGCTCCAACTCCCGACCGCTCTGCCTCAAGCTCCACAGCCGTTCCTCAGCACTACGGTTTTGGTCGATCATTCTGTTTGGGTGCTGGTTTGACGAGACTGGACTCAAATAATAAACAGTTCTTTTAATAAAGATCTTCAGCAGGAGTAATGGGAATATCCACACACTTGTACAACATGAAATGATCGACAAAGGACTGAAAACTGAGACAGACTTATAAAGACCAACTAATCAAGAGACACAGGTGATAAAGATAATGAATGAACAAGGACTAAACCAAATGATTACAAACAGACGGGGGAAGACAGAGGGAGAAACCAAATCAGAATAGTGCAAACACAAAGGCAAAAGACATGAAACATAAGGAGACATGTAACAGTATTGTGTTAACCGTTAACATCTGATTTATGTAACAAATTTCTGTAATTTCTGTAGGTCAAATTATTACAATTATCGACCCATTATTGACCCATAATTACAATTATTTTTATGCAGAAAACACATAGAGTTGTAAATGTGAAAAGTTAATGTGCCTTTTAAATATCTAAACAATTAAGACAGTAACATTTGTGTTTTAAATAAATATAATAAATTATATACTTGATTTATTCCTTTTTAATAGTATAAAGGCTGAAATATCGTTATATAAGAATTTTTTTGTGTGTGTGTGAAAACCTTTATCTGAACTGTATGTCATTTTATGGCATAATATGTTACCGTACATTGTCCAACCCCACTCATACTGTGCTTATTTTACTTGTGCAGCTCTTAAAAATTGTCATAAATGGCCTTAAATTGATATTTAAAACATTCTGCAGATACCCTGCAAATAGTGAAATAAAATTCCTTCCTTGATATTTGTTGATATTTGTGTATTGAAAATATTTTTGATGATATGTATCTGATTTTCTATATTTTAAAATATAATGAAGCTGTCAGTTTAACTTCCACATTAATAACATTTTTTTAATTTACTGCAGGGAAGAAGACTCCAGCCCAGGACAATGATGCCAGCTCATGTCCATCTCAGGAAAGAAAAAAAGGATTCATGCTGAACGTCACATGCAGAAACAAGAATTATTGCATCCCATTTTTGGTCTTCTGTTTGCACTTGTTACATATAGAGCTGTTTTACTTAAAATGCTTTAAAGAAAAGATACCAAAATATAAGTTTAACTGATGTCTGTAATATATGAAGATTGATATATACTGTATAGTGGTGGCCAAAATGATTAGAACACTAGTGTTTTTACCAGCCAAACATGGGTTTAAGTCAGTTATTTCTATCTTTTGCTGTTTTGCTGTAGTGTAAGTAGGAAATATCAGTTTACATTTCCAAACATTCATTTTTGCCCTTAATTGTAATAATCAATTGAAATTTCTGTGAGATTTCAGCTGGTGAAAATACTAGTGTTCTAATATTTTTGGCCACCACTGTATAAATGTTAATTCTTTTTATTTTCACTGATATTAAAAAAATATATTGAAAACACTTTGCTAAGTTAGCTTCTTAACTCAAAATAAAATCAATTGATATCGCTGTTATTTTATAATGCTGTTAATACTTTCTCTGACAAGCAGCAGTAATGAAAACTTTTTTCTGGTTTGTCATGTAATGTTTGATACATACCCTGTACTGGAGCTAAAGATTTTATAGTTAAAATCTATACATTAAAAAGAAAAAAAAAGAAAAAAAAAGAAAAATACAAAATTAAAATGTATTGTATGCTATGCTATTTTATGTATTTTCACAATTTAAAGTCAATAAATGTTATTTTTGTGACAAAAACAGTGTCTTCCTTTTAGACTACACACAATTAAAGCAGTACTGTTCATTATAGTACAGTATACTAATTACTATTTGTTAAAAAAATAATTTATTCATGAATTAATTCATTCAAAAAGAGCATTCTATTAATCTGAATGCAATTATGGTACTGTGATATTTACTGTATAAAAATTACAGTAGTACAGTAAGTTACTGTGAGTAAACTTACAGTTAGCATACTGTGGAATTAGGGGTGTGCAAAGCAGCCAGTATTTGAATCTGTATTTTTATTTGTTGAGGGAGGGGGGGGGGGGGGTATTTGTATTTGTATTCGAGTAAAATTCAAAATAGGCATAAAAATAATGAGTGACGGGAAGCTATGCTAAGGTTAACTAGCCTATAGCCTACATCTTGCTGTCTGCAAAAGACAGAGTAACCTAAACATACCATATAACTCCCACAAGTGCATACAATTCGACACAACTACACAAGTATTGTTTTACAACCTTTTTAACCAAACGTTAACGTTACTCTGTCAACAGCCTATTGTCTAAATTACCAGCTATGTAAACAGAGCGAACATGAAAGCACCCGACTGCAGACGTCAATAATGCAGCGGGGCCGTTTACATTTCGCGCCTAAAAATGCGTGGAAATGCTAGGCTCGCTGCTTTCTCCTTCTTTCCAAAGCGCTCTGCAGCTTGCACTCCCGTATTCGGGTTCGGGTTCGGCTCCACCCCTACCCCTATGTGGAATATATTATAACAACTTACTTGCCAATTGCAGCCAGCAAATTGCTGTAAATTTCACAGTTATCGTGTTACAGTGTAGCAGTGTCTATTTATAGTGGAGCAAAAGCACTTCAAGTTTCACATCAGTGTGACAGAGCAGAAAGACTTTTGACTTTGAGGCAATCAGCATGTCTACAGTGGACAAAGAAGTTCTTCTGGAGGGGCTGTCTGCCCTCCTCCAAACTACTGTGAAGCCTTACAATGGATTGGAAGAAAAGTCTCATCTTGATGAGCTCACTCTATTTAATATTCTGGAAATAGCCTTGACCAAATATATTGCAGATATACTTTTACAGCAAGCAACAGTGACAAGTTTCAACTCATATGTACGTCAGGAGATGTTTGTGGACATGGATGAATTCTTCGACCCACCCTTTGATTATGATTTCAGATACACAAGCGACAACTCCATCTGCATGCGGGGTAATGAGAGATACAAACGGCCATGTGGATGGTATCGTTTTGCTCTCAAAGTCCTGAACAAGTACCCTGATGGAAACGCCTGGCTGGGTACGGATGGATGGAGGTGTCAATCAGTGGCTGGCGAGTGGCCCGTCTCCTATCATGGAACCACCGTTGAGGGTGCTACAGGTATCATCAAATCCCATTACAGAGCAGGTCCTAGAAAACAGTATGTGAGGGGAATCTATTTAACATATGACATTGATCAGGCTTCTGGCTACAGCAGGGAATTTACATCCAAAAAGAATGGGAAGAAATATAGAGTCCTGTTGCAGAACAGGATCAATCCTAAGATGAGGAAAGTGTGCGACAGACCAGACTACTGGCTGATTGAGGTTCCTGAAGGCACCTCTCCTGCTGTAGAGAAGGAGATTGTGGAGAAGTCCATTCATCCTTATGGGATTCTGCTGAAAGAGGTGTGAGAGAAGAATCAGAACCAGCTGACTGGTTGAAAAGCCTCCATTTTACTGGGATCATCATGATGATGTTTGTTATGATTGATGATTTCTATAAATAAGGCACATCATTTGTTATCGAAACTGTTATTGATACATTATTAACACTTCATAGTGCTTCTTGATTATTTCTTTTATAACACGACTGTGTGTGGTGGTGGTTTACTGCAGGCTGACAGAATTAGCTTTTTTCACATTTTTAACGGCATTCAAATTATTTTGAACATCTTGATTTAGTTTAATATCTCAGGTTAATTCTTTAATGATATTAGTATTAGTGCAGATGTATATGATTAATCATTGCCAATTATTTCTATGTAAACATTTTCTTCATTGTGTAGGCCTACAATATACTTCAGACAAATACTTACTTTCTGTATCCTCTTTAAACTGATGAAATATAATTGAATAAAGATGAAAAAATGTGTGTGTGAGTTAAATCTCAGAATGATAATTGTACTTTTTTAATCAGGGATTTAGCATCATGACATCAATGTTAAGAGAATGCTGTTAGTGGTTATCACAGTCACATACCGCTGCTAGACTTAAACTTGACCTGATTGATGCTTTATAAAGGGAATGTATCAGCATTTCTCATTATGCTGAATGATAATGAGACCAGAACTCATCCCATCCTTGTCGCCTGGTACCTTTATTTTATGGGAGCAGTCATGGTCTAATGGTGAGAGAGTCGGGCTTGTATAAACCAGCTGGAAAAAGTAAAATCAGATAACACCTGATTTCATAAACTGTGAAACATGACATCATTTAAACTGACTTTATTTATACACATATTAGTTCTGCAAAATCTCCTCTTATTAATGCAGAAATAAAAATCTAATTTAAAAACTGTAACCAACCAAAATAAATAAATACAATAAAATAAATAAACACAGAAAACTATAATTTCATGCTTTTATATCTTCAGAGCTCAGCGAGGATCCCGTCCATTGGTAATGCGGACAGTGGGTTTTGATCCATGAAGCACTGCCGCTGTTCCAATGACTGCGGTTCAAATGACGTCCACCTGCACCAGAGGAGGGCTCTCAGGGGACAGGAGAAGGGAAAACACAGCAAAGCTGTTTGCTATGACAGGTAGAGAGGATAGGTTATATTACAGCTTATTCTGGCCAAGAACCTCCCATTAAGACAATCTAATGCCAAATTTACACTGCAAAGGTAGCACAGAAGTGCTTTTGAAGAAGCATTTAAACGTGCTTACACAGATTGTTAAATGCAGCTCAGAGGTGGTATAAATTAATTTACACAGAGCAGCCATTTCAGATAATTCTGCTGTAATGACAAAGCTGGTTATTTTCAAACTTCTTTATTTACAGAATAAGACCAGGTCTCCTGGTGGAGAACCACTGTATTACTGGGATTGCAACAGAAATGTTCAATTAAACTTGATCATTTGCAGCAAATATTCCCTTTGTCAAACAATCAAGCTTCTAAAGGTTCAACCTGTCCAGCAGGTGGCTCAGGATTCAGTATACTAGGACAGAGTGCTGCCATGAGCTTCTGTATACCTGTGTCCATGAACAACTATACATTTGTTTGGGGTCAAACACCTCAAAATGCCAAATGAGTGTTGAAATAGTAGGAAAATAAATAAATCATGATAAATCATTGATGCTGCTCTGCTGAACTTTATTATGCACTGCTTTGTTTATTGTTAAGGCCGGGACACATCAGCGTTGGGCTGTCTATGAGCATCTCTCAGGCTAGTTTTTGAGACAACAACATTGTTGGCTTTCATCACTGCTAGTTCTTTGAAGTCCGCTTGCCTTTATGATGACAAAGGGTTTTAAAGGTTATGTTTTTAGACTTCTCTGCCTCAGGGGTCTAACAAGGTTCATTAATGTCTATTTGACTGAAATGGCCAATCAAACCAAAGAACTTTAAATGAGTGTAAATTCCAGTGCGACGCTTCTGTTTTAACAGTCAAAGAGCACATGGTAAATGTAAGTAGCTAAACATTTTGAATTTGACTTCTTTTTTTTATAATGAACATTTTAAACAACCAAAGGTTACATTCAGTTACAGTTGAAGTCAAAAGTTTACTTACACTTTGCAGAATCTGCAAAATGTTAATTATTTTACAAAAATAAGAGTCATACAAAATGCATGTTATTTTTTATTTAGTACTGACCTGAATAAGATACTTCACATAAAAGACATTTACATATAGTCCACAAGAAAAAATAATAGTCGAAAAATGTCCCCTTTCAAAAGTTTACATATGCTTGATTCTTAATACTGTGAATGATCCACAGCTGGTTTTTTTAGTTGTTGTAGTTCACGAGTCCCTTGTTTGTTAACAGTTAAACTGCCCGCTATTCTTCAGGAAAATCCTTTAGGTCCCACAAATTCTTTGGTTTTTCAGCATTTCTGTGTATTTGAAGTTTGAACCCTTTCCAACAATAACTGTTTGATTTTGAGATCCATCTTTTCATACTGAGGACACCTGATGGACTCATATGCAACTATTGCAGGCGATTCAAACGCTCACTGATGCTCCAGAAGAAAAAAGGATGCATTACGTGAAATCTTTTTGAATTTAAAGATCAGGGATAATTTCACTTATTTTGTATTCTGGGAAACAAGTATCTTATAGGGTCCGAAGGGCAGTACTAAATGAAAAAAAGAAAAGAAAAGATATTTAGGCAAAATAATAGAAATGTACACATCTTCATTCTGTTCAAAAGTTTACACATCTGGCTCTTATTGCATTGTTTTTCCTTCTGTATCATGAGCGTATGAACTTTCTGTAATAGTAAAAAAAAACAAAAAAAACATACATTTTGTATGATCCCTCTTATTTTGGTAAAATAATGAACATTTTGCAGATTCTGAAAGGTGTATGTAAACTTTTGACTTCAACTGTATGTAAACTTCTCTTTTTGACTTTTTGAATTAATAAAATTCTACTTTTTCTTTATTCCCCTAAATCTTGTTGAATCATTTCATTCCGTTAAATAAAAAGGACCATTTAAAAACAAATGGGAGGGGGGTTACTTATTATATGCTCATTTGCTCCTAATAGTTTTATATTTAGTTCATCTTAATCTCATTTCCTCCTCTTTTTTATAAGCTCTTTTATTTCCAGTGCTTACTGTCAGACCTTGACTTTACATGTATGCTTGGTTTCGTTTCCCTAGTTTCTTTGTTTCTGGAGTTTTTTAGTTATTTCCATTATTACATAAACCATACGGATACTGATTCTGCTTTGTTGCTGAGTTCTAGTTACAGGAAGCAATTACAGGAAGCAATGCATAGTGTATTACAGCAAAACTGAAAGTAAAACATGTTAGTCATAGTCTATCTATAGCGGGTCAAAAGCACTTCAAATCATCTTTGTGAATGAGCAAATAGACTTCTGACTTTTTCAAGTTTGTTGAGAAAAATCAGCGTAATGTCTACAGTGGACAGAGAAGTTGCACTGGAGGGGCTGTCTGCCCTCCTCCAAACTACTTTGAAGCCTTACAATGGATTAAATGGATATTTGGACCAAAATATGCTCAACATACATAATTTTCTGCCAGTAGCCTTTGGCAAACTTTTTGCAGATCTATCCTATACACTTTTGCAGCCAGCAGCAGTGTCAGGATTCATCTTGGCAGGTGTACGTCAGGAGATGTTTGTGAACATGGATGAGTTCTTCGACCCACCCTTTGATTATGATTTCAGATACACAAGCGACAACTCCATCTGCATGCGGGGTAATGAGAGATACAAACGGCCATGTGGATGGTATCGTTTTGCTCTTAAAGTCCTGAACAAGTACCCTGATGGAAACACCTGGCTGGGTACGGATGGATGGAGGAGTCACTCGATGGCTGGCGAGTGGCCTGTCTCCTATCATGGAACCAGCGTTGAAGGTGCTACAGGTATCATCAAATCCCATTACACAGCAGGTCCTGGACAACTGTACGGAAGAGGAATCTATTCAACTTATGACATTGATCAGGCTTCTGGCTACAGCAGGGAATTTACATCCAAAAAGAATGGGAAGAAATACAGAGTCCTGTTGCAGAACAGGATCAATCCAGAGAAGAGGAAAGTGTGTGACAGACCAGACTACTGGCTGATTGAGGTTCCTGAAGGCACCTCTCCTGCTGTAGAGAAGGAGATTGTGGAGAAGTCCATTCGTCCTTATGGGATTCTGCTGAAAGAGGTGTGAGAGAAGAATCAGAACCAGCTGACTGCCTCCATGATGATGGTTATTGTTGTTGATTTCTGTAAGTCACATTGTTTGATGTTAAATATTAAGAGGATTTTTGTAATTTGATTCAAATATCCATTTTTAGTCATTCAAAAACAGGACAAGAAATATATATATATACATTTTAGCACTTCACGTGTTAATAAGAAAATCTGAATATTATTCCTGTTGTTACAAGACTGGGTGCAAAGGTTTATCACAGACTGACAGAATTTGCTTTTGCAGTTTGTTTTCAAGTTTATAACTGCATTCAAATTATGTGAATGTTTAGTTCTTGAACATATTTAAAATGATATTATTGTTAATAGTGTAATGAAGATGCAACTCATTCTCAGTGATTTCTACATAAACACAAACATGCAACATACTTGATTTGCTATAGTCTATAGTCTATTCTTTGGACATATACTTGCTTTTCTAAGTTAAATATGTTTCCTATATGTTTGTAAGATTTAATAGTGAAATTGTGTGTAGTGTCACAAAATGGCAATTTGATTTTTAGACAGACCTTCATAATTATGACATGTTGAGAAACATTTATGCTGTTATTCTCATACACTGCTTGGGGATTTCCGATTACCACACCACACAGTCTTGAGGCCAATGGCTGCTTAGCTGCTTATTTTGAAACTAAAAAAAATCTAGCTAGTAAGATCTATAAGTCCAATATTTTATGACATAGATAATAGGGATGTATATAGAAATATATTTTCAACATTAACTATCTTTCACATAATATCTATTTTGATCTATAATGTTTCCTGTAACAGAACCCTTTATGTTTAAGCCAAAAAAACAAACAAAAAACAAACAAACAAAAAAAAAAAAACAAAGAAATTGAAAGTTGGGTTGTACTCTGAAGAACAACTTTTTGCAGCATTAGTTATAGAACTAATTAACTAACTAACTGAAGAACTAAGTAGCAGATGATTGCTAAACTGAGGTTTGTTTCTTGTTGTATTAAAAACCTTTTGATCACTGTCTCAGCCTATTCTTTGGACATTGCTTTCTGTGTTCTCTAAATACCTATTTTTCTGCATGAAATATGTTTTCTATGCTAATAAGATTTATTAGCAAAATTGTGTGTTTTGTGTCACAGAATGGCAGTTTGATTTTTAGACAGACCTTATCACTATGACATGCTGAGAGATGGTAATGCTGTTATTCTCAGGTACGCTGCTTGACTACTCATATACAGAAACATCAGGATTTCTGATGACCAACCCACGCAGTCTTGAGGCTAATGGCCTTATGTTGAAACTAAAAATTTAACTAGTAAGATTTATAAGTCTGTAATTTCATGACACAGATAACACTCTGCAATGTCTTTTCAACATTAACTAACAACATTAACATCATGTGACTTGAACTCGAGTCCGACTCGAGTCATGAATTTGATGACTTTAGACTCGACTTGACAAAATATAAAAAGTCTTGCAACTCGACTTGGACTTTAACATACATAACTCGTGACTTTCACTTGGACTTGCGCCTATTGACTTGTAAAGACTTGCTACTTCCCATAAAAAGCCCAAAGATAAAAAGTATGTTGACACAGACAACTCCATCTCTGTTTATGTGTCTGTGCTCGTATGTGTGACAGAGAGCATGCACGCACTCGGCACTACTTCCTCAAAAAAAAAAACTAATTGTGCATGATTTATAAGCTTGTTTCCTCATGGGGACCTAAGAAATGTCTCCACAAGGTCAAAATCTACTGGTATTACTATCCTTGCAGGGACATTTGGTCCCCACACCGTGATGAATACCAGGACACGCACAAGCACACGCACACGCACACGCACACGCACACCAGTCTCTCTATGTATATGTGAAAACATTGTTGGAAAAACTGTTTGAGGACTGTTTTGCAACACTGTGGATATTTTGTGACAGAGTTTTGGAGAGTCAGGACACTGATTTTTGGGGTGTGATTTTCTTTTATAAAGTGGAGACATGTTTGAAAAGTAGTTAAACATACTGAAAAGTATATTTTTTTTACGTATATTTCTAAGTAAAGTAAAACTGTTTGGAGGACTATATTTTTGATCCTCTCTTCATCCAAGTACATGTTTTGAGGGTGAAGGCATGGTTTTTAGTTTAAGGATATATTTTAGATTTGAAACAATCATTTCAGGTGAAGACAATTTCAGGAAGTTGGTTCAGTTTTTCAGACCTGTTTTGCAATACAAGGTCAACTCGTTGTTAGTCTAGATGTACTTTTTCAGAAAATTACATTTGTATTTTTATGTATCTGAGCAATGTTCTTTCATAAAAAAAAGGTTTGTTTAATAAATACAGATCTTACAACCATACATAATCTGTATACATTTTATTTTTCTGTTAAAAAGACTCGAAAAGACTCGAAAGTCAAACCGTAGGACTTTGGACTTGATTTGGGACTTGACTCGGGACTTGCCTGTCTTGACTCAGGACGTGACTCGGGACTTGAGGGCAATGAATTGAGACTTACTTGTGACTAGCCAAACAATGACTTTGTCCCACCTCTGATCTACAGTGCCTTGCAAAATTATTCATACCCCTTAATTTTTTCACATTTTGTTATCTTGCTGCTTTGTGTTAAACTACTTTAAGTTAAATACTTTAAACTACTTTTTTTCCCTCATCAATCTACACTCCCTAATCCATAATGGCGATGCAAAAAATTGGTTTTTAACATTTGTGCAAATTTATTAAAAAAACAAAACTGAAAAGATCCCGTTGCATAAGTATTCATACAGATAACTGCCTGTAGAGCTCAGTGACAGACTTGCGTTAAGGCAATGATCTAGGGAAGAGTTCAGAAAAAAATCTGCTGCAGGTTCACAAAAGCATTATCCATAACAGAAGACGATTGGAACAACTAGGACTCTATAAAATGTCTGCCAGCCCCCATCCAAGCTGACAGAGCTTGAGAGGTGAAAAGGTGAGGCAAAGAATGGCAGATAATTGCCAAATGCAGATGTGCAAAGCTTGTCACATCATACCCAAAAAGACTTGAGGCTGTAAAGGTGCTTCAACTATGTACTGAGTTATACTTATGAATACTTATGCAATGTACTTATTTCAGGGTTTTATTTTTAATTAATTTGTAAAATTTACACTCCATACATCATAATAATAACAAAGCAAAAAACAGATTTGCACATTTTACAAATTTATTGATGTGACAAGCTTTGCACATCTGCATTTGGCAATTATCTGCCATTCTTTGCCTCACCTTTTCACCTCTCAAGCGCTGTCAGCTTGGATGGAGCTGGCAGACATTTTCTAGAGTCCTAGTTGTTCCAATCGTCTTCCTTTATGGATAATGCTTCCGCGAACCTTCAATGCAGCCGATTTTTTTCTGAACTCTTCCCTAGATCATTGCCTTAAATGCAAGTCTGTCACTGAGCTCTACAGGCAGTTATCTTGACCTCAGGACTTGGTTTTTGCTCTGATATGCATTTTCAGCTGTTAGACCTTTTCTGAGAGGTCTGTGCCTTTCTAAATCAGACTCTTTTAAATGAATTTGCCACAGTTTAACTCCACTCCAAGTGTAGTAACATCTAGAAGCAATATGAATGCTCCTGAGCTAAATTTCAAGTGTGCCAGAAAAGGGTATGAATACTTACAGTATGCAACGGGTCTTTTCAGTTTTTTTTTTTTTAAATAAATTTGCACAAATGTTAAAAACCTATTTTTTGCTTTGCCATTATGGATTAGGGAGTGTAGATTGATGTGAGAAAAAAAGTAATTTAAAGTAGTTTAACATAAGGCAGCTAAATGACAAAATGTTAAAAAAATGAAAGGGTATGAATACTCTCGCAAGGCACTGTATTTTGAGATTATGTTAGCTGTAACAGAATCCTTTATGTTCATGCTGACAAAAAAAAAAAAAAGTTGGGGTGTCCTGTGAAGAACAACTTTTGCAGCATTAGTTATGGAACTTTGAATGAACAACTTGGGTGTGTCCAAACAGACTGGTAGCATATACAATGAGATTCTAGTGGTACTCTAAAGCAGGGTTTCTCTCCAACCCTAATTAAACACATCTGAACAAGCTCATCAAGGTCTTCAGGACTGTTGTCAAAAGTACTGACTTATGTACCAGTTGGTACTGAAAAAAAAAAAAAAAATGGCGATACCAGCATTTCCTTTTGAATATTTTGAGCACTGTTGAGAAGATTCTTAAACACCTCTGATTGGCCACTGTGTTCATGCCCTCAACAGATATATCTGTGAATGACTACAACGATCATTATGCTTTCCATAGAGCGATTACACAGATACACACAGCACTTAAAAGCCAACTGACAACACTTATAGAAAATCACAGGTAAGTGAGTTTGATCAGGGTTTGAGCTAAACTCTGCAGGGCAGTGGCCCTGCAGGACCAGATATGTGACCCTGGACCACAAAACCTTTTAAGTAGCATGGGTAAATTTGTAGCAATAGCCAACAATACATTTTATGGGTCAAAATTATAAATTTTTCTTTTATGCCAAAAATCATTAGGATGTTAAGTAAAGATCATATTCCATGAAGATATTTTGTAAATTTCCTACTGTTACTATATCAAAACTTAGTTTTTGATTAGTAATATGCATTGCTTAGAACTTCATTTGGACAACTTTACAGGTGATTTTCTCAATATTTAGATTTTTTTTGCTCCCTCAGATTCCAGATTTTCAAATAGTTGTATCTATACTAACAAGCCATACATCAACAGAAAAATTATTTATTCAGCTTTGAGAAGCTGTATATATCTCAATTTATTTTATTTTAAAAAATTGACCCTTATGACTGATTTTGTGGTTCAGAGTCACATATGAACCTTGCTCTACATCCTTAAAGGGGTCATGAACTGAAAAATCAAAATTCCCTTCCCCATCTCCGTTCTGTTCAAAGGTTGATTATGTTTGACCATATAATCACCACTAGAGGTAATTCTCACCTCAATTTTGTTGTGAAAAATCTGTGAGGAATAAAGACACAGCAGATCAGTGTCAAGATCTAAAAAAAAGTTCAACTAGCACTGAAAAATAACGCAACGAGGGAATCATCTCTTTGTGACAAACGGCTTCCTGGATGATCGCCATATTCTAGCGTAGCTAGCTAATATTTGAGATTGTATAGATTGGATTTCATAGACTTTAAGGAAGAAAAAAAAAAAATCAAACAGATGGAACAAATTGTTTACATATGATGACAGGCATGGCATAATGATTTATACTTTATTTATACACAGATCTGTTCTGCAAAAATGCCCCCTCATCAATCCAGAAAAAAAGTCAATGTAATTTCTAAATCAAATAACCCTTAACCAAATCAACCAACAAACAAAAGATTAGTTAAAAAATAAACACCGAAAATAAATACAAAACAGAATCGTCCCTTACACGGAAATATAATTGTCATGTTCTTATCTCTTCAGGGCTCGGCGAGGATCCCGTCCGTTGGTAATGGTGACAGTGGGTTTTGATCCATGTCCTCCGCCTGCAGCTGCAGGAGCATTGCCGCTGTTCCAATGACTGCGGTTCAAACGACGTCCACCTGCACCAAAGGAGGGCTCTCGGAGGACAGGAGAAGGGGAAAATACAGCAGAGCCGTCGTCTGTGACAGGTAGAGAGAGAGAAGATAATCTGATGCCAAAGTTACACTGCAAAGGTGGCACAAAAGTGCTCATAAAGTTGCATTTTAGATGCGATTACACATTGACTGTTTAATGCTGCTCAGAGGTGGTATAAATAAATTTAGACAGCAATTACAGCTGTACAATTTGATACTACAGCTGAGACAGCTGGCATTATTTAGTATTGCTTTTATGTGGCATTGAGACTTTACATTACATTTTGAGCAGGCACAGATCAGCCATTTCTGATACTTCTGCTGTAATGACAAAGCTGCTCATTTTCAAACTTTTTTTATTTTATTTACAAAACTAGAATAATACATTATACTAATATATTAAAATAAATAATTATAATAAATTATAAGTGGATGTTCTTCTGGGTTTTGATTGTCGTTATTCAAAAATTTTCTAGTCATTTTTGATTACTTGTTTTTTTTTATTTATATTTGACATTTTCTATTTTATTTATTTTTTATGTTTTATTTAATTTAATTAAATTATAAAAATGTTTTTAAATATATTGTTAAAAAAAAAATTTAAAGGAAAAAAATAAAATAGGAAATATGATTTTAGCTTGCATCTTCATTTCCAGCTGTTTTAGTTTAAACCTATATTATTTTAAGGCCTTTTGCGGCCTCTTTGTAAGTATGCTGAGGCCTCCTGGCGGAGAACCACTGTATTACAGGGATAGGAACAGAAATGTTCAATTACATTTGATCATTTGCAACTAATATTCTCTTTGTCAAACAATCTTTCAAGCTTCTAAATGTTCAACCTGTAGGTCCAGCAGGCAGCCCATGATTCGGTATACTAGGAGTGCTGCCATGAGCTTCTGTTTTTACCTGTTAAGAGATCAAATAGACACTCATTATGCGCTCATACTTTCCTTGCCCTCTTAGAAGTATTTTTGAACTCACATGGGTGTTGTTTATTTGGTTCATTTTAGCCAGAACCTCTGGGTTGGGCTCACTGAAATTTGGCACCTCTGAGAAAATCATACAGAACCTTCGACAGATACAAGAATATGCTGGTTATTGTCATTATCGCTTCTGTGTCAAAGAACTTAGGTTTAATCATCTGTGAAGACATACTCTCCAATCTTCTGAAGATCCCCTGTTCTTCCAATATAGAGTGTAAGACAGCCTTTGAAAAGAGATGCATATCTGAAACCAAATATTTACACCAACAAGATTATAAAGAACAAATTTAAACCTCATAATCATGTAATTATCAGGATTACTAAGATTATCAATAATAAACTGTCACCCTCGATTGAGTCGGATGATGTCTCCTGTTTGTATCAGGCTTCCCACCTCGTCCCACACTGATATTGTAATACTTCCAGTCTTGTCAGCCACTTTACATGAACGAACTTCGTGTCCATCCTTTGTCTTAGATACTCGACCTTACACAATTTGTTAAAGAAGCACACTTGAAATGTAGGTCAGCTGGTATGAATTATTAGTTATGATTGTTTCCTTAAATTATTTTTTTTTTTCAGTTGGTTTTAAAGTACCGGTTTAAAAATTTATCTTTTTTTGTTGGATATATACACCAACAAAAATTTGAGTTCAGTAAGATTTGTAATTTTTAAAGAAGTCTCTTATGCTCATCAAAGTTTGTTTTATTTGATCAAAAACACAGAAAAAAACTCTAATATTATGAAATAATATTGCAATAAAAAACATTTTTTTCTATTTTAATATACTTAAAAATATAGTTTATTTCTGTGATGCAAGGCTGAATTTTCATCAGACATTACTTTAGTCCTCAGTGTCACATAATCCTTCAAAAATCATTTTAATATGCTAATTTATTTTCAGTGTTGGAAACAGTTGTGCTGCTTAATATTTTTTGCAACCTTTGGATCCTTTGATGAATAAAACTTTAAAAGAACAGCATTTATTCAAAATAGTACTCTTTTTCTAATAATACAAGTCTTTACTATCACTTTTTATCAATATCACACATCCTAAGAATTAATTTCTTTTAAACAAAGAAAGAAAGTAAAAATGCACTGACCCCAAACTTTGAACGGTAGTGTATATTATTTCAGAAGACTTTTATTTTAAATAAATGCTGTTCTTTTTAACGTTTTTTTTCTGTCATCAAATAATCCTGAAAGAAGTATCACATGTTCCCAAAAAAGCCGTTTCCAACACTGATAACAAATCAGCATATCAGAATGATTTCTGACGGATCATGTGACACTCAAAACTGGAGTAATGATGCTGAAAATTCCTCACAGGAAGACAAAATATTTTGCAGTATATTTATTTAAGCAATAAGGTACGAGAGGCCGTGCTGTATCATGAATAAATCACGGCTGAAGGGCATTGTTAGGCAACCCCTTCAGCCGTGATTTATTCATGATACAGCACGGCCTCAACAGTACCTTATTGCTTTTATAAAACGGTTACCACACAATAAAAATATTAAAATCAAAAATATATATTAATTTATATATATTAAGTTGTACGTTTTCATAAAGTAAAATCATTAACTGCCTTCCGCTGTAAAAAGTAGTCCCTAACTGCTGCAGCTGTGTTTACATTGCTAAGGGTGGTTGCTAAGGGGGTTCAATGATACACAAAACCGTTGAGTGAAGCGGTCATAGCAGTGCCATATCATGAATACGACACAGCTGCTGACCAATCAGAATTGAGGAATGGAACTAACCGTTTTATAATAAAACAGAAACCACAATTTTAAATTGCAATAATATTCCACAATATTATCTTTTTTCTGGCTATTAACGAAATGAAGTAAGCCATTTCGGATGCATACATATTCTCTTTCCCTGCTTCCCAATGTGCATACTATCCACCCTATCTGCCCTAAAAAGTTTTAAATTACTACTAAAACATATAATTTAGGATTGATAGTATGCACATTGGAATGCAGGCTTTATGAGTTGCTGATTCGTGAACCACGAGTCGATTCAGTTCGAACGATTAGTTTAGAACGAAACGGGTTTGTGAATCAGTTCAACCGATTCAAAGAACAAAGCTTCGTTCACGGATTCGCCACTGAAAACGACTACTGACTTATTTGTGTTATATTTGGGTTAGAAAACCGAACAACACAGACTTAAAGATTTGTAAGATATTGTTCTAAGATTATTTGTCACTTTAAATGCCTCAAACTGTTTGTGAACAAAATGGCGTGTTTTAAAATGAGGATTGCAAGTAATCGTGTAACATCAGAGCAAACGGTTCATACACAAGTTTGACTTACCAGTTTCCAGCACGATGAAAACCAAATTAATGTTTTTTAGCCCAGGTTTAAGGTCTTTAATCAGATACAGGTTTTCGTTTGACGCATTGGCCATTCTAAAACAGGAAAAAGATCATTCATGCTAACGTTAGCCACCTCAGACCACCTTGTGTTTACTGACTGATTGTGCCAGGCATCTATATAAGCTACCTCGATTAGTTTGCACCCAAACTTCCCCCTAAATTGAAACACATGAACTCACCCCATATTGGGAAAGAAATACAAATGGTTCCACAGCAGAATAAGTGTATTTTCTTGTAATAATTAAAGTGATTAAATATGTTCACAACGGTTTATTGGAGTGTTTTGTGTGGTCTAAGATGTTTCATAAAGCGATAAATGCAGTTTTTGTCAAAACTAAATATCGTCACGAACAGGATTCGAACCTGTGCGGGGAAACCCCATTGGATTTCGAGTCCAACGCCTTAACCTCTCGGCCACCGTGACTGCTTGATGCATCCTTATGAAAACAGCCCCATCTATTGATCAACGTTTTAAAATGTGATTTTAGTGAGCAAGTAACGGTAAACCTCTTTATTTTTAGGGTGAATGAATTAAATAAAATATAGAAAATGTACAAGATTAAACTGTTTTGGAGATGAAACTCGTATTTAGAATGCCTCGTGTCATCACTTCAGTTAAAAAACAAACAAACAGAGGACAAAATTAAGTATTTGTAAAACACAAAGCAGTTCATTCGATAGAATAGCCTAACTGAATATTTCGAATTATGTTTTACTTATGAATTTGGCTCTCATATAAGCTTTTACATCGTTTGCTTTGTTGCTTTGAGTCATCATAACGCCAGATGGCGCTATTGCCTAAGGTGTTTGTCATAAAGGGTGTGATTTGATTTAACCACTCTTCACGTTGAAACATGGTGCAAGAGATTACACAAACCTGTCCTTGACATGAGAAAAAAATAGTTAATATGAATATTCTAAAACAGATATCCTAAATGCACTGTTTTAAATCAACAAATTACTTTGAAAATGCAGGTACGAAACATTTTCATTACTAATGTGTTTGTAACTTCACTTAATTCATGTCAGGTTCATATTAGATGCTTATGAGAACAAAAGTTTACATACACCTTACAGAATCTTCACAATGTTAATTATTTTACCAAAACAAGAGGGATTATACAAAATGCATGCTATTTTTATTTAGTACTGACCTGATTAAGATATATCACATAAAAGACGTTTACATATAGCACGAAAGAAAAAATAATAGTTGAATTTGTAAAAATGACCCTGTTTAAAAGTTTACATATTGATTCTTAAATAACACTGTGTTGTTACCTTACTGATCCACAGCTGTTTTTGTTGTTGTTGTTGTTGTTTATTTGTGTAGTGGAAGTTGTTCATGACTGATTTGTCATGACTTGTTTGTATTTGAACCCTTTCCATCAATGACTGTGTGATTTTAAGATCCATCTTTTCACACGGAGGACAATTGAGGGACTCATATGCAACTATTACAGAAGGTTCAAACACTCACTGATGCTCCTGAAGGAAAAACCTATCCATTAAGAACAGAATGAGGATGTGTAGCCTTTTTTTAATTTCAACTAAATACCTTTTTTCATTTAGTACTGCCCTTCAGAAGCTACAGAAGGTATCTACATGTTTCCTAGAAGACAAATTAGTTAAATTTACCCTGATCTTCAAATTCAAAAAGTTTTTACCCCCCGGCTCTTAATGCATTGTGTTTCCTTCTGAAGCATCAGTGAATGTTTAAACCTTCTGTAATAGTTGCATATGCACCCCGTTGTTGTCCTTAGTGTAAAAAGATGGATCTTAAAATCATATAATCATTGTTGAAAAGGGTTCAAATACACAAAAAAGATGAAAAACCAAAAGATTTGTGGGACCTAAAGGATTTTTCTGAAGAACAGCGGGCAGTTTAGCTGTTCAGGACAAACAAGAGACTCATCAACAATAATCACAAGAAGAAAACAAAAACAAAAACAAAACACAGCTATGGATCATTCAGATAACAACACAGTATTAAGAATCAAACACATGTAGACTTTTGAATAGGGTAATTTTTCATAAAAAATTACTTTCTCTTGTGGACTATATTTAAACGTCTTTTGTAAAACATTTATATTTAAATATCTTATTCAGGTCAGTAATAAATAAAAAATAACATGAATTTTGTATGATCCCTCTTATTTTGGTAAAATAATTAAAATTTTGCAGATTCTGCAAAGGTGTATGCAAACTTTTGACCTCAACTGTATATCGATGTATTTAGATTTGGCTGAACATGTACTGTTTAAAAATGTATTGAGGTTAGAGTTTAGAGTCTGTCAAATGAAAAAGCTTTAAAAGGACTTTAAAAAAGCATACCAAAGATTCCAAGGAACAAGATAGACACAAAAAGGCATGATCCAACATTTTATTTGCATTAAAAGAATAATTTGAACAGAGCGTGCTTCAATAACAATTGGTAAACAGGTGTCACAGAAACGTTATGAGGTCTCTGCTGTAACTGAGCCTTTTCTTTGGCGTGAATCATAATGTTAAAATATGATAACCAAGACAACATATAGCTCTCTAATATATTATAAAGTCATCGACGCAATTAACATCTTAAAGAATATGCAGAAAATACAGATTAGGGATTACAAGCATCAGCAAAAATGAGTTAAAGTTTGTTATATTTTTAAAGACTCAAAAGAAGTAAACCTCATCCCTTTTCACAACTGAAAGAGACATCCACCCAAAGCAAAGATACACACTTTAATGTTTTTGTTCAGCACTGGAATACTGAAATGAATAATATGCTCTAATAACTTGCATTGTGCAGAAAGCAACAATTAATCACAAACACAAAGATAGATTTCGAACTACTTAAATGTTACTTTATTGTTGTTTTATATTATGGACCGAACTTTCCGGAAAAAGTACTCTAATTGGTAATTTGTCAGTGCTGTGTCTCATTTTTCACTTGATCCTCTAACAGCACTATTGTTCTATTTTTGGGTTTGCATGATAGCTGTGCTGAAGTGTGCACAAATATTAGTAAATTGTATGTATTCTAAAATGATGAGGGTACTTGCCCTTGGTGTTAGTCAGTTCTCACATTTCAAAACTTCAGTTCAACACTCCACACTCCTTTTTGTACTTTTTCAGATCTCCACACTTCTCTGGCTTATTTGCCTCTAACTGGGCTGATCGTCTCCTTCATCACTTTCAGAAATATGCCTGTAATCTAAACTGGCCTCACAGTGCCTGTTTCTCAGCCAGCATCATGCCAACGGGTGCTTGAGAAATGGTCTCTGAAAAGAGCTGTATATCAAAAGCAGGAATGCTTTCTGACTATGGTCCGAGACATATGTGAAGCTCAGGGAAGACCAGGATCCCCCATGTAAACTGTATTCCAGATTCCAGAAAAAGGTTATGTAAATGTTTATTAGTCACTATAAAGCAAAATTCTACAATTCAGAAATGATATTT
Source organism: Garra rufa (assembly GCF_049309525.1). Taxonomy (NCBI): domain Eukaryota; kingdom Metazoa; phylum Chordata; class Actinopteri; order Cypriniformes; family Cyprinidae; genus Garra; species Garra rufa. The sequence continues at coordinate 9,547,681 of NC_133372.1, forward strand.
TTAGTTTAGTTTAGGACAATACACTTCCCAACTAGCTTTCTCACATCTTTTGGTCTCTGTATTTATGAATTCACAGTATACATAGTGTGACTTGATTAAAACCAAAATGTAAAATTGAGTACATTACACATTTCTGACAAACACGTGTCACAATATATTTTGCTGTTTAATCTCAAAAACCAAACCAAATTGGACAAAGATTGGAAATAATCTAGGTTGCATGAAATCAATATCACTTTCAGCTGTGCACAGGCTGTTCCAGAAGAAATGAATTGGATGAAAACCAAGCTATTGTTAAAAAAATGTCCATGGGATAGATGGAGTGCACTTGGCGCCCATTGATTCCCTTGGCTGTTAGCGGTTTGTTTTCCTTTGCCAGCCTTCTCAGCTGACAGGTAGGCACCACCAGAGGAAAACAGAGTGTGCAGTTATACCAGCTGGAGTGGGTTTCTCACAAGCGGATGGTCTGTAACAGACTGTTGGATTAGACTGATTTCACATTCATTTCTGCTGAAAGACTAGGGACAACAGCGAGATGAGATTTTTAAGCAAATGTCATATAGTTCAGGAATTTTGCCTTAATAGCCTGTATTGTAAGTCTGTATTCTTTGAGGATAGGGCAGATGTCTGGGTTCATGGCAGGGATGGCTGGCACTGATAAGGGAGAGAGTGTTTTCTCATCTTAGGAGGGTGTCCAGGGGCTGGAATGGAGGGTCAGGACATTAGGATGCTTGTCCTACAGCAAAACCCTCTGCTTGGCCTGCAGCTTCTGCTAGAGGGCTGTCTTCACTCTGCACACTTTCTCTTGCCTTTTCCTCCTCTTCTTCCTCTTCATCCTCTCCCTGTAAGGCATTGTGGGACACCTCTATCTTGGAGGAATCCTGGGGCAGGGTCGCAGAAAGAGCATATTCCTCGCTTACATCTTCTGTGATGGACAGCTCAACCTCGGCTGTGCCATTCAGAAAGTTAGGCACCTCATCTTTCTCCATTGCTTCCACAGCTGCTTTTACTTCTTCCTGTGCTGGTGCAAGTTGGGAGTGGACCTCTTTGAAAGACAGGTCCTCAGTTGGACTCTCAATCGGGGCCAGTTCGATGGAGGCAATAGCACTCTCAGATTGAGCTGAGCCCTCAGCCTCTGGTTCGGCTTCACCACTGCGGTTCTTCTTGATGTTGAAAGTGAGAGGAGAGACCTTGAAAGAGGAGCTCTTGGCACTAGGGTTCTTCTGGTGGTTTGGTGTCAGACTCTTCTTGATTTTCTCACGCTTCTCTGGGGACACAATCTTGGTGCTGAACTTGTTCATCTTCTTCTCGATGTTCTGCCTGGAGAAAGCTTTCTTCAGGCTGTCCACTTTCTTCAGACTGGAGCGCTTGATCTTCTCAGCTCGAGATTTTTCAACTCTGCTTTCACTCTCGAGGTCCAAAGCGGCCAAAATTTCATCCTCGTCATCTTCTGGTGCCTGCTCCTCATCTGAGGAGAGGGCAATGGTCTGAAGGCCCTCCTCTTGAGAACGGTTGGCATCAATGGCCGGGGTCTCCTCCTCCACTTCAGGTAATGGTTCAGGTTCCTTCACAAAGACACTTGAAGGGATTTCATTTTCCTCCTGCACAAGAAAAAATAAAAAAGATCTACTAAATTATTTAGTTCACATACCATATTATTTCATCAGATACACATCAGTTCATCAAACCACACGTGACCCTGGACCACAAAGCTAGTCATAACGGTCCGTTTTTTTAAAATTAGGAACTGAGAAACATTTGAAAGCTTAATAAATACACTTTCCATTGATGTATGGTTTGTTAGGATAGGACAATATTTGGCCGATATGCAACAATGTGAAAATCAGTTCTTAGCAATGCATATTACTAATCAAAATTTAAGTTTTGATATATTTACGGTAGGAAATTTACAAAATATCTTCATGGAACATGATCTTTATTTAGTATCCTAATGATTTTTGCCATAAAAGAAAAAAACGATAATTTTGACCCATACAATGTATTTTTGGCTATTGCTACAAATATACCCGTGCTACTTAAGACTGGTTTAGTGGTCACATATGATTGCTCTTAATACACAATTCTGACAATATTGATACTCAGAATTCTTAGATGGCAAAAACTTGGCAATGGTTTCCCCACGTCCGAATGCCACAGAGGAATACAAGTCAGTGCAGAAATTGCTGCCTACAAGATTTGTATTTGGTTGTCTAGACAACTGGAGTGTAAGAATGCTGATGATACATAGAGTAGTCATGTGTTTGTGGGAGATATCTTCAGCAGTTTCTACATAACAGCGTACTCTATTAATTCCTTTCAGATGGTCTTAAGATAATCAAAATGCACTTTAGAAAAGGGTAAAAGCAGTCTGCGCCGTTAGCTTTGTGGGCAGCGCAGCGACATATAGCGCCTTGCGCTATGGTGTCCCGAGTTCGAATCCCACTTGAGGACCTTTCCTGATCCCGCCCCATACCTCTCTACCACTTTGATTCTTGTCAGCTCTGAGTTGTGTTTCCCAAAAGAATCATAACACTATGTCTACACCGCCACAGCTAAAGTCTGTCTACACTGGACGTGACAAAGTGACCGTTGCAAATCTTTTAAAATTTGTGTGAGCATGTCATAAATAGAATGCAGGCAGCAGTTTACTGTCTGGGATTTGTTGTGTTGCGCCGGTCGCATCTGGTGTAGACACGGTAAAGCCTAAGTTGATCGTAGCTCCATTGGTGGCAATGGGTCTATGATGTACCTCGGCTCACAATACTTTTGGAAAATGCAGCCCTGATTTGTGAGTTAAAAAAAAAGGGTATGGGCTTTATAGTGAGGTCTACAGCTTAGAACAGTAGTGCCCAAACTTGGTCCTGGAGGGCAGGTGTCCTGCAGAGTTTAGCTCCAACTTGCCTCAACAGATGTCGGGAAGTTTCTAGCATGCATAGTAAGAGCTTGATTAGCTAGTTCAGGTGTGTTTAATTGGGGTTGGAGCTAAAATTTGCAGGACACTGGCCCTTCAGGGCCAAGTTTGGGCACCCCTGGCTTTGAAGCTAATTACTTGAGTCTAAAAAAGAGAAGCAAGTGTCTCTGGTTGTCTGAAACATCTCTAAAAGTCAGTATCCTGGTCAGATCAAAATTACTGTGGGAAAAAAGAAACTACTTAAAATGTAACAGGATAACTTCAGCCAGAGGTTTATCTGTGGTGCAGAGGTCAGTATGAATAGGTTTAGAAGTACAGCCTGCTGTCGAAGAACCGTCACCGCATCATGAACTTTTGTAATAGTTTCCAGAATTTGTCTTTTAAAAGATTATACAAATGTTGCAGACTTCACCAAGGTCATTCTGCTCAGCTTGTGATATGAATTACTATATGCAGTGAAGATGTGTAGTGTGGATGCATGCTTTTTTAAAATGACACAAGGGGGCAAGAACATCTGTTGTGTGAAACATTGTGTACCGAACTTTCTTTTCCCTTCTGGAGACAATCATAAAGGCTGAAGAATAGTGAGACGATAGGAAGGAAGGCCAGGCATGACCCTACACTACTCCTATCAGAGTTTCCACTGAGTTTTGGAGGACAGCCAGAACTGAAAAAGAGGGAGAGCAGGGCAAGTGGAAAAAGAGAGAAAGCAGAAAGCAGGGAAGTCTGGTGTAAAACTTTGAAAGGGAGTAGGATGAGGGTCAGGAAGCATTTGGGGTGGAGTGGAGCAATAGGGACACCTGGACAGAAGCCCTATTGGCCCCCAACCCATCAAAGTTCCATGGCATGTTAGAAATGCGCAGGAGAGCCTGAGAGCCTCTCTCTTAGCGATAAGGCTCTAAATGCTGATACGGATGAGGTCATGTCACGTAGGAAACCTCCCAGTTAATCACTTTAACTGTACTGTTTTCATACCGTCTGAAATGTAAGCACACACAAGCGTATATGAATGCAAATACCCCCTTATTTGGGCATATATTTTCTCTAAGGATCAATTATGATTTTTAAATAGTTGTTCTTATGCAAACAACACTGTTGCTTGTTTCTCAGTAAAAACAACACCATGGACATTTGAATTTACATTCGTTTAAATGATCATAATTGCTCAATCAGGTTTTGTTTTATTCTTTCTATCAATCGCCAAAATGCACATACACATACAGAATTTAGATATAATAAGCAAGATACATCTAAGCTGCCTTTGAAAAGCAAACAGATGAAGGTGTAGCTTAGTAGAATGTTACGCAAACATTGAATTTGAACATGCCTTGATGCTTCTTATCTTGTTATACTAACTGCAAAGGGCCTTAATGTTCATGATAGAAAGGTTGTGATCCCCTCTGAACCCCCTGTTGTAACTCTGGCCTCTGAAGGTCTCTGTGTGCAAGGAGGGAATGCGGGTTTGGCCTGTCAAAGTTAAGGAATTGGTTTAACCTAACAGAACAGAACTAACAAAAAAGGCACATAATGACTGACGGTAATCCCTGTGGATATATGCAACACGCTAAATCAGGGGTGAAATAGCGCTTTTGGGATTTAGCAGATCTGTCCACCACGAAAGAGCTTTACTTTGGACCGCAAATATGGATCAAAGGTATTGGTATGATATTGCTGGCACTGTTTTGAAATGAATCTGGCCAACTCCCTGCAAACTTTAACACAGAATTTCCATGTTCCATCAGTCTCTGATCAGAGTTGCCAATTAGTAAACTTGGATGCTTGGAGCTATAAACACGGTGTGACATAACTTTGGCCATATTTGCCTTTAAGGATCATGAAAGCAAAGTGTTGTATGTAGGTTGTATTGTTTACCTCCAGCTGCTTTGTTTAAGTCTCTTTTTGTTGTGATGGGATTGTTAGAGGTGGTTTTTGGCAAGGAGAAGTTTTTCATGAACCTCCTGATTATGTTTAAAATTAAACATCAAAAAATTGATGTAGAGATGCCGAATGATAACATTTTGGGAATCTAAGGGAAATTAAGTGTTTCACTTTAGCGTTTAAGGAGGGGAAGTTCTGAAAAAAATCAGCTGGAAAAAAGAAAAGAACAGATACACAAAGTGATACAGTGATATTGTCTGTGATATTTGGCACAGCAAATTTGCTTTTAAGCTCCAACAGATTATGAATTAGACAAGAATGAATGCAATTCATTTATAGCACCAAGTTCAAATTGTAACCATTGCAAGAACAACTAAACACAAGTTGTCCTCCTTCAGGGTCATATTTAGAAATAATAGTAATATCATGCGTAATTTTTAAACCTATTAAAAAACTACCAGGTCACATTTCACCACAAAACGAGGCTGTTTAAGAACCACTTAAACCGTTGCACAGTGACAGTTTGTTTCTGTAAACATTATTAAAATAGAATCATTCTTCATATCATGTACATATATTAAGGCAATAACTTAACATTTAATTAATAATTTAGAAATAAGAAATTCACCATTAAGATTCATAAAAAAATTAAAAAAACTTTTTTTGTAGTATTTAATTATGTATATATTTAGCAAAGCTTTAGAAATGGGTTCTATGGCACAATTTATATACAGCGGAAGACAAAAGTTTACATACACCTTGCAGAATCTGCAAAATGTATTTATTTTACCAAAATAAGAGGGATCATACAAAATGCATGTTATTTGAGTTATCTGAGTAAGATACTTCGCATAAAAGACGTTTACATATAGTCCACAAGGGAAAAAAATAAAATGACCCCATTCAAAATTTTCTTAATACTGTGTTGTTACCTGAATGATCAACAGCCGTGTTTTTTTCTTGTTTAGTGATAGTTGTTCATGAGTCCCTTGTTTGTTCTGAACAGTCAAACCTGCATGTTTTTCTTCAGAAAAATCCGTGAGGTCCCACAAATTCTTTGGTTTTTCAGCATTTTTGTGTATTCGAAGCCTTTTCAACAATGACTGATCTTGAGGACCATCTTTTCACACTGAGGACATCTGAGGCACTTATATGCAACTATTACAGAAGGTTCAAACACTCACTGATGCTCCAAAAGTAATCACGACTCAGTAAGTAACACAGGGGGTTAAAACTTTTGAACAGAATGAAAATGTGTAAATATTTCTTATTTTGCCTAAATATCTTTTTTTTTTTTTTTTGTACTGCCCTTCAGAAGCTACAGAAGATACTTACATTTTTCCTAGAAGACAAAATAAGTAAAATTTACCCTGATCTTTAAATTCAAAAAGTTTAAACCCCAGGCACTTGAATCGTGTTTCCTTCTTAAGCATCAGTGAGCGTTTGAACCTTCTGTAAGAGATTAATATGAGTCCCTCACTATGAAAAGACACAAAATGCTAAAAAAAAAATTTCTGAAGAACAGCAGGCAATTTAACTGTTCAGGACAAACAAGGGACTCATGAACAAAAGGAAAACACGGCTGTGGATCATTCAGATAACAACACAGTATTAAGAATCAAGTGTATGTAAAGTTTTGAACAGGGTCATTTTTATAAATTCATCTATTATTTCCTCTTGTGGACTATATGTAAACGTCTTTTATGTGAAATGTCTTATTCAGGTCAGTACTAAATAAAAAAAACATGAATTTTGTATGATCCCTCTTATTTTGGTAAAATAATTAACATTTTGCAGATTCTGCAAGGTGTATGAAAACCTTCGAGTTCAACTGTAGTTGCTGTGTTGTCTGGATGCCTCTGATATTGTTATTCATTTAAATTTGTTTGTATTTGCATGTTTTCAAGTATTGTCCTCGAGATAATAAGTGGCAAACAGTAACTCAAATTTGAAAAGGTAAGGGGAAAAAGGTGCTAAGTCACTGGACTAGCCTGTGTGGCAAGAAGAGTGTCTATCAACAGTCAGTCAATCACTTTTTAGTTGTAACTGTAGATTATACAGCAATGCCAGTAACTCACAAATCCCCAGCATGTAGGAAAGTGTACAAGAAAGAGAGTGTTGTGTCGACATTTTGATATGTCTGACAGCAGCTTGCGTAATTGCACTGTTTAAAGTGAACAGTTTCTCTTGACTTAACCTGGTTAACCAGGTTCAGGCTTGTCTTCGGAACCTGTGCATTTGAAATGACTTTAGATGCTGATGGCAAAAACGCAAAGTAACACACCCCCCTTGAATTAAGCATTAAATACAAAAAGAGCAGCTGCAAACAGGTTAAAGAATTCCTCCTTATGGCCTCCAGAGACACAAGTTCCTGTTGTTTTCTCAGTAGGGAGCCAAACAGTTCATTCCATGCATTCTGCCTTTTAGGTATGAGATCTGGAAATGACTTGTAAATGACTGTAACCTCTTCTGCATCTGCATCTGCATTGTCTTCATATTCTAGCTGTTAGAATTTTTTCAACTTTCTTAACAAATGTTTTTGTCACTGAGGAGCATGATTACCTCATGGTGAGCAGCCTGTCAAATGATACTCTAGGTTTGATTCATTTGCGTACTAAACCGGTCCCTCTTGCCTAAGGCAATGCAGCGCTTAGGATAGCCGAGTTGATATATGTTTTCTCATATATGCACGCAAATATAAGAAGATCTCACAAGGGGCAAATAGAGTTTCTGTTACATTTTATGGTTGTTAAAGGAATCCATTTTCAGAGAGAATGTTTTAGTAAACACTGTGCGAATGAGTCATTGCATACAATGCATGCTTTGTGCACTCTTTGTGCAAGAAAAAAGTCTGGGTTTTATTTGACGTTCATTTGACCAGATGTAGTCCTAATAGACACATAAATGCCTGCATTACTTTTTCCCTCCTTGCCATAATACTTAAAGTTTCTTATAGTTCTAAAGGTTGTTCAAGACAACAAAAGGCACCAAATATTATCCTGGGATAAAATAAAATGTATGTAATTCCTGTAAATCTATTTGTATATTACATATTTAATATATAGATGTGTCTAATCGCTTGACAGTTGGTTAGTGTACGTCAACTAGATATATACACACACACACACACACACACACACACACACACACACACACACACACACACAAAAGTGCAGGCACCTCTCCGTACCATGCTTCTCTTCTCTCTTTGCTGTCAGTTATAGCGTTATCAGAGACGCTGTCCAGTTGTTTTCCCAATATTCACTTCATGTTCTAAACACACTTAACTTGCGTGTCAACTTGAGGCCTACTTATGAAGGATTGGGGGTAAATATTTGCTCTGGGGTGGGGTGTGGAGAGTAGAGAGAGAGAGTTGTAGGTGGCTGTGTTTGAAGGTGTTGTGGATGGTGGAGGATTTAAGATCATGGTATGTTTTTATCGTTAGCGATGCAGTGGGACCTCCAACCCCTGTAATTCTCTGAAAAATTGTAATGCTTACATTCCCCTTCCTACCACCCATTAACATCACATTTGACAGGAAGCAGCTGTTTAACCTCATACACTTGTCCATGTTCTCTGATGCGTCACATGCAAAATATAGGCACATATATGTGACCCTGGACCACAAAACCAGTCATAAGTTTAAATTTGACAAAACTGAGATGTATACATCATATGAAAGCTCAATAAATAAGCTTTATATTGATGTATGGTTTGTTAGGATAGGACAATATTTGGCCGAGATACGTCTATTTGAAAATCTGGAATCTGAGGGTGCAAAAAAATCAAAATACTGAGAAAATCACCTTTAAAGTTGTCCAAATTAGGTTCTTTACAATGCATATTACTAATCAAAAATTAAATTTAGATATATTTACAGTAGGAATTTTACAAAAAGTCTTCATGGAACATGATCTTTACTTAATTTCCTAATGATTTTTGGCATAAAAGAAAAATCAATAATTTTTGGCTATTGCTACAAATATACCCCAGCGACTTAAGACTGGTTTTGTGGTCCAGGGTCACATATATTCTCTGTCTCTATCAAAAATACACATGGATCTGTGGAACACAGTGAAAGCGAGAGAAGAGAGGAATATTTGTTTGGAGTGTTGGGTAAGAACTAATTAAAAGTTGCGTAACTACAAACTTATTTAAAAAAAAAAATTTTTGTACCATAACGGTTAAGCTAATTAGTTCATTGGATGCCTTTAATTAAAGAAATAGTTCAGCCAAAAATTAAAATTTACTCTTAAGCCATTCAAGATGTACATGAGTTTGTTTCACCATTGGAAAAGATTTGGAGAAATTCCGCATTACATCACTTGCTCACCAATGGATCCACTGCAGTGAATGGGTGCCGTCCGAATGAAAGTCTAAACAGCTTATTAAAAACATCACAGTATTCCACAAATAACCTACACCACTTCAGTCCATCAGTTAACATCTTGCAAATTCAAAAAGGTGTGTGTTTGTAAGAAACAAATCCATCAAGACATGTTCCTTGTAAGACATTTCTTTCGTATTATTATTTCATAGTATTGCTTTCTCCAGTGAAAAAAGTTGTCTTGTGTGAATCAGCAGAGAAATGTGGACAGCTTAAACACTGTTTACAAGTGAAAATGTGGATTTCTGTTTCTAAACAAAAATGTCAGTGTATTTTGATGTGAGATGACAACAGGGGAAGGACTTTTCCACTGGAAGAAGTGTATTATGGATTATGGACTCTAAAGCAATGGTCTTAATAATGAATTTATTTATTACAAACACAGTTTTTCACTTCACAAGATGTTAAATGATGGATTAGAGTTGCATATATCACTTCTGGATTATTGTGATGCTTTTTTTCCTGTGTGTGTGTGTGTGTGTGTGTGTGTGTGTGTGTGTGTGTGTGTGTGTGTGTGTGTGTGTGTGTGTGTGTGTGTGTAATGGGGATTTATAGCTCTTTATAGCTAGGTAGGTCATTTTGAACAACTATACAATATGTGTAACTTGTACTGTAGCTTGTTAGTTGTAGCTTTAGAGATTTAACACTGTCTATGTGGGCAAAAAAACGTGTATGGGTGTGTATGTGTTTTCGCATGTGTAAGAAGTCAGGCAGAACTAAATAGTTGGAGCAGGATGGGGAGGGACAGCTGAGTGGAAGAGGGCTTCATTCTAAAAAAAAAATCAGCCCTGGAAAAAACTTAAAGCAACAATGGCCACGTTTACATGTACACCATCAGTCTGATAATTGGCAGCAATCAGAGTAAAGAATTAACATGGATTAAGATGTTTTCATGACATGAGCAAACCTCTTCAAACATGCTACATTATAATTATTCACTAAGTATGAGAAATTTGATTTTGTCCTATGCCTATACATGTAATGTTTTACTGCAATTATAGTTACTCTGATTATGAGCACAGTCACATTAACAATCACAGTATTCTATCATGAGCTTTAACTTAATTCCAGAAGTTCCTCAAACACATATTATAATATGACATGTTGCATAATATGTCACATCACATATTGAACATTTAAAGGATTAGTTCACTTCCAGAACAAAAATTTACAGATAATGTACTCACCCCCTTGTTATGCAAGACGATAATGTCTTTCTTTATTCAGTCGTGAAGAAATTATGCTTTTTGAGGAAAACATTTTAGGATTTCTCTCCATATAATTGATATGTATGATGCCCCCGAGTTTGAACTTCCAAAATGCAGTTTAAACGCAGCTTCAAAGGGCTCTAAATGATCCCAGACGATGTATATACTTTTTAACCGCAAATGCTCGTCTTGTCTCTGCAATGAGCATGCGTACTCTGTGAAATCCGGGTCAATACAGTTAGGGTATGTCGAAAACTTCCGTCTCATTTTTGTCTTCAACTTTAAAATCGTCCTACAACAGTGGTTTACCTTTTTTTCGTGAAGGGCATTTGATCTTCTTTGTATGTTCACTTTGTAAACACTGGGTCGGTACTTCTGCAGTGATGTAGGATAATTTTGAAGTTGGGGAAGAAAACATGCGCATCACAGAGACGAAACAAGATGAGCATTTAGGATTAAAAAGTTATAAATTGTCAATCTGTTTCAAAAATAACCGATCGTTTCACTAGATAAGACCCTTCTTTCTCGGCTGTGATCGTTTAGAGCCCTTTGAAGCTGTGTTTAAACTGCATTTTGGAAGTTCAAACTTGGGGGCACCATAGAAGTCCATTATATGGAGAGAAATCCTTAAATGTTTTCCTCAAAAAACTATTTCTTTACGACTAAAGAAAGAAAGACATGAACAGCTTGGATGACAAGGGCGTGAGTACATTATCTGTACATTTTTGTTCTGGAAGTGAACTAATCCTTTAAGTGGTAGGTTTAGTTTTAATGGTAGTTTTGGTTTTAACTCAAAATTTTATGCTTAAGTTTAAAAATTGCTTAAAGGGGCCATAGGATCAACATTTTCCACAAGTTTGAGTGATTCTTTAGGGTCTTCATGAAATGTCTGTAAAATACTTTGGTTAAAATTCCTCAGTGGTCGTGTACCTTGGCAAAAACAGCTCTGTTCACAGCGATCTGTTTCGTGCATGCCTCTTTAAATGATAATGAGCTACTGCTTACCCTGCCCCTCTCTTTCATTTTTTTTTTGTGTATTCCATGGTGCGTTACTGTCAAAAACAAAACTTATCCACTGTGTCCCATCAGTAACTCTGATATTGGGAGAAAATCAAGACTCTTATGTTTACTTTTAAATCCAACTACAAAACACCTGCACTGCTTACAAGAAATTGTTGTCGTTACAGCTACTCGAATGCAGAGAAAATGGCGGACAGCGTAGAACTGGCTGAGGGCAGAAAATATTCTAATATGGCACAGTCCGTCAGCAGTCATGGGCGGGGCTTGAACAGTATGATGTCATACTGCTCAGGATATCAAAATGGCTTAATAATTAAGATTGTTTAGGTTTTTGGGGGATTTAAAATAAAAAAAGACATGAATGGATTTTTATCATTGTAGACCTATTTACATATATAGACATATTTACATGCAAACACCAAGTGAATTTTACATCCAGTGTCCCCTTTATTATATTACATAGCTCTTGTATATACTTGTTTCTGATTGGTTAATTGCAGAATTTTGCATTCAGGCTTTCCCCCTCACATAATATAATGGAATAATGTTTAGTCAGTGAGTCATTATTGCAAAAGGATAATCAGGACCCTGATGTGAATCAAAGTCAATGTGTTTACTTATTACTTAACCTTTATTCTGAAAGAGGAGGTTGATGAAAGATCAGTGTGAAAGGGCATGGCTTTGTTGCAGTTTCCTTTGTAATCGATGTGTAGTCCTGGTTTGTCCCAGCATGTATGCCCCCATGAGTTCCCATGGCATTGTGAGTGTGTATAGTTTTCTCTCTGTGTGCTGGCACTGCTCCCTGTCACGGGACACACACACAATAACAGCTTTTGTCTCTTCAGTGTGTGTCTATATGTATGTGTGTGTGTATTTAGATAGGACCAAAGAGCTAGATATCTGTCAGCTTTCATAACCCTAGTCCAAAAGGATGTCTGTTTTTGTAGATAATTACAGTATATGTCTAGCTCAGGAAGGCCCAGCCAGTGTTATCCTTACAATTCTGTCAGACATTGTGAATATACTGTATCACTTGCCCTCATCTGCTTTAATACTTTAGTATTTAGCACATGACGCTATCACAGGTGCTTCTGTGTTTTTTACTTTTCTTCATTTGTGTATAAATGTTCAGTATGCTTGTGCTCAATTTTGATTTGATTGTCAAATATGAATTTAAATGATGTGTTTGCATTTCATTTGATTTCACTGTGGCAGTTAAAAAAAAGGGAGTGAGCAGCTGCGGGCAGTATATCAGACAGCTGTCAGAATATGTACAAACATGCTGTGTGTTTAAATGTACAGAGTAAATGCTACAATGAGTTTTATAATTTTATGTCTGCTGACTATTTTGAAACTAGTAAGACTCAGTGCATTAGTGTAAAGGAAATATAGATTTTTGTTCTTTTAATCATGAATATAGTCTATTTAACAAACAAAGGACTTGTATGAGTCTTTTTAGTGTATCAAAAAGACGAGTGTAACTTGATTCCCAAAACAAGTGATTCTTATGAGCACCTACAGTAGTAGTTGTTACTGGTCTTATGTGCATAAACATGTCAAATCCCTCTCATATTACACATTTCACATGCTCATCCAGTATTTGACCCCGTACAGTGGAATGGAGCAGGTTGGACCCCGATGCCATCTACCCGCTAGGGTTGAAAGTATTTGCTTGTGCTTTTTTTTTTTTTTTTTTTTTTTACAGTTACAGTTTTGTTATTTCATCACAATGCAATTCGATTTAGTGTTTTTTATTTTATTTTATTTATTTATTTATTTTTTTTTGACGATTTGTTTCTTTGGAATAAATTTTAAAGTGATATTTTACCAAAACATGAAAACTCTGTCATTAATTACTCACCTTCATATCATTCCAAACCTGTAAGACATTCGTTCATGTTTGGAACACAAAGTAAGATATTTTTGATGAAATCTGAGAGCTTTATCACCATGCATAACAGCAACAGAACTACCTCATAGGCCCAGAAAGGTAGTAAAGACATTAATAAAATAGTCCATGTGACATCAGTGGTTCTACCTTAATTTTAAAAAGCTACAAGAATCTTTTTTTGTGCAAAAAAAAACAACAACAACTTTATTCAACAATTTGCATGAGTTGTGGTACTGTTGTGAACTGACAGGGAAGAGAAGAAATTGTTAAATAAAGTCTTAATTTTTTTTTCTTTGCACACAAAAAGTATTCTTGTAACATTACAGTTGAACCACTGATGTCACATGGACTATCTTAACAATGTTCTTCCATTCTGAGCCTTGAACAGGGTCAGAAAGCTCTTGTATTCCATCAAAAATATCTTTATTTGTGTGTTGAAGATGAACGAAGGTCTTACAGGTTTGGAACAACATAAGGGAATAATAATTAATAATTAATGATGGAATTTTTATTTTTGGGTGAACTATCCCTTTGTCACCTTGTAAATAAATAAACTACTAATAATAAATAAAAAAAATTGTGTGTTTTTAGCAATGTTGTTTTGTTTAGCAATGTAACTAAGCAACAGCTATGTTGTAATTCTTCAGTTGCACTGAAGCTCTTTTTTCATCTTGTATCATTTTCATCTTACCCCCAATGCACCAGTGGGAACAGTAAGCCAAGTTGGAGAGAGATAATGCCTTTTTGATGGACAACGGAAAACAAACACTCTTGTCTCCCTTCTCTCTTCCTACAGGCCTTCTTACACACTTTTTCCCCCTCTCTCCCTTTCTCCCTCTCTCTCTCTCTCTCTCTCTCTCTCTGGAGAGGCACAGATAGCCTTATTAGGTGATAGTGAAGGGCTAGTTGTAAAAATATTCCTACACTTTGTTTTTGGCTTTCAGCATGATGAAAATTGAAGCATTGTGCACTGAAAGTAATGAGAACTTGGAGACGTTGTGCAGCAATAACACATTCCATATGCTAAGTTTTGAGAAACACGGGGACAATTAGTTAAACGTGTTCATTGAACGTTGCATCATGCAAAAGAATTGCAAATGGAATGATGTTTGACTAAATCCAGGAAGTCTCCTCATAAGCTTACGAACTTCACAAGCTCTGTCCTCCTTTTCTCTTTTATGGCTGTGACGACCAGTGTCTTGATCCAAGTCTCATGGAGTTCTAATTGATTGTGGTTCTGGCCTATTTATATCATTTTTAAAATGGGAGAGACTCGCTCCGCCTATGGAATGTGAGCATTTGAGCCAGAATTTCTGCTTATGCAAGAACAGCGTTCTCTCTCCCGCCTGCAAGTCCGCCTAAGGGGGGAGCCAAGAACCCCTAATCCAACAGCAGCAGGGGAAGATAAAAGTGAAAAACAGGCAGGCAGGGTGTGGTGTACACCTGAATGTAGCTACGGAGATGAGGAAATAAAACTAAGAATGTTAAAAGACAAACAGACCATTTGTTGACTTATAAAACCACAAAGACTTCACCCGAAAGTCCTTTTAAATTTTTGTCAAGCTTCTTTAGTCGTGGACAATTGTATATAAATGTGGGCAGAAGTGACTTGGACAAAGTTTTTGCTTCCCCTGCAGAAGTTGTGTTTGTTTAATGAGCTGAGGATACTTGCAGTACTGGTCAGATCCTATCATTCCTTAGAAACAAACCCAGGCAACCCTCAAGGGAAGGCAGAAGGGACATGCAGCAAGAATGTTTGTTTGAAATTACAAACTTTTGGAACCCCCGATTCCACCACGGTCCCACCCATGCTAACTATGATGCGGGACAGATCAGGAGACCACAAGAACCCCATGGCTACATTAAACACATTCGCTCAGATACTGACCAGACATGTCTGGACTGCTTTGCGAATGCTTAAGAAATGAAACACAGCAAACCAAATCCCTTTCTGCAAGTAATGAGCCCGGAATAATTAGGACAAAGAGGAAAAGCTCAACTATCATACCCTCCGAGCGGATTTCCCTGCCAGTAAACAAGGTAGGTGCCATAGCAACATACACACACAACATTTTTGGCCAGCTTTAACAAACAGCACTCTGTCTGGGACGGCACACTATGAAATCTTAGTTTAAACCCTCTCTTTGCACATGGAAAGTTGACTTTCTAAAAAATATTTCACTAGACCCTCATTCTCTACTTCATGTACTTCTGCAGTAACCACACAGCTGGGAGGAAAGAGGGGAAAATGGAAGGCCTCTCTCAGCGCGCTCTGACTTCGGAATCACTGAGTCATTCGGTTGATTGTAGGTCTTGCAGTAAACAGCGGCTAGCCAGTGTAGCATAGCACATTTCAGCACGGTTCTTCTGACAACAGGATACGCATTACGCTGCACTGTAGCTGATCTCTGGACACACCTTCTATTCAAGGCTATTGTGCTTTAAATAATAGCTTTTGGCTAAGCTTCAAAACAAGCCTCCCCTATTGAGTCTCTCTCTCGAGTTCTCTAGCCCTCTTTTAGTTTGGATTCCTACTGATTTTCATTCTGAAATATAGGGGTGTATGAAATTCTAGAGAGGTTAATACTTTGAGTCAAGTACAGAAATTGCAAGGAGTTCTGCTTTCAGGTACTCTAACATCCCAGAAACTCTTGAAAGTTTGAGTAGTGTTGTCTGAGCTTTTGACCCCAAAGCAATAGCCATTAGAGACCGAGATAAGAGGCGACCACCTAGTACTTGCTTCCATTCCACCTCACAATGACCTATCACACCCTCTCAGACATTGCTTTCATCTTTACACTCTGAACTACAACCTTTCTCCCCTGCTTCTGAAATAGACCCACCCTGAGGGAGGCGTGTGATCTGTTTTTCATTTAGTCAAATGACATTTAGATTCATTAGACTCTACTCAACTGTGCAAGATATTGTTATCAGAGTTGAAGACAGTTGAGTGCACACCGTCATGCAGCGATGACCACCCGCACAATGCAATCATTTAGTGTCCTCACCTGAGCACATCAAATACCCCACCGCATTACACACACACACACACACACACACACACACTGTAGATTTACCTGGAAGATGAGCACTTTGAAGTTGTTCCTCTTGATCAGCTGAGCATGATTAGCCTCCAATTTCTTCACCTGGACGCCTTGTTTATCCATCTTGTCCTTGACCTCCTTCATGTGGACGCTGACCTTGCGACTCTTCTCCAGAAGTTTGCTAACCGTGTTGGAGGTGGAAGTGTGGCTCTTGGAGAGCTTGGTCATGTCGTTCTGGATGCCCCTCACTGCCCCCTCTATATCGACTTGTCTCATCTCCATCTTGTGCTGGTTCTCTTGCACCGTGTCCAGCATGTTCACCAGCTTATCTAGAAGTGTCAAGACAGTGATGGCATTCACTTGACCTGTTGGTGAAGCTCCATCTCTGGGGAGAGTGCCTCCAGACAGAGGCCCTGGGCTGCTAGGTTCTCCACTAGGGGCGTTGGTTGCGACGTTGCCCAGCTGTGAGAGGCTGTGTGTGGGTGAAGACTGAGTGGGGCTGGGGCTTGGCACCACCAGCTCCTGGTTCTCATGTGTGCTGGCCATGCTGCTCCTCTCCGCTTGCACTGCATCTTCTCCCATTCTGAGGCTGATCTTGGTCTCGACAGATGACTTTACTTGAGAAAACGGTCTTGTTCTTCACCTTTAAGTGAGCTGGTCTTGCTCCCCTCTGAGTTGGTTTAGTGCCACCACGTTCGTACAGCTTTGATTCTTGTTTACAGGCTTGGGAATAACTTTTCAGCTTCCAGGTTTGACGTTCCCACCCCTTTTTGAAGATAGCCACACTCTCACTCTTTCCTCTCTCTCTGTCTCTCCCTCCCTCTCTGGTGCGATTGGAAGAGCCGTGTAGAGGCTTCCCCACAGCTTAAAAAGCCTGTCCACACCCTATGGGGGCGGAGCTTGGTTTCCATAGCAGCTAGCCTGGCCCATTGCTGAGGGAGTTATGTGTTTGCATGTGTCAAGTGCGAGCATGTGGGTGTGTACGGTGGAACATGAGCAACTCTCTCCACATGTAGAACCTCCCCCTAACTCTTTCTCTGGTTCTCTGGGTTTTGTTCTGTTTATATTGAAGAGAGCAATAGTATATTAAGAGTCATGTTTGAAGAATGAGCTCATCTGTGAATAAAGAGAGAGAGGGTGAAAGAGATACAGAAAGGAGGATAGAACAAAGGTGTCTGTTTTCTATTTAAATACGATTTGCTAAGCAACACTTCAGAGGAGTTTTCTGTGTGGGTAGATGCATACAAGAATGTGTGTGTATATGTTTGCCGTACTTATTTTGTAAGAGTCATTTATATTGTTGTAGCCGTTCGAAGTTTATTCTGGAAAAAATGTCACACAAACAGTTCTCAGGCCGTGTGAGTGGAGTCATTTTTCCTGCCTGCAGCCTTAGCAGGAGCATGGCGAAACTGGAAAACTTTGCGTTTACATTTCACTATGCAAGGAAATGGAGTGAACAGTAAAAACACTGCAAGCATGAAATCTTAAAACTTGTGAAACCTCCTTGTCATTTTCTTGGGTGTTTGCCTCTTATACACGCAAACATAGAATGTCTTAATTGCTCCCATTTCCTTCTTTCTGCATTGTTTTACGTGCCTCCATGATGTCATTTTCCCTCCGTTTTCCTTTGTAGGGCAATGGCTGTGGAAACACAGACTTCTGAGAGCGGAAAAGAGTCCAATCATGGACCTCTGACCTCTGCTCTGGGGATACTTTACATGCTTGGATAGATTACATAAAACATTATCATAGCATACAGGCACATGCATTTTGGCAAGAGTTCATATTGTGTGTTTTAAATGTTTAAGAGTTGACAGGCATGTATGTGCTTGTATAGCGCCAGCCTCACATGGTAGTAAATAACATGGTGATTTAGAACTTTTCCTTAGTTAGCAAATAGTAGTTTGGCATGCATTTAAATGAAACTAAAGTAGAGACAGGATGAGAAATACAATCCTGTCTGTTAGGAGTACATTAGAAGGGTGGGGATTCCAGCCTTATCAAATTTTTATCTCCATTGTTTTCATTCCGGGGAACTTGCATCCTGATCTCTTGTTTTGTATGGGAATATCTTCAAAGACTTGAAGGCATATGGCTCAGGTTGCATATCTTTTAGAAATGACTTGTCGCCCCCTAGAGAAAACGCTATGTAATTGCAACCTCAGAGCACAAGTGAAGCACAAACAAGACCAGATTGTCAGGAATTCCGCAGCTGCTTCCTTGGAAACTTTTACAGTGACCCAAGTTCAGTATATGTGAACTCCCCTTTTACTCAGCGGGAGTCAAAGAGTATTTATGAGTTCTTGAAGCATTTAGGAAGATACTTTGAAATCATCCCAAAATGAAGTGCCAAATTGTGATGTAATTTAATAATGTGGCATTGTGCAAAAACTGGGAGCTGAGGAAGTAAACAACATAAAATTACCCAACTTATGTTTAAAAAGAAGCATGTGTATCACCAGAGTCAGTGGTGTTATCAACCAAATAACCCACACAACAGACTTCACATTTTAGAAATGTTCCAGGTTAAATACAAAGTTTATTGAAAGGATTGAAACAATTTGGCCAAGAATGAGGCTAGAAATGTATGAAGATACTGATTACTGAGGCACAATGCACACTACATATAAGTATTACAATGTTTTTATTTTTTAACTCAACCATCAAATAAACTGTAATGTATTGAAGCCTGTTTCACCACTAGATTAATAAAAAAGGCAATTCTGACTTTATAACACAACTGGAAGTTATTAAGCTAGAATTGTGACATTCTGAGAACATATCAGTTTCCTTTTCTCATTAAAATTAGACTTTATAACCTGCAATTGCGACTTTATCTCACAATTAAAAAAACCCCTCACAATTGCAAGATATAAACTCGCAATTGGAAGAAAAAAGTCAGAATTGCAAGATACAAACTCGCATACACTCGTAAAAATAAAGGTGCTTCACGATGCCATAGAAGAACCTTTTTGTCCAAATGGTTCCATAAAGAACCTTTTACATCTGAAGAATTATAAATTCTTCAGATTGTAAAAAGGTAAGAAAGAGATGGTTCTTTAAAAAACCTTTGACTGAATGATTCTTTGTGGAACCAAAAATGGTTCTTCTATGGAATTACTGTGAAAAACCATTTGAAGTGTATGTAAGAAAAAAATGTTTTTATCTTTATTTTTTGCAATTGTGAGTTTATATCACACATTCTGAGAAAAAAGTCCAAATTTGAGTTTCTAACTCACAATTGTGAGTTACGTCACGCAATTCTGACTTTATAACTTGATTGCAAGCTTATATCACAATTTTGAGAAAAAACAAAATCAGAATTGTCATATAAAAATCCACAATAACCTTTTTCATTTTGTTGTGGAAATGGGCTTTCATAGTTATGAGCATCTTCGAAAGTGCAAAAAATGTTAAAATCCCTCATCAAAAATAGAAGATATGCTAAATCTTCCCTATTCTTGAATTCTTCCCCAGAGTTTCCCAACTGCTCTAATGAAACAATTAGCCATCAGTTAACATTTAAACAGTTTCTAAGTGCTTCAGACTTTTTCTAATTCTTACACTTTTGCTGAGACACCTAAGTCTCATGTGAACAACTCTAGAATTGTGACTTAATGCCCACCCCTCATCCTTATTGGTCCAAGTGCCCTTTTGTGGAAGCCTAATTTCATTGTACCATTTTAAGATTCTGCTCATTGGTTTTTACTGCATGCTGTTTCTGAAAACAGGCTTTGACTTGCCATTCTATCATCTTCGCTTTCTTCATGGGCCCTATTTCAGCTGTAGAGCTTCCTAGAGTTGTACTGTAAGTGAGTTGTAAATTTTGTGTGAAGTTTCTCAGCCCGCACTAAACATGATATATTCTGCTGTGACAAATGTGGAAAATTAAAAGGTGCTTTGCATGTCCATTATGCCCTTATGTCTTATTTAGTGTGACAGTTTACTTGTTGCCCTGGTCTCTAAAAGCCATGGCTGCTTTCAATAGGTGCCAAATAATGTGACCACACCCAATAACCCCCGAATCTCAATTGATTTTTTGTTTTATTGGTAAAATTAACAGAGAATATCTTGTGCTTTTCAGTGGGTGGTCAAACCCCACAAATCTCACTATTTAAATTTTTTATAAATATTTTGCAAATAGCTGTCAAAACCTAAAACTATGGATACATATTGAGTATTTTCATAACATAAGTTGTATTGCTGTGCAGTGTTTGTACAAATTGCTGATTTTTTTGTAAGCTGCCAGAGCATTTAAAAGCAGTATTCAAGTACAAAATGTCTTCTTATTAAAGCTACAGATATTATTCAGTCCATAACAGTAAGTGATTTTCTGTTTTTGTTTTATTGTTTGAGGCATATTAACAGCGTAGACAGCAGTAGGTACTGTATATTATGCTGCTGTCACTTAATACACAGATCTATAAACATGCAACTTTCTCAGCTGTTTACCTTTACAAACATAACCGACTGTGTTTTTGTAACTTGTGTGTTTTTAACATAAACTTGTGTGCATTTGACAGTTTAAGCACAATAAGACATGAAAGAGAACTTAGTTTAGTACTTACATGCCGTGGGACAGCTGCATTCTTGTGCGTGAGCTTCGGATGTGTGCGTTTAGAAATATCAGAAGTATATCAGAAGTTCAAACTGATATGTGACCCTGGACCACAAAACCAGTTTTAAGTCGCTGGGGTATATTTGTAGCAATAGCCAAAAATACAATGTATGGGTCAAAATTATTGATTTTTCTTTTATGTCAAAAATCATTAGGAAATTAAGTAAAGATCATGTTCCATGAAGATTTTTTGTAAAATTCCTACTGTAAACCTATCAAAATGTAATTTTTGATTAGTAATATGCATTGTTAAGAACTTAATTTGGACAACTTTAAAGGTAATTTTCTCAGTATTTAGATTTTTTGCACCCTTAGATTTCAGATTTTCAAATAGATGTATCTCGGCCAAATATTGTCCTATCCTAACAAACAATACATCAATAGAAAGCTTATTTATTGAGCTTTCATATGATGCATATATCTCAGTTTTGTAAAATTTAACCTTATGACTGGTTTTGTGGTCCAGGGTCACATATGGCTTTAAAACGCATGATTTCAGTGTGATAGACATAATCAAAACCAAACAAATGTTTTTTTGGCAGAGCATCTGAGGCACAAGCTGTAAATGCACAGCTCTATTCTGGAAAAGGGGGCGGGGAGCAGGAGCTCATTTGCATTTAAAGAGACATGCATAAAAACAGCATGTTTCTGTTTTTAAAATAGGCATTTTCAAAATGATATAATACATTATCTATAGCAGAGGTTCTCAACTCTGGCCCTCGAGGTCCACTTTCCTGCAGAGTTTACATCCAACCTTGATCAAACTTACCTGCCTGTAACTTTCTAGTAATGATGAAGAGCTTGATTAGCTTGTTCAGGTGTGTTTGATTAGGGTTGGAGCTAAACTCTGCAGGAAAATGGACCTCGAGGTCCAGAGTTGAGAACTCCTGATCTATAGGGTGTTTTAAAATGAAACTTCACAGACACATTCTGGAGACACATGAGGCTTATATTACATCTTGTAAAAAGGGTCATATAGGTGCCATTTAACAACAAGGTTATATATTTAGATATTTTATATTTTTCCATTTTTAGGACACAATCAATAAATAACTAAACATATGATAAAAACAAAGCACCCCTTATCTTTTTTTTTTTTGATCAAGCCCTGTGTCTAAAGTCAATCTTAGCATTATTGATCTATCATAAACTGACTTTGTTCTGTTTGCCTTGGATACATTCATTATTAACAACTTTCTATTCTCTCTTTTTCTCAAATTTTTCCCTCTCTTTCTGACTTCGACCCCTATGATCCCTGCTTTACAGTTTTTCTTTCTTGAAGACCGAACCCACCCCTCCCCTCATCTTGAATTAACCCCAGAAGCAGACCTCCCTGCTGTCTCTGTTCTGTTGAGCGTCTGCTGTACTTGTTATTGAGATTCCCTGCTGACAGTCCGACTCTGGGAAACCTATGGAGAAGGAGGGATCCTGGTGTACCTGGCACTGCTATGAGGGAGGAAGATGGGAATCTGTACTTACAGCAAGTCAAGGAAGTAATTGATTGCCTTACAACCTCGAACTCGCCTCAAACACACATCATTCCACAGCCACACACAGCCCTGGTGTAGATTATTCATAACTGTGAGAAGAAAGTGCCTGTGGTAGCCAGGCTTATTTATAAGGCTTCACAATCCTTCGCAGATACAAATCGGCTCATTATATGAGACTCCTAGTAGTCTTTCTTTTGTGTTTTGATGAGAATATAGAAGCCTGAAACAGTATTTAATTGAAGCCATGCTTAAAATGCTCTGAATTTCATTGCATTAGATGATAAAATATTAAACAAAGTAGTCTGTATTTTAAAGCAGACAGAGTCCCTTTGAAATATGTTCAAAATGAACTTCACAATGAAAACTTTTTGAACAAAGTTAAATATGTGTATTAAAATATTTGTGACCCTGGACCACAAAACCAGTCGTAAGTAGCACAGGTATATCATTAGGACATTAAGTAAAGATCATGTTCCATAAAGATAGTTTGTAAATTTCCTGCTGTAATTATATCAAAATGTATTTTTTGATTAGTAATATCCATTGCTAAGAACTTTGGACAACTTTAAAGATGATTTTCTCAATATTTAGATTTTTTTGCACCCTCAGATTTCAGATTTTCCAAATATTGTCCTAACAAAACATCAATGGAAAGCTTGTTTATTTAGCTTTCAGATGATGTATAATTCTCAATTTTGTATTAAAAAAATACCCTTAAGACTGGTTTTGTGGTCCATGGTCACATATACTGAATATCTAAAATGACCAATCAGAATTTTGATATGTGTCTGCTTTCATCCAAAATATGGAATAAATCGAAAAGGGAGGATAAATTCTTTACCCACAATCATTATCAGAATTAATTATTTAAGCCAATCAGATATCAGTGTCACTTTTATAGGTCAAGTCTGCCTATGGTTTAGACAACATGAAAAGACAAACTTTTAGAATAAAATATATATTTTTTTTTATCTACATTTAGATAAAATATAGAAGAAATAATTTGTACGGTTACTGTAAAGGAGTGTATTAATGTTCATATATTAATGTTTATAATTCATTCTTACGAATTTGCCTTTATGCTGTGAAAATACAAACGGAAGTCAGAAGAGGAGTTTACGCTGAAAAGGGGAAGAGCTACATAAAATATTTCTTAGCCTAATAAATAATTAATTAGCACTAACAAACGTTTGGTAGGACAACGTGTTTATTTTACCATCCACACCAAATATAATTTATATTAGGTCCTCTTTTGTTTTAAAATCTCTTTATATCTGTCTTTGAGTTTTGTAACAATAGTAAACTCTCATTTTCAGCGACACTATAAAGAGGAAATTACATCATTTGCATTCCCAGATGCCTTTATGAATTTTTGAAACGGGCTCATCACATAAAACAGACAGGCCCGGATTGGCTAATCGGGAGGACCGGGAGAATTCCCGGTGGGCCGGTCCGTTTTTTTGGCCGCGAGGGCCGGTGTCCCTAGCTGCCTGCACTCACAGCAGTCGCCAGGGGCGGACTGTCCATCGGGAGAATTTTTGGCCCGCTACCCTCCAATTTTTATTATTATTATTTAATATTGTTGTTGTTATTGTTTTTGTTGCCGGCCTAATGTACTAAAGTGGTTATTTCAGAATTAGCCATTCAATAATAAAACTCTAATAAATCATAAATCGGTTAGTTTTAACTGGCACGCGTTTCATCTCGCGCGCGCTCCGCGCATCCGCGCGTCCGCCAAAACGACGCGAGACTGAAGTAGAAGTGCCCAGGTGGAGCAGAGAGACAAATCTGTCCTGTTTAGGACCTAAAGTGCAGGTCAGTTACATCTGTAAACAGACTATTGTAGTTTTGTCTTCGTTTACTTAAGTATTGAACTGCTAACAAATGTTAATCTATAAAAAATATCGTTTTAAAACAGGTTTAGGGAGCTACCCTTATTAAAAATTAACTGTGGTTTTACAAAACATGTTTACTATAGTTATACAATGGTTTTGCTACACTATAGTTTCACCATGGTATAAAATTGTGATTATACTAATGGGAATCAATCCTAAAAAAAAAAAAAAAAAAACATGGTTACAATGTTTACCATAGGCTCAATAATATCATGGTTAATTTTCCTTTGGGCCAAACATGACCCATGATAATGCAAAACATGTTTAGTTTTAAGATTTTTAAATAAAGGTATATTCAAGATGTAGCTAATTTTTGTTTTAATTTTAACATTACGACAATAAATAACACATGGTCCTAATGTAGTGGCCCTCTTTTTTTCTGTTGCCCTTTTCTCTATCAAATGTTTTAGTACTAATCATAAATTATATATAATTTTGAAATCTTAGAAGCTAAAGAACCATCCTGGTGGCTGTCTCCTCCCCCTTAGCAGCAATGTCAAGTGTCATTTTACAAAATCACAACTTTTTACAATCTTGACAAAAACATGTCTTTAAAAAGGTCTCAGTATTTCTGCAATAATCTGCTGATTGTCTTCTTTAAAAAAGACCAACCTTAGATCTGTACTGTATAGGTGGTTGTAAAGGTGGAGATGTGTTTATGACAAAAGTGACAGATACAAGAAAATTAGTTTAAAAAGTAAACACACATGAGAGACAGAGAGATTAAAAGAGATTAAAAGGCAAATTGGAAGTTCAAGAGATAGCATTTAATTATTTTACCCAGTTGATTTCAACTTTTCTTTATGTGATGATGAAAAATATTGTTGTCCAGGGTTTCAAATTTTGGTGTGGGATGGCCTGGATAAGTGTGAGATTTCCCGGCCTGAAATTTTGTCCCAGTCCACCCCTGGTTAACGTCAAGCTAGTTAGGAGCAGTGCAAAACAACGATGTCTGCAAATCATCGTTCATGTTTATGTATCAAACTTTTTCTTGTACGGTTGCTCTTCAGCAGCAGCAGCCTCTAGTCCAGTTTGCTGCTAACAGTGAAGAGCCAGGCCCCGTAACGTTACCAAGCACCAGTCATGAGCCCAACACACTAGAATGGGCAGGTAGGACAGTGCAATACTTGTTCTATTCTTTATTTGTGTTTAAGGACTGGATATCTGTGAACAATTTTGCACAGAATATATATTCAGATATTGCAGAGAAGGACATTGTGATGTTTAAAAGAATAGTGTTGGAGATTTACCCTTTAATGTTCTCATTTATGAAAAATATTTGAACTTATAAAGCAGCTGTTTACTTGAAAAAGACATGATAGTGTCATTAGAAAGTTTAATACATTTTATTTTAATCTTTATTTTATACATATAGCTTAATATATATTTGTATTTATTTGATATTTTTTCATTTCAAGGTTTGGATATTTATGAGCACTAATTCTAACAGAAAATAGATACTGATACTGTTAAACATTACATTGTGTTAACTGTTCAAATAAATCTTCACTGTGAAGCAACAATTAGGCTACTGTATTTGCACTGAATTGGAAATGACGTCATTTTAATATAGTCAGTCGTGAACTAAAGTGGGCCGGTCTAAGGCTTGAAACTCCAGGGCTGAAAAGGAGTCCCACTCCGGCCCTGAAAACAGACATGAAAAACATTTTTCGCCTGATATTTCTAGAGAAGTCACGTTGAAGACTTTTGAATGCTAATGACAAGGCTATAAACCTAGAGCTATTTTGGTCTGAAATTTTTCCACCCCATTACATTCCCTTGTCACATGTTTGAATTCCCTGATATTTTTTTTGTTAATTTAGCTTGGGATGACTTTACTTTGCAATTTATTACTTCAACACTGCATACCAGACATTTCTTATCTGACAGAATTACAGAAATGTCCTTAAACAAATCGCCTTTTTAACATGGAAGCGACACGTACGCTTTCACAGAACGACTCATTAATGTCTTCTCATTATGAATGAATATAATGATCCATTTGAGCCGCTCACTTGATTCAGCACTGCCATCGTGTGGTCATTGATCATAATGGCAACAAGAGAAACGGGAATCATAAAACATATACTCATTCATGCATCATTTGTAGTTTTATATATCTAAGCTTGCTCACATGCTCTCACGCTATTCTGTTTCCCAAGGACTGTTGGATCTGGTTCCACAAGTTACCTCAGGTCACAGAGGGCATTGGTAACAGTACAACTCACACACATACACACTACTTGTTGGCGGTGATTGTATTTGACAGCTCAGAGGCGTAGGAGAGAGCCGGACTGAGGTTGTGACAGCCTCTCTGCTGTCGGATCTTGTGGCAGCATTGATTGCTGGGTAATGGGTGCGGCTCGCAGCCATCGACCGGCTGCTGGGCTTCATCCGCCTACAACTCCCTTTGGGCCGGAGGAGCCAGACAGACAGACTTTCCTTTCCTGCTCGTGTCAGATTGTGCTAAGAGAAACAAGGTGACGAGAAAGGATGTATCTCCGTCCTAAAGCTAATCAACAGAGTGCTGGGTACTTCTAAATCTGTGAGAGTATTGATATTTTTGACAAGTGACAAGACCTTCAAACTTGGAAGGTTAAGGAGATTTGCAGCAAGGAACGTTGTGGGAAAGTTAAGCACATTTTAGGAAAACAAATTCGCTGGAGAGATTGTAAGAGTATGTCATTTAGTAGTTTTGAAAGATCGGCTGGTGTGTGTATACAACAAAATAATATAAATTTACTTAAAATGCTAAAATTGTGTGAGATATTAAGATTTATTTTGAGAGAATGTTATTCCTCACTACCAGTCAAAAGTTTTTGAACAGTAAGATTTTTAATGCTTTTAAAATAAGTTTCTTCTGCTCACCAAGCCTGCATTTATTTGATCCAAAGTACAGTAAAAACAGTACATTTTTAAAAAATTATATTTAAAAGAACTGTTTTCTAATTTAATATATTTTAAAATGTAATTTTTGTCCTGTGATTTCAACGCTGATTTTTCAGCATCATTACTCCAGTCTTCAGAAATCATTGTAATATGCTGATTTGCTGTTCAAGAAACATTTATTATTATTGTTGTTGTTATTATTATTATCAATATTTAAAACAGTGGAGTATATTATGATAAAGACATTTATAATGTTACAAAATATTTCTATTTCAGATAAATGCTGATAAATAAAAACAGTTATTTTAAATAGTAAAAATATTTCAAACTTTTTTTTTGTTATACAATAAATGCAGTCTTGCTGAGTAGAAGAGACATCTTTAAAAAACATTTAAAATCTTACTGTTTAAAAACTTTTGACTGGTGCAGTGTAAATTCTATATAACTTTACATTTCAGATAAATTTATTGTTTTAAAAATGTTTTTAGATATTTTAACTGGACAAAGAGACGCCTGATAAAAAAAAAAAAAAAAAAAATAAAAAATAAAACCCGCCTGATGCACTAATATTATTCTGAGCAATACAGATAAGCCAGTAATTATTTATTATAATAAATGGCCAATAATTTATATTTTATACCTCTATAAATAAAAATAAAACACTTATCAATCACTAATCAATCATTTTCATCCAACATTCTAAAGTCAGTTTAACATACATGTACTAATTTGTAAAATTAAAATTCATATACATTTTTATAATAATATTAATTATTAAAGTATTAGTGTTTTAAAGATCAACTTTAAGTGACCTTAAGATGATGGCAAAATAATCTAAATGTAAAAATATTGTTAATGAGCATGCACAATTACATAATTAATATCAGCCAATAACTAATATGGTACCGATATACTGTGCATACCTAAAAATACCAATAAAGGAAATTAATTTTGCTAATACTTTACCTTTTTTCATGTGTTAACATTAGTTAATGCATTAACTAACATGAGCTAACGAGCAGTGTATTTTTACAGTATTTATTAACTTTTGTTAAAGATAGTTAATGAAGATGCATTAATATTAAGTGGATAAAACCTTAATTGTAAAGTGACTTCCACACTGCAAAAAATCAGGTAACAAAGTCACACACAATGATGCATCAAATCACATGATATAAATTATTTATTTACATTACAGCGAATAAAAACAAAGAAAAAACATCACAAGTATGTTAACCTATTGGAAATATATAATACATAACCAAAGAGAGCCCTGGAGAGCTCATTTCTTCGATGGTGTCATAGACAACAAATACAAGGCAACATGTGGCACACCTCTCCAGTCATCCATCATCCATCCATCCATTCATCCATCCATCCACAAGCACTTCTCTTTCCAGATTGTTGCAACCCCAGGGAAGGGCTTTTTTTGGCCATACGCTCTGACGAAGCCGACTGCCTGATCGCTTTCCCATTGAGTCTGACTCAAGCCTGCAGGCCAGGTGGAAAAACCGCTGCAGGCCCGTCCCGTGAGGCTGTCCCGCTTGCGTCCTATGGGAATCAAGGTTTGCACACGGCCAGTAGTCCCGCCTCAGTTCTTACACACACCCAACAACACCTGTCTGGAGGGGTGTGTGTTCCCACAATTCCCTGGGGCCTTTTCTCCACTGTCTTTAGCACATGTCACTCTAAGTTTAAGGGTTCGTCAGATGAGTCTGGTGGAGGCCCGCAGGGTGTTTTCGGAGTTGAAGTGTGGAACGTTTTGTTTCTGCCGTGCTATCCGATTCCCACGTGGACACCTTCTGGAAACACACAAAGAAGCAAGTTTGTATTCATTATTCCTCGATTTTATAGAGCTGGAGGATTAATTAAAAGAAATTTGCAATATGGGTTCGTTTGATTATCAAATTGCATCATCCAAGATGTTCATGTCTTTCTTTCTTCAGTCGAAAGTAAATTGTTTTTGAGGAAAACATTCCAGGATTTCTTTCTATAAAATGGACTTCAATAGGTTGAAGGTCCAAAGTGCAGTTTCAATGCAGCTTCAGATGATTCTACATGATCCCAGCCAAGAAATAAGGGTCTTATCTAGCGAAACGATCAGTCATTTACTTTAAAACAAAAATTAAAATTTATATACTTTTTAACAGTGTTGGGGAAAGTTACGGATTACAATATTGAATTACTCCCTAAAAAAGCAACTAATTACGTTGATTAGTTACTTTTTATGCAAAGTAATGTGTTACGTTACTTTTGCATTACTTTTTAAATCTGGGCAGGGCTTGTTTGTTTGTTTTTAATATAAAAAGTTCAACGTTTGGCAAATGTAAAAGCCTTTTCACACCAAAAACCTCAGGCTTAGAGAAAAGTAAATTCACGTCTGTACAGTAGACCGCAGAATAAAAAATGTCAACTCTTCAAATAATAAATGTTAGATTATCTTGAGTAGTTTTTGCTTATTAGTATGGATGAATTGGATCATCGAAGATCGGCAGCAAAGACATTGGTTAATAAAATGGGATTAAATACATAAAGGATATTTGTAGTAACATACTTAATTATTGCAGGTTTGTGTTGAATTTCACTGTTTTTATTCATTTTGAGGAATACTGTATCTGTGTTTTATTATGAGTGAGATTATTTTTTTGCATGTTCACATTTATTCTAGAACTAAAGTAACATCTTACTCACAAAAAGTAATGCGTTACTTTACTAGTTACTTGGAAAAAGTAATATTATTACGTAACTTGCGTTACTTGTAATGCCTTACCCACTGCTTTTTAACCACAAATGCTCATCTTGCACCACTTGACCTCATGCATTAATTAGTCATGTTGTAATGGACACATGTGACGTAGGTAGAAGTACTGACCAAGTGTTTAAAAAAATGGAACGTTCAAAGAAAGTTGAACACCTTTTACAAAAAAGAATAAAACAACTATGTTGGACAATTTTGAAGTCGAAGGAGAAAATGAGATGGAGTTTTTCGCCCTACCTGAAGAACTAACCTTGCGTGACTTTTCCAATGTGATTATGTAATGCGTGAAGTCGTGCATTGCAGAGCTACACTTTTAAAAATATAGGTGCTTCACGATGCCATAGAAGAACCTTTTTGTCTAAATGGTTTCATAAAGAATCTTTAACATCTGAAGAACCTTTCTGTTTCACAAAAGGTTCTTTGTGGCAAAAGAAGGTTCTTCAGATTACAAAAAGGTTGTTTAAAGAACCTTTTACTGAATGGTTCTATGGCATCACTGTGAAGAACCTTTTAAAGCACCTTTATTATATTTTAAGAGTGTAGTGCAAGACGAGCATTTGTGGTTAAAAAGTATATACATTTTTTTTTTTTTTTTTTAGAAAATGACAAATCATTTCACTAGGTAAGACTTTTATTCCTCGGCTGGGATCATGTGGAGCCGTTTGAAGCTACACTGAAACTGCAATTTGGACCTTTAACCCATTGGCCATCATTGAAGTCCACTATATGGAGAAAAATCCTGGAATGTTTTACTCAAAACACTTCCTTTTCGAGTGAAGAACGAAAGACATGAACATATTGGATGACATGGGGGTGAGTAAATTATCAGGAATTCTTTTTCTGGAAGTGAACTAATCCTTTAAATATATGTGTTGCAGATTTCAGACACAGTTGTTCTTGTTTTCTTTAGTTCCAACTTCTTGCTTACAAACATTAAGTTGAGGACAACCTTTAACTTTAATATCAACTTTAACTTTAATTGGCTATACAGGTTGAGGAAATGAATCACTTACCAAGTTTTAAAACTTTACATTTACAAAACTTTAGGAGTCAATCTATATACATTTTTCTCTGTATCACTAAAAGCCTGCCACTGACCTACACCTGAAAGATTGATTTATGGTTTGTTAGGACAGGAATATTTGGCCAAGATACAACTATTTGAAAATCTGCAATCTGAGGGTGCAAAAAAATCTAAATATTGAGTAAATCGCCTTTAAAGTTGTCCAAATGAAGTTCCTAGCAATGCATATTACTAATCAAAAATTAGGTTTTGATATATTTACGGTAGGAAATTACAAAATATCTTCATGATCTTTACTTAATATCCTAATAGTTTTTGGAATAAAAGAAAAAAATGTTTTGGCTATTGCTACAAATATACCCGTGCTACTTAAGACTGGTTTTGTGGTCCAGGGTCACATATAGTAATCCATTTTACAATTGTGTTTTGTCAATCTGTCTGAGGTAGACTTTCAAACAGGATTGTTTTATAATATTATTGATCTATGTTCCCTATTACAGCGTTTACACTGGGGTCAGCGGGCATGGCTACATGTGTTCAATTTTTAACAGGTTGTTTTTTATATAATTAATTTCACTACATTAATCCGTTAAACTGACAGCTCTAATCATAATATATAAAATGCACAGAAAGCTGGAGATGTAGAGAGACGAACGGAGATCAGATAGCGATAGACAGCCACTTGCTGTGGTTTAAATTGTCTCATTAACAGCTTCTCTCTCTTCCCTAGCAGCTCAGCAGGGGAAACCTTCCACCACAGGGAATCTTTATTATATTTTCCTCGTCGCTTTATTAAATGTCATGTTTTGCATAGGGCAGAGTGCGCCCCTGGCTCTTAAATCGGCTCGGAGGCAGCAGGGTACGCGGGGGACACTCATTCCTGACCAGTCCAAAGCTGTTCCTGGTTTAATTAGTTCCATCCTCTCGCTCGCAAACATGAAGTTTTACAGAGTGAAGAGAACCTTTCACGCATTGCCGTATGGGTCGGGAAAACTAATCACCTACCAAGTCTTAAAGCATTAGATTCACAGCCTGAAATGAACTTTTTGCCACCCTAGCCAATGGTGGATGATTTGAGAAAATTAACAGCCATAAGTTTTGTGCATTATTTTTATTAACATTTTTTAGCAGTTTTCTTCTTCATGGCAGCCTTCAGTTTCTCTTGCTGAAAGTTCAAAAGTTTGAGGTTGTTACGAGCAGTGAAAAAGCAGTACTGAAAGCAGTAATTATTTTTTATGATTCACTGTTTTACATAAAATCATCCAACATAATCAGATTTTTAGATTATGTAGGATGATTTTACAGTATATTAAAAAATGTAATGGCAGTGAATGGCTGTAGAGATTTTTGAAGTCCAATAAAGTGCATCCATCCATTATAAAAAGTGCTCCACACAGCTCTGGGGGGTTAATAAAGGCCTTCTGAAGCAAATTGATGGGTTTGTGTAAGAAAAATATCTTTATTTAAAACTGTATAAACCGTAATTTTGTAATCTTTTTTTTTTGTGTGTGTGATTTCATAGAAGAACCATTTTTGGTTCCCCAAAGAGCCTTTCAATAAACAGTTCCTAAAAGAACCATTTTGAAGAACATTTAAAAAATCTAACCTTTTTCAACTATAAAGAAACTTTTCTGCATTTGAAAGTTGCCATTGATGTTTAAGGTTCTTCATAAAACCATTAATGCCAATAAAGAACCTTTATTTTTAAGAGTATAGCGGAACAACAGTTAGCGGAAGCTAGAGATTATGGTTTATAAAGTTTTAAATATGGATATTTTTCCTACTGTTACGTTCCACGTGTGTTTTGTGTATGTTTAGTTTCCTCATTTGTGTATATTTTGTTTTTCTCATTGCTTCCCCATTTCTGTGTTATTTTCTTACTCATTTCCAGGTCTCTGTTTATTGGCTGACCGGACTGTCAGTCATCGTTATGACGTCATCACGTTCCGCCAATCCGCTGATTTGCCCGCTGCATTTGAGGCCTCGAGCTCAGTGTGTGTTGGTGAGCCTTGCCAGCGTACCTTGTGCTCCACGCGGTCAGCTTTCAGTCTTGTGTGCTACACCAGTATCTTCAAATGCTTAAAGTATCCTGATTTTCGAAGTAATGCTTTGTGCAGTGTAATTTGATCTATTGATTAGATTTGTTTTGGCTATTGACTTGTATCGAATGTAGAGAGAGGTTGTTCTGTCCGTATGGAGTTTTAGTACCTTATGCTAAGTTTAAAGTTAAGAATGCACCTTCTTGTGATTTCTGAGCATTGAGTTTGTTAACCATAACTGCCTTTGTGACAATTAGAACAATTAGTCAACTGCCATAGTTCTGTTTGTTTTGTTCTTGTGAGTTTAGTTTGTACGTTGTTAGTTAGTTTTGTGTGTGTCATGCCACTTTTGTATTTCTGCTTTTTAGTTTAATTGAGTTTAGTTAGAGCGTCGCATATGCTGAAGATTTCGGTTTTCTTTTCTTATTTTTCTTTTAAGCAGTTTAGAGGTTAGACCTAAGGCTGTTTTGTTCTGTTTATTTCTTTGATTTGGGTGACACTCATCTTTTCTTTTGCTATTTATGTTAATGTTTTTCTGCTTGCACTTAATTAATTGTACAATTATAATACAACTTAATTAGTAAATACTTTAAACGTACTCTGTTTCTGTCATCTTTTGATCTGCCTCACAACGCAACAACAACTGTCTCACTTAAATGTTACGCTATCATCCCCTTTAAACATCAAACACGTAACACCTACACAAATGTGATTCTGTTCAGAAGGCCTTTATTGACCACCCAGAGCTGTCTGGAGCACTTTTTAAGATGGATGGATACACTTTATTGGACTTCAAAATCTCAACAACCATTCACTGCCATTAAAAAGGAAGGGAAGGCCCAGGACATATTTTAATATAACTCAGATTGTATTTGTCTGAAAGAAGAAAGTCATATACATCTAGGATGGCTTGAGGGTGAGTAAATCATGGGGTAATTAAAATTTTTGGGTAACCTTCCCTTAAGTTTGGTTTTATTTGGTTATTTGACGCTATAATGATGGGGTGTGGCTTAATGATTGTGAGCTTGTGATTGGCTCTGCGGAAGTTTAGGCAGGACTTAGACTCAAGCAGGATACCGCACAAGATGACAGTGGCCAATTCTGGGACATTTTGACTTTTCTTCGGTGAGAGGAAATAGACACACATCATCTTTCTTTATTGCACCATATAGCCCTATTCGGACAGTAATTGTTTCTGATGGGGACATGAGCTATTTTCAGCATTTACAGGGGTTAGTCAGTGATTTTATTGCCATCTGAATCCTGAATGTCTGTGTTTATCTCTTACCACCAGCGTAAAAATCCCTGGCTGAATTACCTACTGTTTTTTTTGGACAAACACCAAGGTTGTGTGGTAATATAATTGTCATCTAAATCCACATCTCTGAGTTTACAAGAAGAAATCGACTGTTTAAATACCAAACACGGTAACTGTTGCACTTCGCTGTAATTTGCATGCATATTTAATACTAAAATGCTGGAAAGTATTTACAAGAACAATATTTCATAACTGCTCCACCACAGCGAGAGGTATATAGGCTCATTGGAAATATGTGCTTCTATTTAAATTTCTGCAAAACTGAAAAAAATGTACCTCTATGTACGAATCACTGCAGTTTCTAGTTGAAATGAACACTAGAGGCAGTAAAACTTGTATGATTTACAGATAGAGAGTTTTGATTAAAGGTGCAATAGGAGATCTTTCACGAGTTCCCTCTTACGGATAATAAACTGAGCGAAAGGTTGTGCGTATTTGGCGTGCTGTCCGGGAGAGGGCCTCGAGCTCGGTAGTCATTCCCGAGCCCGGGGCTCTCCCCCGCCCAGGGGGAGGGGTCCGAGCTCAGCACTGGTCCGAACCCTATAAGCGCTCCCCCTTAAGGGCTGAAGGTGAGGAGACGGGGTGGAGGAGGGGCGTTAACAAGACAAGAGATGATGAAGGTAGGAATGTTGTGATATTTATAGGGTTTTTTCCTGGGTTGATTGGATAGGGAGAGTGATCGCTAAGGGTGAATTGGCCGTGTTAATTATCTGTGCGAGCTCCTCCCGAAACTTGTTAATAAAACATCACTTAGAATTGCTAACTTTAGCCTGATAGCACTGAAAGTGAACGTCCCACTCTCCCTGCAAATTGCCGTCCAA
The DNA here is from genome assembly GCF_049309525.1 of Garra rufa. Taxonomy (NCBI): domain Eukaryota; kingdom Metazoa; phylum Chordata; class Actinopteri; order Cypriniformes; family Cyprinidae; genus Garra; species Garra rufa. The sequence goes on from NC_133372.1 coordinate 9,582,872, forward strand.
AGCCTGGATGCATCTACACACACAGACCAGACGATTAGAGACAGCAATACTACAATACATTGTAACACAGAGTTGAAATGTTCAATTTACCATTAACCATGAAAACACTGGTGCAGTTAGTAAAAGTAAACCAGAAAGGAAGATCAGGTTGTTGATGTTTGCCTTCCATTTTTGCTCTGTCTGCACAGCGTACATGAACGTGCTGATGACTTATGTTGTCTGCGCAAACAGGGTGCGCAGAGGTATGCAAATACATATGTTGACTAGCAGATAGGACAGCCTATCGTAATGTTCGGACCGAACATTTTGATTGGACGAACATTTCTTGGTCCTACACCTTCCACAGAACATATAAATACATTTAGACCACTTATACTACAGGGCCGTTGAATGCTTGAATCTGATTGGCTGACGAACGTTCTAGAGGTGTGCATTATATTCAGGGAAACGCACGGCGAACGTAGTTCCAGGCAGCTTTAAGCCCCGTTCACACTAGACGCGACTTCTGTCGCTGCATGTCGCCAGAGGCTGGCGATGAGGTCACTAGTGGGCGTTCTCATTACTGGTTGCTTAGTAACGTCATTTAACAGATGTTTTTATCCAAAGCAACTTTAGAAACAAAGACAAGCAGGTTACAATTCATTTTAATGCAGTTGACATTATTTTTGTATGTGGGCATGGACATGTCATATAAAACAGGACAATCACTGCTGGAGCTGAAAGGAGAATGATCACGAGCACTATCGTCTTCTTTCCTATTGGCTGTCGCTCCCGAAAGTCGCTCTTCATTTGCATAAAGTTTAGAGATTCTGAACTTTGTCGCGTCGCTGGACACGCCCACATCCGGTCGCCAACGGTCGCTGACGGCCACTGTCGCTCTCGTCGCCGGAAATCGCCGGCTCTCCATTGAAATGAATGGGACCGCGTTGCTTAGTCGCTGCATGTCGCGTGTAGTGTGAATGGGGCTTTAGACCGCAGTGCATGTCTGTATCACTTCGCCATACGATTTCAGTTATTTCAAAGGTCCTTACAGCCCAAAACAGCAAAATAACTAAAACCCACAATGACACTGGCCAAACTAATAAATACAGTAAACATCAGGATAAAAACGACAGATTATTTCCATGTTTTTTTTTCACAATATATTACGTTTTATTATGTACGGAAAGCACAAACTCTATTTCTCTCGCCCTCTTTCACTCACCTCACAGACGCACACACATAACGTTACAGTTTGCACTCGCGTTAGCATTCGCGCTAATGTTGTTAGCGCTGCTCTGACGATTAACAACTTAAAAACGACATGACAGCTCTCACGCGAGGTAACAATGGCGTGGTCTTGAAGAAAATGAACTTAAAGTTTAACTGTTAGTAGAGACGATGCTGCCAGTCACCCTTGAGAGACACACAGACTTGAGAGAGGTAAAGTCATACACTGACGCTGCGTCCAAAATCGCATACTTCCCTACTATATAGAACGCGAAAAACAGTATGTGAGGCGAGTAGTATGTCCGAATTCATAGTATTCGAAATATAGTAGGCGAGAAGTACCCGGATGACCTACTGCTTCCGCCCGAATTCTGCAGTACGCATCCAATGGACACTTCAGGCTCCAGGAGAGGAGTCGTTATTCAAAAAAATGGCGGAAAGTGGAGACGTGGCGGATGTAATACGCCCGAATTCCATTCATACTACCCACATTCATACTATATAGAACGTACTGTTTTAACGGTCATGAAGTACGTTTGAATTTAAATGTAGTACCTACTGAAGCAGTATGCGATTTCAGACGCAGCATTAGTTTCTCTCCCTCACTCTTTCCGTCTGTCTGCTTGTCTTTCGGTCTGTCTAAACTTCATTATTAACGGCATTATTTTGCTATTAACAGCTCAAGCGTCGTTACTAGTTCTAAAATGACGTTTTGGAACTAGCAACGGAGCTGTTAAATGAGCTGCGTAAGAAATTAATCCTACTCACAATAGCGTTTTAAGGATAAAAACGGGACGAATGTCTTGAAACATATCATTTGATCGATGTCTTGAGGTGTGGTAACTGTAGTATAAGCGGAATAACACCTCGGGTGTGCATTATTTTCTAAGAATTCTACGGCCCGTCGTCAATTGTTCCTTACTTAACTTAACGATTGCTATCGGGATGTGAAGAGACTTTTAACCAGCATAAAAAAAAAACGTTTCTGAAGACCATCACCTATTGCAACTTTAAGAACACGGAGTACATAAATATCCACAATCGAAGCCAAATGTACAAATTCTACTGTTGGACTGCAATGACAATCTTTATTATTTAAACCCTGTGTGTGAAGTTTGTGAATGATGCCACAGGTACGATTTCATTTAAGTAATATTGTAGTAGTGGTAAGCTAGATCGACTGTCATGTGAAATGTGTAAAGTAAAATCAATGAAACGTGTACATCGCGGCATTTCTTTTATAGTAGCTTTATTACATTGCATCAAATCTATTTTTGAGCGCGGTCTGCAGCATTGAGCATTATAACCAATCACACCTCAGAAGCATCAGTAATCAGATTTCCACAGGGGCATTTCTTTACTTTTCTTTTTCGTACTTGATATATGATTACTTTTACTCTTACTTGAGTAATTATTTATAAAAGTACTTGTACTTTTAATTGAGTTCAGTTTTTGGCTACTCTACCCACTGAGTTTTATCACTGAGGTGCCATGTAAATTTATTTTTACAGACAACCACTTGGGAAACAATTACTGTCTGAACAGAGCTTTAGACTGTAATTTTGGAGACCAAATTATGCCACTTTTTGTTTTGTTCCTTTTTTTTTTTTTATTAAGGGTTTGTTCTTCATAATGATATCAGGACAGTTCACCCTCCCATTTCTAATGTCAACTTAGCCTACTTGTACACACTCTGAAACTATAATAGCCAAAGTTATCCCCAAAAGCTAGACGTTAAATCCCTGCAAACCATTTTTGCTGCATTGTTGTGTCTGTTTGGCAAATCTTTCACTGTCTTTAATCAATAAACCCCCTCCTTTAGAATCCTACAGGGCTACTTTTGGAGAGTTATATTAAATGGATTGTAGTCGATGCCCATTTGTGCTGATTATACAAAAGTGAGGTGGCAATTTCCCCCATGGGAGGAAACACTGAGGGCAACAGAGCCATTATGACAACATGGTCCATTCCACCGCCCCGCGCGTCCCTGGGAGCCTCGTTACGGGACAAAGCAACAATCAAAACAACCATAACACATTAGAGGCCTCAGAAAGCCTGCTCACAGGTAGAACAGTACATAGGCACAGTGGAGGAAAAAGACTGTGCATTGTAAACTTTTAAAAGGTCAACGAATGTGAATGATCGCTCGTCAGAGAGTGCTTGATGTTCTTTCCAGTCTTTGTATTTTCACTGTACTTTTGCTACCTCCCTGTAGCTCTTACACTCTGCATGCAACACAGCGTCAGAGAATCATTATAATCACCTAATCACTACGCCGACTCTGCACCCTTGCAGGAGTGTGTTTGATTAAACATGTGCTTCAGTCTGAGCATCTTTGATTAGCTAGACTGAATGACAGAGCGAAAGACGCCGACAGACAGAGGAGAGAGAGAGAGTGTGTGAGACAGTGAAAGACAGGACTTGAGAAAATTAAAGGGGAGAAAGCAAGAGGAGACCGATAAGAGAAAGACGTCCTAAGTCACTGCTGCAGTTAGAAAGTGTGTTGCTATAGAAACCGGTTGCGGGCTGTAAGGTGAAGGAGGGCACTGCGGTGAACACTGTGCACTTCTCAAACACCTTTTACTTCATGCCTGTGCACGTTTGTGTCAGGTTTCATAAACATTATTCATAATTGTTGATTTGGACATTGCAGGCAGAGTTATTCTGATTTACTTTTATAAACTTGTGTGTCTGTATTTATTTATGTAGGCTTCATATCTAGATCAAGCTGAGAACTGTTACTGAATTAATTGGCTGCTTCATGCATCAGACAATCAAGGAAATCACACTGTCCTTCTCGGCAGCAGGAAAAACAAAACTGTTGAATTTTGAATAAATTATACAGAGGAACTGTGCAATGCGACAATACTCCAACACTCCCATGCCATTATAATCAGCAAAGCTGTGAGCGTAGCTCCGTGTGTGTGTGTGTGTGTGTGTGTGTGTTGTTTCTGTACAGATGCAGTTCATACATAACATAGAGTCGCCCCAAAAAGTAATTAGACAATCAAGATAACTTAAAAATATTTATGCAAGTAATAATGTTTTTACTTCAAGGGATAGTTCACCCAAAAATGAATATTCTCTCATTGATTGCTCACCCTCATGTGGTTCCAAACACGTAAAACCTTTCTTCATCTTCTGAACACAAATTAAGATATTTTTAATTAAATCTGAGAGCTTTCTGACCTTGCATAGACAGCAATGCAACTACCACATTCAAGGCCCAGAAAGGGTATAAGGACATTGTAATGAATGAAAGAAGTTTTGGGTGAACTAACCTTTTAAGGGTCAAGATACTTTTTGTAGTCACTGTGTATAATATATATATATATATATATATATATATATATATATATATAATAAAGGGATAGTTTGTCCAAAATACTTGAAAATATGACCACTACCATTCAAAAGATTTAATGTAATTTATTCCTGTGACGTTAAAGCTGCATTTTCATCAGTCATTACTTTTTGGTGTCACATGATCCTTTAGAAATCATACTAATATGCTGATTTGGTGCTCAAGAAACATACAGTTGCAATCGAAATTATTCAACCCCTCAGGGACTGTAGTACTTTACAAATACATGCTTTTCTAAAGAGACAGGACTTTATAAAAATTTCATCTATAACAGATTACTGCCATATTAAAAGTGATATTTTTGAGTTCTAGGATTTTTTAATAACACAGCTGTCATAATTTTTCAACCCCTATTCAACATTTTTTTAATCACTTATTTGTATGGTGGGAAACAAAATTGTCTTAAAACACAGTTAATACTTTGGAAACTTTAGCAAACAGAATTAGCTTGAGCTGTTACACATACATTACCGTTAACGCACGCATGTGCTGAAGTTGAGTAGCAAATATGACAAAGTCAAGAGATCTCACAAAAGCTATAGAGAAGAAAATTTTTTTATTACTTTAGAAAGTCTAAGGCTATATGAAGATTTCCAAGACATTACAAGTTCTGACACTGATGGCCACCTTATTCCTTAGTTGTACCAGAAATCCTTTGAGGGTGTTGAACAAAAAAGCACAATATCATAAAATGTTTTATCAGAGCAAAGAGAAAAACCTGCAATGTACAGCCAAAGACTTGCAAGATGACCCGACGAAAGAAGGAAACACATTTTAATGTAGAGTGTAAGATGAACACAAGACTAGAATGGCCTTCATGTTGAGACTTTAACATGCTAAAATTCATTTGGATAGACCTGTGGAGTTCTGGAAGAATGTTTTTTGGAGTGATGTGACCAAACTAACTTTTTGGACGTATGGATCAACGGTATGTCTAGTGCATAAAAGGAAAATCTTATAAGCAGGAGAGCACCATCTCCATAGTTAAACATGGAGGTGGAGTCCTGTTATTGGGGTGTTTTACTGTAGCAAGAAGTGGAAATCATCAAGACCATATGAAGCACATAATGGATTCTTTTAAGTATCAGGTCATTTAGGCAAGAATTGTGATGCCTTTGGTCAAAAGACTGAAGCTGATGATCACTGAACTTTTCTTGCAGGATAGCCATCCCATATACATCCAAATCTACTTATGCTTGGTTCAGGGATCAGTCATAGAATGTCCTTGAGTGGCCTGTTCAGTCTCCAGATTTAATTCTCATTGAAAATATTCGGTTGAATTTGAAGAAAGATGGCAAAAAGAGAAAATCAAATATTATCAGTGATCTGAAAGCATTTTCAGGCGAGGAATGGGCCTAGACTGAAGCAGAGAGGTGGCGGAAGCTTCTAAGCACTTCAAAGCAGCGTTTATTGGTGGTTTTAAAGAATAAAAGATTATGGACCAAATTTTACTTTTGGAGGTTGAATAATTTTGAACATGAATGTTTAGAGCCAATTTGATTTTTTATCATGATTCATCAATGTTACAGTCTCAGAATCACTCCAATGTGTATTAAACTTTCTTTAATAGTTTACTGATGTATTTGTTGAATTGTTTCATAAAATGTTGTTCTCCGCAGCCAAATGTCTTGCAGGGCCAGGGGGTTGAATAATTTTGACTGCAACTGTATATTATTGATGTTAAAAACAGCTGCTTTCATATTTTTATGGAAAACCATTTTAGGATTCTTTGGTAAATAGAAATCTTTGGTAATGTTATAAAGGTCTTTACTATCAATTAATCAATTTAAAGCATCTTTGCAGGTTAAAAAGTATACATTTCTTACAAACAAACAAATAAATGAAAAACAAGTGGGCTTGAACTTTGGAATGCTAGTGTATGGTGTTATTTTGTTTTCTATGAAAAATAAAGAGCAGAGTTGAGTAGTAGAATGCCCAGGCTGTGTTTCTATACAATGACACATTATACCTATGGTTATCCATGTCAAAAAGATAAGTTCAATACAAGTTGTAAAATAATGTGACAAAGAATTACATTTTTATAAGAGAATAAAGATATAAACAGTACATCAAGAATTAATTTAATTATTATTTTTTTAAATAATTTTAATTTAATAATATGAATTATAAAAAAATAATAATAATAATAATTTTAAATAATTTTAAAGGGAACCCTGGGTATTACGACATGTATGGCTTAATATAATGTAAAGATGTCTCTTACTGAAATATGTACAGTAGTAGAAAACTACCCATGAAAAAATCCACATTGTTTTATACATATTTTGGACTTTGGGGGCGCCATTATGACGTGGCGTGCTTGGTGAACTACCCGCTGCTATTTTTACCACAACACAATTCAGAATACACAGCTCTGAAAAAAAAAATACTCATATGACGACCACAGCTACTAAAAGAGCTTACAGGTACCAAATCGAGCTTACAGGTACCAAATCGATTTTCCCCACAAGGAGTCTAAACAGCTCAGATATCGAGTAAAATCTAAGCTGAGAAACTCATCATCTGCATGTTTACATCCTGCCAGGATGGCATCTTGCGTTTCTTGTCTCTGCCATTTGTAAGCTCTTTCAATAGCTGTGGTCAACTAAAAGCCTCAAAGGCATCAGGGCTAAAGTGGAGAGAACAAAGACGAAAATCTTTAGGTAGTTTTATTCATTATTCACAAGCAACTTCCCATTCTTTTCTACTCTTCTTATCGCTAGAAAAGCAGTGAAGACTTACATCGCTTCTCTTGTTGCCCTTCGACTAAAAATTACAACCAAAAGCCACTCAATGTGGTTATCGTATCAATATTTTATTTTTAGAGTTGTTGCGGTAAAAATAGCAACAGGTAGAGTGCAACCATTTCACGTCATTGAAATAATGTCGCCACCCCATAGTCCAAAAAAACAATGTGGATTTTTTAAACAACTTAAGTCTTTCATTTGTTTTCTGCTACATATTTCAGTAAGAGACATCATTTACGTTATACACTGTGAAAAAAAGCTTTTCTTACTTAGATGTTTTGTCTTGTTTTCAGCCAAAATATCTATAAACTTTTTAGACAAGTAAAAAATATTTTCTTGTTTTCAGAAAATACAAGTCAAAATTAAGTGTTTTTGCTTGAAACAGGCTAAATAATCTGCCAATGGGGAAAGAAAAATAATCTTGTTTTCTGTTTGAAATTAGATTTTTTTGCTTACCACATTGATAGATTATTTAGCTTGTTGACCAGTTTTTTTCTGAAAACAAGAAAATAATTTTAACTAGAAAATCCTTCTTGATTTAAGAATTTTTAGATATTTTGGCTGGAAACAAGACAAAATGTAAGTAAGAAAACATTTTTTTGCAGTGTATTAAGCCATACAAGTCTTAACACCCATGGTTCCCTAATAAAAGATTATTAAATAGATAATAAATTGATAAATGTAATGCAGTATGTAATTAATTAATATAATATCATAGAGCTGGGCGGTATGACCAAAAATTTATATCACTGTATTTTTTCAAAATTATACGGCATCACGGTATATGGCGGTATTTTTTATTTATTTTTTTCATGCATGACTAGGTGTTAACCACATTTCCTAATAAATTAGAGAATAATTACTGCAGTATATTGGCTTACATTGACCAGACTAGTATTAACCCAGGTTTGATTGGTCTCACAATATGCTGCTGTTCAGAAAGAAGTGACAGTGGTACTCTGTAATGAGGTGAAGAAATTAGAATTCATTTCTTGCAGTCAAAATACACAACACTTTATTGTGCATTCTTCATATTCCAGGACATGTTTGTGGCGGAGGTGGTGAAGCAAATTGCTTGTGTTGCCTCCTGCAGCTACAACTTTAGCCTGACCACATTTACATAGGATGCAGTGATGCACCGAAATGAAAATTCTTGGCCGAAACTGAAAACCGAAAGAATTATGCCAATTATTAGTACCATTGCATTTATGGCTATGACTGTGTACTAAATCTTACTAGAATCAAGGCATTGCAATTACATAAATTAATATTAAAGTTTCAAAGAATAAATCAATTATATCAGTTTAAACAATTATTATCAATCAAGTATTATATTACTTAACATATACATATATTTTACTGCCTTTGTTTAAATTGTTTAAATTTTTATAACACATTATCTTGTGGATCCATGAGTTCACATTTACAACTCTATGCGTTTCTCTTCCAGCAGGAGGCGTTATCAGAATGGTACACAAAGCAGCAAATGACTTTGAAACGTGCAGCGCTCATATTTATTCAATGGATAGCTTTTTGAAGTTTCATCGCAATTATTGCCTTCCAGTTCCCACATTTAAGACCACCTGAAATCATAATTATGACTTTCATAACCTCCTAATACTGCAGTCATCAATGAAAATTAAGAGCTTTATTTAAGACTTTCAAAAACAAACCTTACACAAAATACGTTTCTTTTTATTTTTTTCCCACCATGTTCGGGGCACAAGAAAAATATTAAGGGACTAAATTAATGTCAGCATATTAAGTATAATCGTCTCTCATTGTCTCTGAAAGAATGCACGTCAGATGCTGAAAGTCAGTTTTTACTTTCACTTTAACATATTGGGCAGTTTTCACATTGCATGTGTGATATCCATTGGCTCACCTCCATGGTTTAAAACATAAATATTTATATAAAAAAAAATACAGTATATATAGAAAAGACATATCTATAAAATATTGCAACGTAACTGAAAGCTACATCTCCATCTGTCTGCGCGCAATGCTCCGATCTCTGCTCTCATCACTGCAGACACACCCCCTCTTGAAATTTCGGTATTATAAGTTTTGCAAATCGCTAACCCTGGGTCTTTCTCAGAAATAATGAAATACGTCCACACCGCAGATGTGTTGCTTCAGACAAGCACGTGCAAGCTGCAGTTTCTGTTTGCATCAACGTACGTTTTCCCGACGCTTTGTATGCACACTAACCGGTATTGGGGTATATGAAAAATGAATATCATTTAAAAAACAAACAAACACCGGTATTTGGTATGAAAAGGTATACCGCCCAGCCCTATAATATCATTATCTGAAGGCAATATGTTATTATTTTTGTCTTGTTTCTCAAAAAAAAAAAAAAAAAAAAATGAAAATTACAAAAACAAGAAAACAAATTTAATGTGTCTTTTTTTTGGGCTTACATATTTGCTGCCATGATTCCTGTAAATTTGAAATCTCTGTGCTGTTATGCATTAATACTCTTGTGAAATAACAAATAAAAATAAGATTTTACAGCTTCAGTTTCATACCGAAAAGACAATGCACATGTGGATAGACTCTGGCTGAAACACTGTCTGTTCATTTAGCTCTGACATTCCTGACTTATTCCCCATAACTTTTAGATCTTATTTTTCCAGCTGCATGGTAATCGTCATCAGAAGTGCGTGACTGTGCATGCATGAAGTTAGAGAAACCTTAGCCACATATCTGAGGGATTTATGTGTTTAAGCTTACCGTGTGATGCAAAGCACTACGAGGCAGATAATGGCCACTTGCAGAGCTCCAATGATGGATGCGATCAGAACGTAACGCAGTTTTCCCGAACCAGGCACCACGTACATCACGTTATAGTCCTTCCTGTCACACTGCGGCCCAATGAAGCCCGAATGACAACTGAAAAACACACAACAATGTTAAAAGATCATAATGGGAGATCATAATCAATAACTATTTCAGCAGGGCAGGGAAAGAGCATGTGCATAATCAAATGGCAGTAGGATGTTGATGCCACTGTTTGTGGATAATTATTAGGCATTCAGTGTTTATAGGTGCAAAAAAGCAGTGCGTGTGTGTGTGTGTGTGTGTGGGAGTGAGTGTGCAGCGGGGAGCTGGTGCACACTGGGAAAAACATAGTCTTGTTTAATTAAAGCCTCGACCTCTCAGAGGAGGCGGTTAAAGGGACACCTGCCAGCCGGCATACACACACACACACATACACACGCACAGCTGGTAGGAATGAGTCATCTTTCAGGGGGAGGCACACACACACACACACACACACACACACACACACACACACACAATTTCTGTTCTCTTTTTGTCTTTCCTTCACACTTTTTCCTTGCGCATCTTTCATCACTTCTCATCTTCTCTCATTTCTCGTGCTCTGCCCTGCTTTTGTCTTCTCAGCGCTTCTCCAAAATCAATCTCACACTGTCCTTTAAAGAGTCTGTGGGCGCGTGGGTGAGGAGAAGGAAGAGTTTGATATGTTGTCTGTGTCGTGTGGTGCGCTTACCTGCAGGTGGGGGGCGAGAGGTTGCTAGGATACTCGCACTCTCCATGGACACAGTAGTTCTTGTATCGCTCCGGACATGGGATGTAAAGACCCCAAGGTACCTCGCTCACCTGGTCTTTCTCCTCTAAACACACCCGAACAAGAAAGGAAGAGAGAGACTGTAATTCCATGTTGTCAGGTTAGTTGTTGTGGTTGTGTGAAGGGTTGGTTTGTGATGAAATCATGAAAGATAATGTAAAAAGTGTCATTAAAGGAGTAGTTCACTTTCAGAACAAAAATTTACAGACAATGTACTCACCCCCTTGTCATCCAAGATGTTTATGTCTTTCTTCAGTCGTAAGGAAATTATGTTTTTTGAGTAAAACATTTTAGATTTCTCTCCATATAATGGACTTCTATGGTGCCCCCGAGTTTAAACTTCCAAAATGCAGCTTCAAAGGGCTCTAAACGATCACAGAGGAAAAAAGGGACTTATCTAGCAAAATGATGGGTTATTTTCTAAAAAAAAAAAAAAAAAAAGTACAATTTATATACTTTTTAACCTCAAATGCTCATCTTGTCAGCTTGAGCTCAGCTTGGCAAGACAAGCATTTGAGATTAAAAAGTATATAAGTTGTAAATGTTTTTTTAGAAAATAACCGATCGTTTTGCTAGATAAGACCCTTCTTCCCTTTGAAGCTGCATTTAAACTGCATTTTGGAAGTTTAAATTCAGGGGCACCATAGAAGTCCATTATATGGAGAGAAATCCTGAAATGTTTTCCTCCAAAAGCACAATTTCTTTACGACTGAAGAAAGAAAGACATGAACATCTTGGATGACAAGGGGGTGAGTACATAAAAAAAAAAAAAAAAAAATCTTGTTCTGAAAGTGAACTACTCCTTTAAACTTTAAAAAATAAATCTATAGAACCACTGCAAACATCATGAGTGGTTTGCATGGTGGCAAATTAACACCCAGCACCAGCCAAATGCAGGTACTTGTTTGCAGTCTATCAGCCAATTTGGCAAGTGACTTGCTCGAATTGTATTCTAACAGCAACTCGCTCTTGTCAAAGCAACACATTTAATTATGTTTTTGAGGAAAAGCTCTTTGCTTAAAGGGGTCGTAAAATGGAGACTCAAAATGTTCTTGATATTTACACATTTACGCACTAAAAACATACTGCACATTTCAACACTAATATTCAAATATGGGATTGATTTCCCCTAAGCATGCACCGTAACGCATCATGATTATATGTGATCATAAGTAGCATGGATATATTTGTGGCAATAGCAAACAATACACTGTATGGGTCAAAATTGCCATACCATAAAAATATCAAAACGTAATTTTTGAATAGTAATATGCATTGCTAAGAACTTCATTTGGACAACTTCAAAGGCGATTTTCTCAGTATTTAGATTTTTTTTGCACCCTCAGATTACTGATTTTCAAATAGTTGTATCTCGGCCAAATATTGTCCTGTCCTAACAAACCATACACTGATGGAAAGCTTATTTATTCTTATGTATAATTCTCAATTTCAAAAAATTGACCCTTATGACTGGATTTGTGATCCAGGGTCACATATGTAATCAAGGAGGAGTGTCATCAATAAAAAAAGACCTTGTTTTGGTACAAAAAGCTTTGCAAACTAACTTTGAGAAATGTAATATAAAAATCTGAAAGTGCATTTTATGACTATCACGACCTGTAATTGGTGTAATGCCTCATGTACAGATGTTCTTTGTCACAAATGGTTTACTGTTGTGTATGCCTCAGAGAATCAAGCCAGTGATAAATGATCAGTTCTTAGTAGCGTGAAAACCATCTGTTATCTGTATTGTGATTATTTTATATACAGAAAGTGATCAAAGTTCATTCTTCTTTTAATTGCTGGAGCAGTATATCAGTGATTTGCATTTTTGCTAAAACTCCCATTATAATCAATGATACAGTTTACACTGCTCAACAAGTCTCTTATTATTTTCTTCCAATGGAGTGTTCAATCAGAGTGCTAAATTCAGGGTAGAAAATTATAATTTGTGTCTAAATTATGATTTTGTAATGAACAAAAAACATACTGAGATGATAAGTGTACCTTAGGAAACATTATAAAGTAATTTATAAAAGTAAAATATGCATTTCATGACTGCTTTAAAACATGCATTAGGCATCCAAAAGGTTGACTTTATTTTCACATTTACACAATTACACAATAAAAAAAGATTTTGAGCTGTTGTTTTTTTAATAAAAATAAAATGCTATATACAGTGCCCCTCATTAATATTGGCACCATTGGTAAATATAAGCAAAGGTGGCTGTAACAATAAAGCTGCATCGTTTATCCTTTTGATCTTTCATTAAAAAATTCACAAAATTCTAACCTTTCATTGAAGTAAAGTAAAAGTAAAATAAATGTTTTTTTTTCCAATGCATGTTGGCCACAATTATTGGCACCCCTAGAAATTTTTATGAGTAAAATGTCTCTGAAGTATATTGCCACATGTTATTCGCGAGGATTTCAAGAAAAATCCTCCTCGCTCATCCAAAAACAAATTCCAGCCTATTCAGCTGTCAGACACGACTGAAACTTCAAACAGGATTGGCTTCTTTGGTCAGAAGAAACTAAAAAAAAAGAGCTGGGGTTGGTTTTGGTGCAAACAAGGATAAAAAGTACCCCATGTCCACGGTTAAAAATACTGCTGGATCTTTAATGTTGTGGGCCTATTTTTCTGCCGGAGGTCCTGGACATCTTGTTCAGATACATGGGATCATGGATTCTATCAAATACCAACAGATAAAAAATCTAAACCTGACTGCCTCTGTTAGAAATCTTAAAATGGGCTTTGGTTGGATTTTCCATCAACACAAAAATGTGTCACTGAGTACAAAATGAAGCTCCTGTCATGGCCGTCCCAGTTTCCTGAACTGAACCCTATAGAAAATGAGTGGGGTGAACTTAAGGAATCTAAAGGATCTGCAGAGATATGAAAGCTTTAGCGTAAAGTTCTACCAGGATGACTCTAATTCATGATTATCTCGACAACCAATAGCAGCTCGACGCCTCGAATAAAAGACCAAAACTTACTCTTCTATCCTGCTGCCCCTAGGTGTCGTACCCGAAGTTCCGTCTGGTCGATTCCTCTAGCAGCTCAAGATGTTTCAAAAACAGCTCGTTGATCTTGCAATCTCTGACGAAGACTCCGTTCCTCTTTCGCCCGCCTCCCTGCACCGGAGTATGCGCATTCTAAAGAATCTCCCTGGGTTCAGTGGCCTCCCGAGAATATCGCGGCCACCTTACTGGATTCCGGCATCCTCGTCAGCAACGACTTGACCCACGATGACCTCATCCTCCTTGCTTCCTACACGCTGGGTAGCCTTCCGGCTTCATCATCCGCTTTTCTCCAGCTCACCGAAACCGTGAAATGTTTCGAAACTAGTCTGAGCTTCTTCCAGTCAGCCTTCGCTTCGCGCGCACCCGAACCATATATTCCCGCGACGTCTTCCGCCTCCGTCTCAGTCTCCCCTTCAGTCATCGATTCTATTTCCTCTGCTGCACTCTCCACTTTTCCTGCCACGTCGACTTTCGCAACATCTCCAGTTCAGACTCCGCTACAAAACGCCGCTACGTCATTTCCTCCTGCAGCGTTCAATCTCTCAACGGCTCTGAAGGCCCAGGTTTTCGGTAGACCATTCGTTCCACTCGCTGCTGCTTCAGTGTCTCCCAAAATAAGATATGACATCATCTCAGGTAAAGACATTAACCTGCCGCACTGCTGTTACCACGACCCGTGATTGACAGGCAGACGATCGACTGTGGCGACGTGGCAGTCCTACTTAACTTCAGATCCCAGGCTACAACGAAACCTGCCTTTTACCGAATTCGTCATTGCTTTTAGTTTTCCCCAATCGCAGAGAGGAATTAGAACTTTATCTAGCTATGATGGCAGACTTTAATCTAAGATATGGCGGGACCTATTTTACGAGTCTCACAAGTCTTTTTCAGCAAAAGCTGCTTCTCCTGTTGCCTTCGTTGGTTGACTCTGACCTGCTTATTCGCCTTTTCGGAGGCCAAAAAACTCTGACTCGAGCTGTAGCTCCCACGGCCACTCCGCTTCTCTCTCTGCCCTAAAAAGTTCACGCTTGCCGTGCTCCGGTCGCTCTCCATGGTGCTGATCCCGCAAACCCCGCGCTCGCCTATAAGGCCGTCCAATTATGAATTCAATGGTATACCTCTGTGCAATAACTTTAATGAATCTGTTCGTTCTTATTTTAAATATTTGCAAGCTGCCTTTCGCGTTACATTTGCTTGATGATTTTCTGCTTATCGACCTTCCTCCTTCTGAAGCTTCGTGCTTGATACTCTAAACAAGTATTTTGCGACTTAGGTGTTCCTTCGTCAGAAGAAAAAACAATCGGTCCCGTCATATGTCTCGAATTTCTCGCATAATTCTGGATACTATTAAGATGCAAGCTTCTCTTCCACACCAAAAAAAAAAAAAAAAAAAAAATTGTCCGAATCAGGTCTGTTATGGAACCGTTCCTCATGTCTCGCTTAACTTCCAAACGTGACTTGCTTTCTCTTCTCGGCAGTCTCAACAAGGTCGTTCTTTCATATCTCGCATGCTGCATTTGGCTCATTCAGTTGCAAATTTAAGCGACTCGCTTCTCCTAGATGACGGTTGTTTTTCAGACCTTAGGTTTTGGTCTCTTCTAAATGTGGTACCCTGTAATATATTAATTATATCTTTATCATCGTTATTGTTTTGGAAGGAGATGTACTGTGGGAATGCGTGACTATTTGCGCTGTAATTGGTTGTACGCCAGTACGTCACCGTGTACGCCGACACGGCACGTCACCATGTGACTGCGAGATCACCTATCAGCTCACGCGATCTGTTTCATTCACATAAAGACGGTGAACAAGCATCGCATGACTGTTGTGTTGCTCATTATATTCTCCTTCTCAGGTATGATTAATGTTAAAAGAAAAGGGTTATCGGTTTACTAAGCACTGAATGTTCATTATATGAGTCGTTGGCAATGTATGTGAACGTGTTATATCTGTGCTACCGTGTTATATGCGTCTAGGTGTTCTAATGCATGTGATCAGCACGTTAGCGTGTTCGCACCGAGTGAACATGGCGTTGTTTATACGCTGTGTTACTGTATATTCTTAAGTTAAGCACCTGAAGTTACAGATCATAGGTTTATTGGGAGTATACATGTGCGTTATACACATATGTGTGACATGGGTATTTTTCACATGTAATTTGAGTTGGTATCAAGACTGTCATTTTCTGAGGTTGTGCGGATTTGTGTGTTTGATTGTTGGATCTGTTTCATTCACATAAAGACGGTGAACAAGCATCGCATGACTGTTGTGTTGCTCATTATATTCTCCTTCTCAGGAGTGCTACATAAACAACTGGAATGGCATTTCCTTCTATAACGACGTTTCCGAATCATCCAACGCTCCGAACTATATACCGAAGCAACCACTTCTATTGATTTTTGGGGATTCTTCCAAGGGCAGCGGTTCGCAGAAAAGTGGCCTCACGATTTGTCTATTTCATTCAAAATCCACCTTGTCCGCTCTCTATAAATCTACCCTTTCGCGGTTGCTAGCGTTCTCTGGGGCTCAGCCCGGTTACGGAAACGTACTACCTTGTTTTGCGACAACGAAGCCACTGTCCACATCATTAACAAAGGTCGTTAGCTTTGCCCGGCTATCATGTCTATTTTAAGACGTCTAACTTGGCAATCCATGACGCACAATTTTATCATCAAAGCCGAACACATTCCAGGTTGTTTTAATGTCTAAGCTGACGCTCTCTCTCGCTCTCGTTTGCAGGTATTCCGACGACTTTACCCAGCGGCCAACAAGGATCCGACGCCGTGCCCACGCTGCAACAAATTCTCTTGAATTAAACAGGCCTTTGGATTAAACAGGCCTTTGGATTTTAACAACCTTTTTCTGCCAAATCGTACATCGCAAAGGCGTAGCACTGTCAACTCTCAAAGCATACAACTATGCTTGGTCCCGGTTCATCATGTTTTGCTTCACCTATCAAATTCCGTTACTTCCCATTTTAATTTCGACCGTGTGTGCTTCCCTCACGTACTGTTTTTAATCATGCCAACTTAATATTTCAACTATATGTAAAATTCCGGCTGGTGTTCTATTCCACGCAAGGTTTAATATCCCTAATTGCCCCAGCTTATTTTTGTCCCCTTTCATTCGATTACTTCTCCAGGGTATGTCAAAATCCGTGTTCAAAGCTAAACGTCAGCCTATCACACACCGCATACTTCAGACCTTAGTCTCAAAACTTCGTAACAGCTTACTTGACAACTATTCCAACGCTCTGCTCGAAGCTACGTTTTAAACTGCATTCTTTGGTTTCTCGCGCATTGGTGAGTTTACTTCCGATAGTAATCGTTTCGATCCAACAAAAGATTTATTTCAAGACTTACACTTTTCACCTAATAACGTTTCACTGCTGATTAAACTCTCAAAATCAGATTCCCCGGGTCTGGTGTCACAATTTCAATTTCAAAATAAATTTGGCTCTATGCCCTTTCGCTTCTATGCTCAACTTTCTCAAAATACGGCTGCGCACTTCTGGTATGTCACCTCTTTTCTTCTCTTAAGTGGGTTACCTATTACTAAACGGTGGTTTAGAATTCATTCATCAACCACCTTGACAGCCGCCGGTCCTTCACCCGATATTTATACTAGCAACCCTTTCCGCATCGGCGCTGCCACTACGACAGCTGAACGAGGGGTTCCAGAGTCTACCATCAAACAGCTCGGAAGATGGTCTTCTTCGGCATACGAAACGTATATCAGATAAGAATTTCATAAGGTCCTGAATGCACAGCAGTCTCTCACATCATCAAGGTACGTTGAATTCGCTAGCTACTGGTGGTGGTTTTACGTCGAATTGTTCATGTTACTTATGGTGGTTAAGTTACCAAAAGTCAATCATGCTTTTACTTATCGTCGTCGTTATAGCCTACAACTAATATGACGTCTTTGCATTTTCTTTATCATACTAACGTTCGTAATCTCATAGACTAAGCCTACACTATAATCAGCAACCTAACGTCAGCGGCAATAACGACTCGAAGCCGTTCGCTCCTTTATGTCTATCTTTACAAATTTATTCGACCTAGCATGGTCCTTCCTCAAGCCTGCGCGGCTTAAACGGCAGTCGTGGCATTTACAATCGTCTTCATTATTATTAGCTTTATTATCAATAACTCACTCTTACAATATGTCATTGGATTATTATATTATGCACGATAAACCTTCAATACCGAGGCTCGACGCCCGTCCCGACATACACTCATTGCCTATCGTGGCTCGCTTTTTTTTCTCAAGACCTAACGTGGTCCCTCACATCAAGCCAATCGAGGCTATACGGCCAGTCGTGGCATCAATATTGGGCGCTAATCACCGAAAGCCAGTCGTGGCTTCGTTATTCACCGAAAGTCAGTCGTGGCTTTTATTATTAGCTCTTATATACTCACTCTTACTATATGTCATTGGATTATTATATTATCCACGATAAGCCTTCAATACCGAGGCTCGACGCCCGTCCCGGCTTACACTCATTGCCTATCGTGGCTCGCTATTTTCCCAAGACCTAACGTGGTCCCTCACATCAAGCCAATCGAGGCTAAACGGCCAGTCGTGGCTCAAAAGTTCGGAACTTGCTCGATCGGCCAGTCGTGGCTTAACCGTGAGAGCCTATCGTGGCTTCAGTTAGCAAAGTCAATCGTGCCCATTTTACTTTCACGCAATCTTAACCCTTCCATTATCACTCGTACTTCGGGCTCTTTTCTTTGGGGGAAGGCTCTCCCCTGCCTTCATCTTCAGGCAGGAAATGCAGTCTACCTCAGTCACGGATTAAGGATGGAGCCCACGCCAAAAGAAACCATTAACCCTTCTGTCTTATTCATTCATTCAAATAAATGTTCAAATTTCTATCGCCTCAGAGTCTCTCTGGTAGAAATGAAAGCTTTAGCGTAAAGTTCTACCAGGATGACTCTAATTCATGATTATCTCGACAACCAATAGCAGCTCGACGCCTCGAATAAAAGACCAAAACTTACTCTTCTATCCTGCTGCCCCTAGGTGTCGTACCCGAAGTTCCCCTCCATCCTCCCCACCACCACCAGGTTGGCTACCATCCATACCACGTGGGGGAAGGCTCTCCCCTGCCTTCATCTTCAGGCAGGAAATGCAGTCTACCTCAGTCACGGATTAAGGATGGAGCCCACGCCAAAAGAAACCATTAACCCTTCTGTCTTATTCATTCATTCAAATAAATGTTCAAATTTCTATCGCCTCAGAGTCTCTCTGGTAGAACTGAAGGAATAGTCTCTGATGTCTTGTCAGGTGTTCTCCAAACTCATTAGGCATTATAGGAGAAAACCCAGAGCTGTTGTCTTGGCAAAAGGATGCTGCAACAATTGGGTGCCAATAATTGTGGCCAACGTGAACTAGAGAAAAACATTTATTTCATATTGTGAATTTTCCCCTACTTTCAATTGTTTTGCTTCAGTGAAAGGTTAGAATTTTGTGATTTTTTTGGAATAAAAGATCAAAAGGATAAATCATGCAGATTTATTTTCACAGCCACATTTGCTCATATTTACCAAGGGCACCAATATTTATGGAGGGCACTGTAGATAATAGATTAAAAACACAATGAGGCTGTAAAAGCAGACTAATAAGTAGATGAGTTTAGCTCCTCCGCATGACGTTTAATGTTCCCAATACTCTCATTTAGCTGTCTTTTTCAAGGCACATAAAATCACCAGTGGGGCTTTACTGATATTTTATGTTGTAAAATGTGTTAAAAATATCTTGAGCGTATTTTATCCACAGACCGTATGTCAGGCATTTAAACCAATATCGATTTTGGGATTTTTGGGAAGTTTACTTACTAAAAAAAAAGCTTACTTTGATTCCAGGTTTTAGGACTCGTTCCTGCACTACTATATGTGAATGCGAAATTCGAGAGCTGTGAGGAAAAGAAGTGCTTCAGCAAACGATTTGGTCTTCAATTTCTGTCTGTTCCACACAGGCCGTTCTAAAATTATATGGACTTTGCACAATGAGGGTGAGTAAATGATGACAGAATCTTAATTTTTTGATGAACTAGCCCTTTAAAAGACTATTTAGGACAGAGTACAGTGTTTCGCCTCTAAACGGTTAGATGAAAGTGTGTGTGTGTGTGTGTGTGTGTGTGTGTAAGAGCGCATTTGAAGGGTATCCATGTAAGTCAATGGAGGGATCAATGCTACAACAGTGACACCACACCCTCCTCTGTTTACTCAATTAATCACAATCTTTCTTTCTTTCTTTCTTTTCTTCTCTATCTCTCGCTCTCAAACTCTCTCCTGACACTGTCTGTGAAGCAGGTCACAGCACTCAGTCAAACTGTCACACACTCTGGGAGGTATCAGGGTACGGTGGCCTGTTGAGGACACATAAAGCAGGATAGTTCTCCAGAGAATCGCTGGTTTCAATATGCTCCTTCACACCGCTCTGTTTATCACAGGAAAGGAGCGACACTTTGTTTTTTAGAGCTGTTAACATTTATGTTTGGTGCCGCTTTATTTGATGCAATTAACACTTTTATTGAATATGAAAATAGAAGTACTTGAAAATGCATCCTGAATCTCATTTACCAATAAAGGAGTGTAAGAGAGACAGTTTGTAAGTGGGAAGCTTCTTCATAACCTCCTCAGATCGTGAGCAGAATGAATGTGATTAGACTCTCAGGCTGGAGCAGAGGTGAACACATTTGTGATAAATAAATTGAGAGTTGAGACTGACCCTTACAATGTCCCAGGTATTTGACCTCAATCCTCTCCTGCTTCTGACACGACACCTCTTTCACCTGGCAGGGGTTGTCATAGGAACGGCCGTCTGATGCACAGACTGGATTAAAACTGATGTGGGAGCAATCGATGTTGCACACACACCTGCAGAGGGAGAGAGAAACACAGTCAACTTTAATAGCAGAGTAAACTTTCATAGCGGAATATTCATCTGTCCACATAAGATGGAGTTTCATTCATCCAGTTTCACAGGAAAGGTTAAACTATGCATTTTCTAGATAAGAGTGACATTTTTGTTCACCTAGGATTATGTTTGTGTATATATGAAGTATTCAGATGCAGAAACCTCTAAATCTGTCTTTTAAATGAACATTTTTATCAGGCTCCTATGAAAAAACATTGGACATTTATTAAAGTAAGGCATTCAGTAACTGATTAATACTCTTTTCATTGCCATTAAAGTAAAATTACCAAACTAGGAGCCTGATAAAAGTGATCTTTTAAAAGAAAAAAACTGCAGAAAAATCTCAGACAGACTTAGAGGTCTTTTAATTTAAACCTTCATAATTCATTTTGACTATCCTTTACATACCTTTTTTGTGTAGACTTTATTATTTTAGTTATGTCTCAGACCAGCGTATTTGCATATTATTGAGATACTATTATAGTCTTAAATAGTTCTGGGCAACAATTACTTTTTTGTGTATATAATATGTGTGTGTATATATATATATATATATATATATATATATATATATATATATATATATATATATATATATACATACAAATACATAGACAAATATGTTTATATATTAAATATATTTATATAATATATAATATAATATAAATTATATTAATATAACTATATACATGTGATTTTTTTCAAAATATATACTGTATGCGTGTCTTTATCTAAACATAATAAAAAATGTACACACACACACACACACACACACACACACACACATGTTGGGTTTACATGTTTTATGGGGACATTCCATAGGCGTAATGGTTTTTATACTGTACAAACCGTACTTTATATCGCCCTACACCTACCCTACACCTAAACCTAGCCCTCACAGGAGATTGTGCACACTTTTACTTCATCAAAAAAACTCATAGTGCATGATTTATAAGCCTGTTTCCTCATGGGGACCTGAGAAATGTCCCCACAAGGTCAAAATCTACTGGTATTCCTATCCTTGTGATGAATACCAGGTACACACACACACACACACACACACACACACACACACACACACACACACACACACACACACACACACACACACACACACACACACACACATATATTATATAAACAGAAAACATTTATTTTGGATGTAACTAATTGCAATTAATCCTTGCCCAGCACTAATTTTGAATGCGTTTTTTTTTTTTTTAAAGTTTCACTTTATTTTAGCTTAAAAAAAAAAAAAATAATAATAATAATAATAAAAAAGAGATAAATATTACCTTTGCAACTACCTGGAATAAAATATTTTTAAATATATAGGCTTCATATTAAAATATGAAAAATCATCATAACATTAATTACTTGTATATGATCTAAACAAAGAAACAAATAAACCATTTTAATATACTTCTATCAGTTTTAACATGCTTTATTTGTCATCCTATAATATATATTATACAAAAGATTATAATAAGATTATACAAAAGTTAGTGTACTTGGTTACCAAAAAGCTAACAATGTAGGTGTGCATTTGCTTCTTATGAAATATGAGACGTCATGCAAAATACAAAGAAACCATGAGTGAGCTGACAGTAAGAACATTTGGATTAAACCAAGATTTTCAATGATGGACAAAACTTAATTAAATACAGTAGTCAAAGAAAAATCATAGTAAATATCACATTTCCAATCAAGTTGTAATTTTGTCAAATTGTGCTCTAAAATATGTCTAAGATAATGTCTAAAATAGTATTAATGTATAGGATACAGAACACTGGCAAGACAAAGGAGTTCATTATATTCCAAAAATCTTTACAATGTACACTACCAGTCAAAAGTTTTTGAACAGTAGGATTTTTAATGTTATTAAAGAAGTCTATTCTGCTCACCAAGCCTGCATTTATTTGATCCAAAGTACAGCAAAACAGTACATTTTTAGAAATATTTTTACTAATAAAATGTTTTCTATTTGAATATATTTTTAAAAATGTAATTTCTTCCTGTGATCAAAGCATTTTCAGCATCATTACTCCAGTCTTCAGTGTCACATGATCCTTCAGAAATCATACTAATATGCTGATTTGCTGTTCTAAAAATTTTTTTTATCATTATTATTATCAATATTTAAAACAGTTAAGTATTTTTTAATTCTTTGATGAATCTTTTGTAATATTATACACTATACCATTCAAAACCCTATACTACTATATCATTTTGTAACATTTATAATATTATAAAATATTTTTATTTCAGCTGAATGCTGTTCTTCTGAACTTTTTATTCATCAAAGAAACCTAAACTAATTCTACTGTTTTTAACATAATAATAATATAATAATAATAATAATAATAATAATAATAATAATAATAATAATAATAATAATAATAAATGCTTTTTGAGAAGCTAATCTGAATGAATGAGTATGATGCTAAAAATTCGGCTTTGAAATCACAGAAATAAATTATATTTTAAAATATATTTAAATAGAAAACAGTTATTTTAAAAATAGTAAATAGCTGTACTTTGTATCAAAAAAATGCAGGTTTGTTGAGCAGAAAAGACATCTTTAAAAACATACATCTTACTGTTCAGAAACTTTTGACTGGTAGTGTATTTTCCATCACTATCATTTCCACCACATTATCTAATCAACTGTTAGAGATTTAATGAAGTAGTTTAATTTCAAGTCCACAGTGTCCAGAGTTGGAAAAATGCCCATAAATAAGATAAAGCCATTTAAACAAACAAAACAATTATAAGAACTAACAAACATATTTAGGTTCAATTGGTTTCTGAAACTTTTGAAGAAAGAAAAATATGATTTGATTAGTTGTTGGACTTCCAACTTCTAAGAAATATGTTGCTTTGGAGACACAGATGTGTCTGTAAAGAGAGTGGTTTATTGAACCTCCTACTCCTTATTGATAATTTGAACATCTATTTGCCAAATAAAACAACACATTCGGTTC